>NC_089491.1:166357985-166674819 GCF_036850765.1 Saccopteryx bilineata | reverse complement strand
CTGATTACAAAACAAGAACCTACAACCAAGACTACTTTACTCAGCAAGGCTATTATTTAAAATTGAAGAAGAAATAAAAAGCTTCCCAGACAAAAACAACAAAACAAAACAAAAAACCTCAAGGAATTCACTACAAACATGTAAGTACTAAAAGAAATGTTAAAGGGCCTGCTATAAAAAGCACAAAGGATTTGGACTAGGCAGTAGCGCAGTGGATAGAGTGTCGGACTGGGATGCGGAAGACCCAGGTTCGAGACCCCGAGGTCGCCAGCTTGAGTGCGGTCTCATCTGGTTTGAGCAAAGCTCACCATCTTGAACCCAAGGTCGCTGCCTTGAGCAAGGGGTTACTTGGTCTGCTGAAGGCCCACAGCTAAATTGTCACAACAAAAAATTGATAATTGATGCTTCTCATCTCTCTTTGTTCTGTCTGTCTGTCCCTGTCTATCCCTCTCTCTGACTCTCTGTCTCTGGGGAAAAAAATTCAATAAAAACTTTAAAAAAAAAAAAATCTAAAAATAAAGCACAAAGGAAAAAAGAAATAGAGAAAAAGAAGAATTTAGATTTAAAGAATAAAATGGCAATAAACAACTACATATCAATAATAACCTTAAATGTAAATGGATTAAATGATCCAAT
Organism: Saccopteryx bilineata; assembly: GCF_036850765.1. Taxonomy (NCBI): domain Eukaryota; kingdom Metazoa; phylum Chordata; class Mammalia; order Chiroptera; family Emballonuridae; genus Saccopteryx; species Saccopteryx bilineata. The sequence continues at coordinate 166,674,183 of NC_089491.1, read as the reverse complement.
CAAAAGACATAGAGTAGCTGCATGGATAAGAAAACAGGATCCGTACATATGCTGTCTATAAGAGGCACAATCAACAGCTATACTACAATAGTAGGGGATTTTCATACCTTGCTAACATCAGTGGATAGATCTTCCAGGCAGAAAATTAACAAAGAAACAGCGGCCTTAATGACACACAAGATCAACTGTATTTAATTGATATCTTCGAAACCTTTTACCTTAAAGCAGCAGAATATGCATTCTTTTCAACTTCTCATGGTACATTCTCTAGGATAGACCACATGTTAGGACACAAAACAAGTCCCAATAAATGTAAGAAGATTGAAATCATATCAAGCATCTTCTCAGATCACAATGGGATTTAGCTAGAAATCAACTATAATAGAAAACTGAAAAACATTCACACACTTGGAAGCTAAATAGCATGTTATTAAATAACAAATAGGTTATCAATAAGATCAAGGAAGAAATTAAAAACTTCCTTAAAACAAATGAAAATGAACATACAACAACCTAAAATATATGGGAAACAGCAAAAGAAGTCCTGAGAGAGAAGTTCATAGCACTACAGGCATACCCTAGAGGTAAGAAAAAGCTCAAATGAACAACTTAATCCTGTATCTTAAAGAACTAGAAAAAGAAAAAAAACAAAGCCTAGAGAAAGTAGAAGGAAGGAAAAAAAAAATAAGAGTGGAAATAAATGGCATAGAAGCTAGAAAAATAATGCAAAAGATCAATGAAACCAAGAGCTGGTCCTTTAAAAAGGTAAACAAGATAAATGAACTTTTAACCAGACTCATCAAGAAAAAAAGAGAGGACTCAAATAAATAAAATTAGAAATGAAAGTGGAGAAGTAACAACTGACACAGCAGAAATACAAAAGATTGTAAGAAAATACTTTGAAGATCTATATGTCAAAAAATGGGACAACCGAGGAGAAATGGATAAATTCCTAAAAACATACAAATATCCAAAACTCAATCTGGAAGAAACAGAAAACCTAAGCAGACCAATTACAACAAATGAAACTGAAACAGTTATCATAAAACGCCCAGCAAGCAGAAGTCCTGGACCGATGGCTTCACAAGTGAATTTTACTGAACATTCAAAGAAGAACTAACACCTATCATTCTCAAGCTATTTCAAAAAATTAAAGAGGAGGGAAGACTTCCAAACTCCTCCTAGGCCCTAGCCGGTTGGCTCGGTGGTAGAGCGTTGGCCTGGCGTGTGGAAGTCCCGGGTTCAATTCCTGGCCAGGGCACACAGGAGAGGCGCCGATCTGCTTCTCCACCCCTCCCCCTCTCCTTCCTCTCTGTCTCTCTCTTCCCCTCCCGCAGCTGAGGCTCCATTGGAGCAAAAGATGGCCCGGGCGCTGGGGATGGCTCCTTGGCCTCTGCCCCAGGCACTAGAGTGGCTCTGGTCATGACAGAACAACGCCCCAGATGGGCAAAGCATCGCCCCCTGGTGGGTGTGCCAGGTGCATCCCAGTCGGGCGCATGCGGGGGAGTCTGTCTGACTGCCTCCCCGTTTCCAGCTTCAGAAAAATACAAAAAAAAAAAAGAACAAACTCCTTTACTGAGCCAAGCACTATCCTCATTACAAAACCAGGTAAAGACAATACAAGGAAAGAAAACTATAAGCCAATATCCCTGACAAACATAGATACTAAAATTTTCAACAAAATATTAGCATATCAGATCCAGCAATATATCAAAAAGATCATACATACATCATGATGAAATGGATTCATTCTGGGGAGGCAAGGCTGGTACAACATTTGCAAATCAATAAATGTGATTCATCACATAAACAAAAGGAAGGAGAAAAATCACGTGATTATATCAATAGATGCAGAAAAAGCATTTGATAAAATCTAGCACCCATTTATGCTCAAAACTGTAAGCAAAGTGAGAATATAAGGAACATACCTCAACATAATAAAGGCCATCTATGACAAACCCACAGCCAACATCATACTCTATGGACAAAAATTAAAAGCAATACCCTTAGCATCAGGCACAAGCCAGGGGTGCCCCCTTTCACTCTCTTACTCAACATAGCTCTAGAAGTCCTAGCCACAGCAATCAGATAAGAAGAAGAAATAAAAGGCATCTAAATTACAAAATAAAAAGTAAAACTATCATTATTTGCTGGAAATATGATACTGTACATAGAAAACCCTAAGGTCTCAGTCAAAAAACTACTAAACCTGATAAATGAATTTAGCAAGGTGGCAGGATATAAAATTAAAATTCAGAAATCAGTGGCATTTTTATACACTGACAATAAACTGTCTGAGGGCAAAATTAAGAAAACAATCCCCTTCACTATTGCAACAAAAAGAATAAAGTACATAGGAGTAATTTAACCAAGGAGGTAAAAGACTTGTACTCAGAAAATTATAAGGCATTAAGGAAGACACAAACAAGTGAAATCATATACCATGTTCATGGATAGGAAGAATAAACATCATTAAAACGTCTATATTACTCAAAGCAATCTATAGGTACAATGCAATTCCTATTAAAATTCCAATGGCATACTTCAAAGATACAAAATGAATATTCCAAAAATTTATATGGAACCACAAAAGAACACGAATAGCCTCAGCAATCTTGAAAATGAAGAATAAAGTGGGAGGTATCACACTTCCTGATATCAAGTTATAGTACAAGGCCATTGTAACCAAAACAACTTGGTACTGGTATAAGAACAGGCATACAGATCAATGGAACAGAATAGAGAACCCAGAAATAAACCCACATCTTCATGGTCAATTGATCTTTGATAAAGGAGGTAAGAGCATACAGTGGAATAAAGACAGTCTCTTTAGTAAATGATGTTGGGAAAATTGAACAGGTACATGCAAAAAAAGTGAAATTAGACCATCAGCTTACACCATTCAGAAAAATAAACTTAAAATGGATAAAAGATTTAAATGTAATTTACAAAACCATAAACACTTTGGAAGAAAACATAGGCAGCAAACTCTCCAATATATCTTGTAGCAATATTTTTGCTGATTTATCTCCACTGGCAAGTGAAATAAAGGACAAAATAAACAAATGGGACTATATCAAAATAAAAAGCTTTTGCACAGCAAAAGACACCAGAAACAAAATAAAAAGACAACCCACACAATGGGAGAACATATTTATCAATATGTCTGATAAGGGGTTAATCACCAAAATTTATAAAGAACTTCTAAAACACAACACAAGGAAGATAAACAATCCAATTAAAAAATGGGCAAAGGAACTGAATAGACACTTCTCTAAAGAGGACATACAGATGGCCAATAGGAATATGAAAAAATGTTCAACATCACTAATCATCAGAGAAATGCAAATTTAAACCATAAGATAGCACCTCATCCTCTCAGAATGGTGCTCATTAACAAATTAACACACCATAAGTGCTGGCGAGGGTGTGGAGAAAAGGAAACCCTCCTGCACTGCTGGTGGGAATGCAGACTGGTGCAGCCACTGTGGAAAACAGTATAGAGGTTCCTCAAAAACTTAAAAATGGAACTGCCTTTTGACCCAGCCATCCACTTGTAGGAATATATCCTAAAAATACCAAATCACTGATTCAAACGAAGATATGCATTCCCATATTTATTGCAGGATTGTTCACAATAGCCAAGATCTGGAAACAGCCCAAGTGTCCATCAGTGGATGAGTGCATTAAAAGGCTTTGTTACATAGGCCCTGGCTGGTTGGCTCAGTGGTAGCGCATTGGCCTGTCGTGCAGGAGTCCCGGGTTCGATTCCCGGCCAGGGCACACAGGAGAGGCGCCCATCTGCTTCTCCACCCCTCCCCCTCTACTTCCTCTCTGTCTCTCTCTTCCCCTCCCGCAGCTGAGGCTCCATTGGAGCAAAGTTTGCCCCGGCGCTGAGGATGGCTCCATGGCCTCTGCCTCAGGCGCTAGAATGGCTCTGATTGCAGCAGAGCGACGCCCCAGGTGGGCAGAGCATCGCCCTCTGGTGGGCATGCCGGGTGGATCCCGGTCGGGCGCATGCAGTAGTCTGTCTGACTGCCTCCCCGTTTCCAACTTAAGAAAAATACCGCCCCCCCCAAAAAAAAGGCTTTTTGGTACACATATAGAATGGAATATTACATGGCCGTGAAAACAGGAAGTTTTCCTTTTTCAACAGCATGGATGAATCTGGAGATCATTATGCTAAGTGAAATAAGCTAGGCAGAGAAAGACGATATCATATGATCTCACTTATATGTGGAATCTAATGAACAAAGTAAACTGAGGAACGGAATAGAGGCAGAGGCAGGGTAACAAGGAGCAGAGGGACAGCAGTGAGGGGAGTGGGATGAGGGGATGGTATCAGAGAAGGTGAAAGCATTAGTGAAACTATATATACATAACACAGAGATACAGATAACAGGACAGCAAATTCAGGAGGGAAGGGGGGGAGAAAGTTAGGGGGAGGTGGGCAAAGAGGGTGTAATAGGGGACATGGGGATGGGTGTGAAGGTGTTATATTGAGTGAGATACTTGAATACATGTTAAAATAAGAAATTAAAATTCATAAAAATTTAAAAATAAATGAATAAAACTCATATAATGTAATTTCATCTAATTTATTCAAAAAGCTAGAAACATCTAAGAGACCACTGAATATCATTAAATGCAGCTACTTGCATTTAATACTTACGATATACATTAAAAATAAAATATATATAATACAAGTCAAATAGATAATCAGTCTCCAGCTTGAATATAATTCTTGAGGATAAAATAATGGAATTTTGTGTTTTATAGCATCTAATGCCAGGCATTTCAAAATCATTTGTGTAGAATTATATAGTAGCCGTTACCTTCAGAAAGAAGGAAAGGAAACCTCAAGCATTCACTTCCCATCAGCGCTCAGGTTTCTGCGTGGAGAATTTGAGACCTGATTAAAGGTCATTACCAAAGACAGCCTGAAGAGGTGGTGGCCAAGGCAGAAAAGGAACCAGAACTGATGACATGGTATTACTTCTCTTCTGACTTTGTTTATCCTCAGAGCGAGAGATTATTTCAAATTCATGTTTATTTTGATTTTTTTTTAGTTTTCCATCAAAATATTCCAAAGTAATAAGCAATACATTTTTCCAGAGTTTCAAGTCAGTATTAAAATTGTCTAATATATCTATATAGATAAATCTTTATTTCTGGGCTTGTATTATAAACCTAAACTCCACAATACAGGCTGTGAACTTTTGCAATTATATTCTATCCTCATTAGTAAAACCTGATATCAGAGGCAATTTAAGAAATGACCTTTGTGACTGAAGTTGGTTTGGTTATCTGAATGTAAACTATTTGGCCTGATCAGGTGGTGGCGCAGTGAATAGAGCATCAAATTGAGAGGTGGAGGACCCAGGTTTGAAACCATGAGGTTGCCAGCTTGAGCACAGAGTTGCTGGCTTGAGCATGGAATCATAGACATGACCCCATGGTTGCTGGCTTGAGTAAGGGGTCTTTCACTCTGCTGTAGCCCCTTGGTCAAGGCACATATGAGAAAGCAATCAATAAACAAGTAATCAATGAACAACTAAGATGCCGCAAAGAAGAACTGATGCTTCTCATCTCCCTTCCTGTCTGTCCCTCTCTCTGTCTCTCTCTCTCTCAAAAAAAAAAAAAAAAAAAAAAAAAAAGATTGTAACTTGTTTGCTCTTGTGTCCTCACATGGGTTTTACATAGCAATCACATCATAGAATTCTAACAATAAAATTTTTATTACCAACCTGTTTATAAAAAGCCTATTTGTATCTAAAGACATTTAATATAAAGCAGTGCTACTCAACAGGAGAGGAAGATAATTGTCCCACACCCACTCCTTCAGTCAAATGGATATTTCTCCATGTCTGAAGACATTTTTGGTGGTCACAATATGAGGAGTGCTACTGGCATTTACAAGGTGTAAGTCAAGGATGTAACTCACAATACTATGTGTACCAGACAAGTACCCCACAAAAATTATCTGGCCCAAAATATCAATAGTGCAAAGATGGAGAAATTCTGATTTAAACATGCAACTAAAATTTAAGAAAGAAAAGGAAAAGAATAAACTTTTAAAATGGCTAAACAAGCTTATCAATTGTTTAAATTTGAAGTTGCTCTTCCCCTAAGAATTTCTGAGCTTGAAGTAAGCTCTGTCAAGTCACCAGAGATTCCCCGAGGTACACAAGTAGCAGGTCTTCCCAACACGATACTTCACATATTGGGAATGAAGTGGTAAAAAAAAAATCACTTCTTCACCTTGGCTGAGACTAGTGGTAACTGTACGTCAGAAATCAGTGCTAAAGATTCTTTCAAGTAGAAGACACCAGAAACTAAACCTGCAATGCAGCAAGTGCCTTGATCAGAACAGTGTTTTAACCTCATGGTTAATTAATGACAAGACCAAATATAAAACATTTTAAAGACTACTAACTTTTATAAGATTGATTTTATGGAATTGTAATTTTAACTTGCTTCTTTTAATTCAAAAATCATTTCTTGAGTGTCTGGTATATTGCAGGTACCTGCTAGGCAATAAAAAATGAATATGGCATAGCCCCATATTTTTAATGAGTTCATGATATTAAAGATTTGAAAAAGAAGTCAAGTAACCAACAATTATAACAGGGTGCTATATGAATTGATAAAAATATACTCAGGTTACTGACAATAGAAAAAGGAGTATTTAAACCAGCTAGAGGTATCAGTAAGCAGTAAGTCTGCCAGAGGGACAATGCTTAATCAGTCTTGCAAGATGAGCAAGAATTAGGCAGATGAGATCATGGAAAAAGGTGTTGCAGGCAGAGAGAACAGCATATGCAAGAGCAGGGAGTTGTAAAAGAACTGGGATCACTGGAAAGTCCAGGACAGTCAATGAAGACAGAATCCTGTCTCAGTGAAAGAAGACCCTCAAGGAGAAGGAAGAAGCCAGATTTTAAAGGGGATGGGAGACATGACTGTGCACTACAGGGAGCTTTTGAAGATTTTAAGACAAGAATTATTATATTTAGACATCCAGCAAGTCTAGAAACCTAAATATTATTTTACCAAATTATAATATAATATCAATAAACTACTCTGTATAGTAACCTGTGTTTCCAGACTTTATGGACATTCTGCACACCCTGAACTTAGAAATTTTGAGGCCACTCTTTGCAAAACCATCCAGTGAAGAGGTATACATATAGAAAGAATGGGACAAGGAGTAAACAGATATGAGAAAGCATGTACACAGAGTCCATATTATTTGTTCACAATGTTTGGGGAAGGAAGGAGAGAATTGGCTAGCAGAAAGGAGATAAGTAGTTCTGGGAAGAGTGTGTGCTTTTGTAGTCATGTTGCATCAGGTCATGCTCCATGTGCTTGACTCCAAGATTTTGCTACACTTACTCGTTCTTCACAAAAGCATGCTTGTTGATGGTCTCCACAACGTCTCTGAAGGGGATTTTCGAAGTGAGGGTGTAACCATGGTGAACAATTGGCTCTCCGTCTGGGCCATCCCAACAGTCAACTGCCAAAAACACAACTTTTTATCAACACCCAAGAATTTCTGGCATTACCAATACTTCTGGAAACATCAGACAAGTATTATTTTATTATTTGAGATTTTACATGTTATAATCATGACAAAGATGGCAAACAGAGAAATAAGTGTTCTGGCATATTTAACAGAATAAGAAATTAAAGATAATTAATCTGTTTTTGGGTGCTTATAAATTAGACTAGATGTCATATTCACAAGAAACTTAGCATTTATCATGAACTCTCATTAGAAATTGATCTAAATCCAATCAAGTGTTCCAAGGACAGTGATTTCTTAACAGGTTGTTTCTATAATTTCATTTCTTCAGTTTACTAGGGTTTTTTAATATGTCACAGTGACCATTTCAAACCAATAACAAGGTTTTTTATAATTGCTTACTTAAATTCATTATGTTCCCATTAAATTTATTTCCATTTTATTAACTCTACAATAGTTATAACATAACATCAACTTTCTATGTTCAAATCCTCAGGCTTTGCCAAGATTTATGTGAACATGAGCAAATGATTGAATCATTTAAAAGTCTTGCTTTTCCTAGCCATTAAAGGAAAATAATAACAGCACCTGCATCACAAGTTTCAGCAATGATTAAGTACATATAAAGTTGCTTATAATATGACACATAGTAACTGATATGGTTATTGATAAAATTGATATTGTCATGTGTATAGACAACCTCATTGGCTCTGAGCTGGAGAAAGACATTAGCTTCCTCACCATTGTCCCCAACTTAGAGTTTGTCTTCTCTTGTTTTATACTATACTATCAGACTAATTTCTCAAAGCACTACTTTTTCCACATTGCTCCTTTGCTTAAAAGACTACCTGGTACATAACACAGCTTCCCACACATAGAATGTACCCAGTAGATGTAAGCTCAATTGATTAATAGATATCCCAGAGCAGCTCCCGCCTGCAAACTCCAAGGTCCCTGTCTTTGGTGCTAGAGACTGGCTAGCCCTTCACTCAGCTGGTTTTCTCTCTCACTTGGCACACAGCTGGAATGGAGGGACCAGCCTTTCCTTATGGTAGGATGTGGTCATTGAAATGTGAGCAGAAATGTTATGCACTGCATCCAGGTCCAGTCTACAAAATCTTGCCCTAACCAGTCACCCCTGTTCTCTTCTGCTGTGACCTTTGAAGTAATTGTTGAAGATGGCACAGCCACAGGATGGAAAAAGCCTGAACCCCTCAATCATTGTTTGAAAGACATACCCATTAAGAATAACTATTTTGAACTCCACATAAGCAAGAAATAAATTTCAGTTGTTTTAAGGAAAAAGACTTTAGGTTTGACTGTTAAAGGGACTAGTAGTGCTGTTTTAATTAATATCCTAGCTCCAGTCTGACAATCCAGCCTTATTTTCTCCTACACCCAAACTCACAGGCTTGTTCTTTCAGTTAGGCAAGGTCCTTGCATACAATCCTACTTTAAGCTTTTGCTTCTTTCATTTAAGGTCACCTGAAATGCCTTTTGCTTTCACTTTTCTTATCTAAATCCCAATCCAGACTAAGCAAAGAGCCCCATAGACCCTTGCCTGCTCTCAAGACATTGCCTTCCTTATGGTAGGGGTCACAGGGTCAAGTACCAACCAAAGCCTAGCAGGTGACATGAATGAGAGCAGTAGGCCAACCACAAATGTGTATCTAAGGAGACAACTCCTTCTCACTCTATTTACCAGATCTGAGAAAAATACAAAATCTAGATCTTATTGTTGTGAAATTTCCCAGTTTTTAGTTACTGGCAACTATTCTTTTTTTTGACAGAGACAGAGATTGTCAAAGAGAGGGACAGATAGAGACAGCAACTAATCTTTTTTAAAATTACAATATGAGTCAAACACAATTCTGCAGGCTGAATTTGGCTAATGGAATGCTAATTTACACTGCCTTTATGTAGTCATGCAGTTCAGAAACAAACCTATTTTCTATTTTAGTATCACCTTACTTATATGTGTGTTTTGTATATTACCTCGAGATAACATCTTTATTTCCTTCTAAAACATATTCATCATAACCATATGATTTGATAACTAATAGTATTTCAATTGTCTGGACCAGGGGTCACCAAATTTTTTACACAGGGGGCCAGTTTACTGTCTGTCCCACAGACCGTTGGAGGGCCAAAAAAGAAAGGCTATCAGACATAAACCCTTTTAAAATCTCTTCTCCCTTATCCCTTCTAAAAACAAACCTCTATTTCGAATGTTATCCTCTTCCAAATCTCAAAAATCCTCCCAACCCTGTGTCATCAAGTCCTCCTCTAATGCAGAAAAAGGCTGAGACACTAGCCTGTAGATTAGCTACTCCCTACTTCTGAATAACATGCTACCAAAACAAAACTGTAATGATCCAGCAGTCAAAAACCATATTGGCCACTTACCTTTACCTTATTTCACTTTTATGTTGCATGAGGCAGTTTTGACCATTCCTTTCTGATACCTTCATCCCTTAGGTCCAAGTCATCATTCCACATTGGCTGTTCCCACTGCATCCTTTGCTCTTCCTACCACCTAAATATTGGATTGTTTAAGTCCTTGGGCCTCATTCTCTTGTCTACTCCTCTCTGTAAGTGATCTTGTACACTTTTGTAATTTTAACTACCACATAAAAAGCTCAAAATTAGGCCCTGGCCAGTTGGCTCAGTGGTAGAGTGTCGGCCTGGTGTGCAAGAGTCCTGGATTCCGGCCAGGGCACACAGGAGAAGCCCATCTGCTTCTCTACCCCTCCCCCTCTCCTTCCTCTCTGTCTCTCTCTTCTCCTTCTGCAGCCAAGGCTCCAATGGAGCAAAGTTTGCCTGGGCGCTGAGGATGGCTCTGTGGCTTCTGCCTCAGGCGCTAGAATGGCTCCGATTGTGGCAGAGCGACACCCCAAGATGGGCGGAGCATCACCCCCTGGTGGGCATGCTGGGTGGATCCCGGTGGGGCACATGCAGGACTCTGTCTGACTGCCTTCCCATTTCCAGCTTCGGAAAAAATACAAATAAAATAAAATAAAATAAAATAAAATTTTAAAAAATCTCAAAATTAAGCCCTGGCAGGTTGGCTCAGAGGTAGAGCGTCGGCCTAGCATGCGGAGGACCCGGGTTTGATTCCTGGCCAGGGCACATAGGAGAAGCGCCCATTTGCTTCTCCACCCCTCCGCCGCGCTTTCCTCTCTGTCTCTCTCTTCCCCTCCCGCAGCCAAGGCTCCATTGGAGCAAAGATGGCCCGGGCGCTGGGGATGGCTCTGTGGCCACTGCCTCAGGCGCTGGAGTGGCTCTGGTCGCAACATGGCGACGCCCCGGAGGGGCAGAGCATCGCCCCCTGGTGGGCAGAGCATCGCCCCATGGTGGGCGTGCCGGGTGGATCCCTGTCGGGTGCATGCGGGAGTCTGTCTGACTGTCTCTCCCTGTTTCCAGCTTCAGAAAAATGAAAAAAAAAAAAAAAATCTCAAAATTATAGAATCTTTATCTTACCTGGATCTTGCCACTGGGTTCACATATTGTTATCAAACTGACTGATTAAAAGGTCCACATAAATGTTACAAAGTCACTATAAACTCAACAAATGGGAAAGTAAATTGATTAATGCTCTTCCCCTTTGATTCCCTGTAGTATGTGGTGGTGGTACTCAATCATTCTAGTTCTCCTCTTCATTTTTTACATCCTTTACTTCTGTCAGCAGGTCCTGTTAAGTTCGTTTCATTTATTTTCCCCCTTCAATGAGAAGCAGAGAGGCAGAGAGATAGACACCCACATGTGCCTGACTGGGATCCACCCAGAAAGTCCTCTATGGGAGATGCTCTGCCCCTCAGGGGACGTTGCTCCATTGCTCAGCAACTGAGCTATTTTAGTGTCTGAGGTGAGGCCATGGAGCAATCCTCAGTGCCTGGGGCCAACTTACTCTAACCAAGTCATGGCTGTGGGAAGGAAAGAAAGAGATTGAGAGACAGAAGGGAGGGGAAAGAGATGGAGAAACAAAGGTTGCCTCTCCAGTGTGACCTGATCAGGAATTAAATCTGGGACATCCTCATGCTGGGTTGACACTCTACTGCTGGGCCAAGAAAGGGCCAAGTTTACTTATTTGTTATCTATAAAATCATCACTTTCTCACTAAGTCTGAACTTTTATAATTCTTCCTTTGAATCTTTGCAATAGCCTTCCCATCATTCTCCTTGTTCTAACTTTACCTCTCCTCACTCTCCTCAAACACACATCCTAAAAAAATTATCCTCCTCAGAAGCTGTGGCTGCGGCCCAAGTGCGCATACACAAACCTGCCCATGGTAGCAGAAGCAGCAGCACCCGAGCCCAAATGCCCAGGGTGGCAGCAGCAATAGCTGGTGGCTGGCAGACAGACTACAGATCAGGAACACAGAGGAGGCCACACTCACTGGAATCCTATGGCCACACCCTTCTGAGGGTTGAAAAATAAGAAAAAGTAAAATAAAATAAAATAAATAAAAAGTCTGGATAGAAAGACACCTGAGGCTAAGGGGCAAGCCACATCCAGTACCGTACCTAATCACTGAATTACAATACTGAGCCCAACAAGTAGTCAGCAATAAGAGGCTGCAGAAAGCGGATAAAAGCCATCCTAGGAGTGCAGCTGATATTTACAATGGCACTGAGCCCAGCAGAGGCAGCCACAAGATCTGGATTTTCTGTAGCTTCAAAAAGGCTGATAAGGGCTAGTCATAGAGAGTAACCCTCACTGAACTGTGCCAGGCTCTGGCCAGAGAGGTCCAGGGCAGGCACATCTAGAGGTCAGATATAGAGAGCATCAATTCAGAACTTAACAACCCTTGTTAGAGTGGTATCCTAATGAAGGGCTCCTCACACGTGATCCAGCTAAGACAGAAAACACCAACACAAATAGCAAAATGCACAGTGACATCAGACAAGTAGCCCACAGAGGATTACAAACAACAGCTGAAGCCAACCCAAGAAGATCTAGAAACAACACAACTGAAAATTGGAGGCAGAAAATACCAATCCTAGATTCAGATAGCTACAAAAAGAACACACCCAAAAGAGGAGTCTAGAAACAGACAAAATGAGAAAACAGAGAATTGCAATCCAAATGAAACAACACAACAAATCCCGAGAAAAAAAACGAAATGAGATGGAAATAAACAAGTTACTGAATGGAGAGTTTAAAATAATGATTCTTAACATTCTCAAAGATCTTAGAGCAACAATGGATGGATATAATGAGCACCTAAATAGATAACAAGAATCAAAATGGACATTGAAATCATAAAAAATAACGAGGCAGAAATAACAAATACAATATCAGAAATGAAGACTACACTAGAAGGAATTAAAAGTGGGCTAAATGAAGCAAAGGATCGAATCAGCAATTTAGAGGACAAGATAAATGAAAGCATGGAAGCGGAACAGCAAAAAGAAAAGAGGCTCAAAAAGACTGAGGAAACTCTCAGAGAGCTCTGTGACAACATGAAGAGAAACAACATCTGAATCATAGGGGTTCCTGAAGGAGAAGAGAACAAACAAGGGATAGAGAACCTGATTGAAGAAATCAGAGCTGAAAACTTCCCTAAATTGATGAAGGAAAAAATCACACAAGTTCAAGAAGCGCAGAGAATCCCATTAAAGAGGAGCCCAATGAGGCCTACACCAAGAAACATCATAATTAAAGTGCAAAAATTAAGATATAAAAAAAGAATACGAAAGCTACAAGAGAAAAGCACTCAATTACCTACGGAGAAGACACCATAAGGATGACATCCCACTTCTCAAAGAAACACTAGAGGCCAGAAGGGAATGACAAGAAATATTCAAAGTAATGCAGAACAAGAGCTTAAAACCAAGACTTCTTTATCTAGCAAGGCTATCATTTAAAATTGAAGGGGAAATAAAAAGCTTCCCAGACAAAAAAAAAAAAAATCAAGAAATTCATTACAACCAAACCAATGCTGCAAGAAATGTTAAGGGGCCTGTTGTAAAAAGAACAAAGGGAAAGAAATCTAGAAAAAGAGGAATGTAACTTTAAAGAATAAAATGGCAATAAACAACTACATATCAATAATAACTTTAAATGTAAATGGATTAAATGATCCAGTCAAATCATATAGGGTAGCTGCGTGGATAAGAAAACAAGACCCCTACATATGCTGTCAACAAAAGACCCACCTCAAAACAAAAGATACACACAGACTGAAAATAAAAGGTTGGAAAACAATATTTCATGCAAATGGAAATGAAAAATAAGCTGGGGTAGCAATACTTATATCTGACATAATAGACCTTAAAACAAAGGCTATAGTAAGGGATAAAGAAGGTCTCTACATAATGATAAAGGGAGCAATTCAACAGGATGATATAACCATTATAAATACCTACATGTCTAATATAGCAGCACCTAAATTTATAAAGCAGATTTTGATGGACATAAAGGGCAAGATCAACAGTAATACTATATTACAGTGTGTCCGTAAAGTCATGGTGCACTTATGACTGGCCACGGGAAAGCAACAAAAGACGATAGAAATGTGAAATCTGCACCAAATAAAAGGAAAACCCTCCCAGTTTCTGTAGGATGATGCGGCAGCATGTGTGCTGCGCAGATAATGATGTAACATCGTGTATACAACGGAGCAACTCACAGCCATGCCAGACGAGATATGCACGGTACAGAGGAAAGTTCAGTGTGTTCCGTGGCTCGCTAAATTCGAATCTGAGACCAAAGTGCAACGTGAATATCAGCGCATTTATAACAAAGTGCCACCACATAGGAATAACAGTGGAAAGAAACTGGCAGTTTGGTGGAGAAACCCCATTCTGGTAGGCCATCAGTCAGTGGCGAGTCTATAGAGGCTATACGGGATAGCTACCTAAGGAGGCCTAATAAATCTGTGTGTGAGCCCACATCGAACTGCTCTGAATAGGTATGAAACTGGGAGATTTTTCCTTTTATTTGGTGCAGATTTCACATTTCTATCATCTTTTGTTGCTTTCCTGTGACAGATCAAAAGTGCACCATGGCTTTACGGTCACACTGTAGTAGATTTTAGTACCCCACTAACATCACTAGATAGAGCCTCAAGAAATAAAATTAACAAAGAAACAGCAGACTTAAAGAAAACACTAGATCAACTGGATAATAGATATCTTCAGAACCTTTCACCCCAAAGCAGCAGAATATACATTCTTTTCAAGTGCTTATGGTACATTGGCACATTCTCTAGGATAGACCACATGCTAAGACAAAACAAGTCTCAAAAATTTAAGAAGATTAAAATCATATCAAGCATCTTCCCTGATCACAATGGCATGAAACTAGAAATCAACTACAATAGAAAAACTGAAAAACATTCAAACACTTGGAGACTAAACAGCATGTTATTAAGTAATGAATGGGTTAACAATGAGATCAAAGAATAAAACAAATATTTCCTTGAAACAAATGAAAATGAACATAAAACAACTCAAAATTTATGGGACATAGCAAGTCCTGGATCTGATGGCTTCACAAAGAATTCCTATTCTCAAGCTATTTCAAAAATTCAAGAGGATGGAAGACTTCCATGCTCCTTTCATGAGGCAAGCATAATCCTCATTCAAAAACCAGGCAAAGACACTACAAAGAAAGAAACTATAGGCCAATGATGAACTTAGATGCTAAAATTCTCAACAAAATATTAGCAAACCAGATCCAGCAATACATGAAAAAAATCATACATCATGATCAAGTGGGATTTATTCTGGGGTGGCAAGGCTGCTACAATATTTGCAAAACAATCAATGTGATTTATCACATAAACTAAAGGAAGGAGAAAAATCACAGTATAATATCAATAGATGCAAAAAAAGCATTTGATAAAATTCAGCAACCATTTTTATCAAAGCTCTCAGCAAAGTGGGAATACAGGAAACATACCTCAACATGATAAAGGCCATCTATGACAAATCCACGGCAAACATCATACTCAGTGGGCAAAAATTCAAAATAATCCCCTTAAGATCAGGAACAAGGTAGGGGTGCCCCCTTTCACCACTCTTACTCAACATAGTTCTGAAAGTGCTAGCCACAGCAATCAGACAAGAAGTAGAAATAAAAGGTATCCCAATTGGAAAAAAAGAAGTAAAACTATCATTATTTTCTGATGATATGATGCTGTACATAGAAAACCCTAAAGTCTCAGTCAAAAAACTATTGGGCCTGATAAATGAATTCAGCAAGGTGGTAGGATATAAAATATTTATTCAGAAATCAGTGGCATTTTATACACATACAATGAACTGTCTGAAAGAGATTAAGAAAACAATCTCCTTCACTAATGCAACAAAAATAAATAAAGTACCTAGGAGTAAATTTAACCAAGAAGGTTAAACTTTGTACTCACAAAATGATAAAACATTGATAAAAGAAATAAATGAAGATACAAACAAGTGGAAGCATATACTGTGTCCATGGATAGGAAGAATAAACATCATTAAATGTCTATATTGCCTGACCTGTGGTGGCACAGTGGATAAAGCGTCGACCTGGAAATGCTGAGGTCGCTGGTTCAAAACCCTGGGCTTGCCTGGTCAAGGCACATATGAGAGTTGATGCTTCCAGCTCCTCCCCCTTCTCTCTCTCTGTCTCTCTCCTCTCTCTCCCTCTCTGTCTCTCTCTCTGTCTCTCTCTCTCATCTCTAAAAATGAATAAATAAAATTTTAAAATGTCTATATTACCCAAAGGAATCTATGAATTCAATGTAATTCCTATTAAAATACCAATGACATACTACTTCAAAAGTATAGAACAAATATTTCAAAAATTTATATGGAACCAAAAAAGAACACAAATATCCTCAGCAATCTTAAAAAGGAAGAATAAAGCGGGAGGTATCACACTTCCTGATATCAAGTTATACTACAAGGCCATTGTACTCAAAACAGCTTGGTACTGGCATAATAACAGACATACAGATCTATGGAACAGAACAGAGAACCTAGAAATAAATCCACACCTATACAGACAATTGATATTTGACAAAGGAGGTAAAAGCATACAATGGAATAAAGACAGTCTCTTTAACAGTGTTGGGAAAATTGGGCACATACTTGCAAGAAAATGAAACTAGACCAACCAACTTACACCATTCACAAAAATAAACTCAAAATGAATAAAAGATTTAAACGTAAGTCGTGAAACCATAATCATCTTGGAAGAAAACATAGGCAGTAAGCTCTCTGACATCTCTTGGAGCATATATGTATATTTGCTGATTTATCTCCAGGAGCAAGTGAAATAAAGGACAGGATGAACAAGTGGGACTATATCAAGCTAAAAAGCTTTGCACAGCTAAAGACAATAAGAACAAAATGAAAAGACAAACCACACAATGGGTGAACATATTCGACAATAAGTCTGATAAGGGATTAATAACCAAAATTTATAAAGAACTTGTAAAATTCAACACCAGGAAAGTAAACAACCCAATCAAAAAATGGGCAAATGAACTGAATAGACACTTCTCCAAAGAGGACATATAGAAGGCCAATAGGCATATGAAAAAAATGTTCTACATTACTAATCATTAGAGAAATGCAAATTAAAACCACAATAAGATACCACCTCACACCAGTCAGAATGGCGCACATTAACAAAACAATACATAATAAATGGCACACATTAACAAAACAACACATAATAAGTGTTGGCTAGGATGTGGAGAAAAGGGAACCCTCCTGCACTGCTGGTGGGAATGCAGACTGGTGTAGCCACTGTAGAGAACAGTATGGAGTTTCCTCAAAAAATTAAAAATGGAAATGTGTTTTGACCCAGCTATCCTACTTTTAGTAATATATTCTAAGAATACCAAATCAGTGATCCAAAAGAAAAAATGCACCCCCATGTTTATTGCAGCATTGTTTACAATAGCCATGATGTGGAAACAACCCAACTGTTCGTCAGTGGACAAGTGGATTAAAAAGGGTACATATACACAATGGAATACTACGTGGCCATGAAAAAGGAGGAAATCTTACCTTTTGCAACAACATGGATGGACCTGGAGACTATTATGCTAAGTGAAATAAGCCAGGTAGAGAAAGAAACATATCATATGAGGAATTTAATGAAAAATGTGAACTGAGGAATGGAGTAGAGGTAGAGGTGGGATCAAAGTGATCAGAGGTAACACGGTCAGAGGAAAAGGGGAGGAGAGGAGAGGATCAGAGAAGGGAAAGAGATTAGTGAAATTATATATATATAATACAGCATTTTAGAGAGCAGGACAGCAAATCCTGAAGGGAAAGGCAGAGAGCACTGGGTGGAGGGCTCAAAGGCCCTTCTCAAGGGGAACATGGGGATGGGAGGTGGGGAGATATATTTGGTGGGACACTTGAATCTATGTAAGCACAATAAATTAAAATAAATAAAAAATTTAAAAAGGAAAAAAAAAATTGTCCTCCGACACTGTTGCCCAATCTTTCTAAACTTCAAGTCTAATTATACCGCTCACAAAAATTCAGGGATATTTAAAAATGAATATTAAGCAATAAAAAAAGAAGCATTTGATTTTCTTTTAAATTAAACAAGAACATCAGAAAAGCAAACGACAAGTCAAAGAAAGTTGTTTGATTAAGCAAATGTGATGCAAAACCAACTTTTATTTCATGGCTAAAATGCACTGTACAAAAGGCTGAAAGTACTGGAGTATCTGCACCTGATACCCTAAATCACTTAGTGTATATCACTATAGATATTAAAGTCCTTCGTTGAACCCTACATACCAAAAACTGAAGTTGAAAATCTTCAGTACAGCACTGAAAACACAGCACTGACTGGTCCACATCTACCTTTCCAGCCCACCTAATTTGTCATTACACTTTACTCACACCTTAGTCTTATAGCTGATTCAACTGGTAGAATTCTCACACCATAATATTGCTTTTAACTTTCACTTTTCTACTAGACTTTGAGCTCTTTGAAAGAAAGGAACCGTGTCTTTCATCTGTGTCTTCAGCCCTAGGAACCCACTAGAAATCAAATACATGTTGGCTGATTGATAGACCATGAGGTATTATGAAAACAGTTATCCTGAAACATTTTTTGCACTATTTAATCAAAAAAGATCTTTTTTGCTATGACAATTTTTCTGCAACCAAAGATGTTATCTCCTAGCAGCAAGTACTTATCTCTCTCCCTCTTGATTGATAGTAGGGAGAAGCCAGAGAGGACTATGAGTTAAAAATGACTTTACAGTGAGCAGGAACATGATTCTCATTAATGTGAGTATATATTTTTAAGTCTTCATTATTTATACTAGACTTGACGGACCAACTAAAGGACATGTTCACCAACACAAAGCAGAACTTAAAGGACATACTTTCCACACAGCGACAGCCCTCTTGTAGCACCCGAGCGTACAAGTCCACTTTGGACTGAGAAAGGAGCTGGTCCCCAGTCAGGTACGTGTTGTGAGAGGAAGCGATGTAGTAGTTGCACAGGGGCTGATCCATGTCCTGGTACACTTCATGGTGCAATGGGTTAAATATGTCACAAGCAGGACTTCTCATGAAGTTCATGAAGCCTTGGAAGAAAGAGCGTAGTACTATTATAGCTTTAAAGCACATATACTTAATTGACTCTAACAAGTACAAAAGAGATTGAAGCCTATTTAATAGTGATTATCTTAGTTACCCTCAGAACACCCTTGCCAGGGAACACCATGGCAATGAGAAGATTTGCTTCAGGTGAAGTAGACAGTGTCAAAAGCTTAAATATGACTTTGGCGAGTAGCAGTTTAAACATAACCTACAGAAAAACAGACTTTTTAAAAGTTTTGATTAAATGGGGAAGAGTGCTTCCTGTAAAACCATCCAGTCACTTATGAGCTCAAGCTATACTTATGCAGTGTGACCTTATTATCAGTAACTGATATACTGTTAAAGCATTATTTATACTAAGTGGTACAATGATTCACCAACAATTTGATAGATTATTAAGTTGATCTTAAAAATAGTATATTGTTAGTGCCATAGCTGAGGTAACAGACCAAAAGCTAGGCACAGCTAAAATTCATGGTGTGATTATTTGACTTTGAAATTGGCTTGGGAAGATGCTGCTATTTTCCAGGACATTTAATCACTATGAAATAATGCTGCAAGGTTATGTAGTAAAGCTATCAGTTTTTCTACAGTTTTTCAAAACAAAATGCCTAGGTAAGAAGAGGCATTCAGGGGCCCTGGCCGGTTGGCTCAGCGGTAGAGCGTCGGCCTGGCGTGCGGGGGACCTGGGTTCGATTCCCGGCCAGGGCACATAGGAGAAGCGTCCATTTGCTTCTCCACCCCACCCCCTCCTTCCTCTCTGTCTCTCTCTTCCCCTCCCGCAGCCCGGGCGCTGGGGATAGCTCCTTGGCCTCTGCCCCAGGCGCTAGAGTGGCTCTGGTCGCGGCAGAGCGACCCCACCCCCCCACCCCCACCCCGGAGGGGCAGAGCATCGCCCCCTGGTGGGCAGAGCATCGCCCCCTGGTGGGCAGAGCGGCGCCCCTGGTGGGCGAGCCGGGTGGATCCCGGTCGGGTGCATGCGGGAGTCTGTCTGACTGTCTCTCCCCGTTTCCAGCTTCAGAGAAATACAAAAAAAAAAAAAAAAGAAGAAGAGGCATTCATTAATTTATGAATAAACACATGAATGACCCACAGGAACCTAAGGGTTATTAGGATAAATTGTTTCAAGTCTTCAAGAATCATATGGTAAAACCATATCCTCAGATTCTGTAAATATCCTCAGAATCTCTGGAGAATTTTTTCCTGCCCTTCTTTATGGCCAAAATTTAGAAATCATGTTTAATTCCATCTTATGGCCACACCAAGGAAAAGATTTATTTCTTAGTAAAGGTACAAATTAGTTGATTTTTCTTGCTGTTTTTAAAGTGGCTTTTGATAATATAAATTTTAATTTATTCTTCTGCATTTTAATTACACTCCACCTCAGGAAGTAAACACCAGGGAAATAGGAGATCAGCCATCAAAAATGGTGAGATAAACCATGGCTTTGCATGCCATTCAGGGCAGCGATGTCCCAGCAGTCTTTCACTAAGAATATCTGTTCTACCTGCAAGATGCTTTTCTTAAGCAGAAGTCTGCATTTTCCCCTACATATACTGTAGTTTAGACTTACATGTAGCTAGTACCTACAGTATATTCATATATTATTTATACGTAAGATCCTAGAGTCTATATTCTGAGCACCGATCTGTGGGAAAATTACTTAATTTCATTGAACCTCACTTTCCTCAATTATAAAAAGAGATAGTTGTATTGCTCTGGTCAGTTGGCTCACTGGTAGAGCATCAGCCCAGCTTGTGAAAGTCTCAGGTTCAATTCCTGGCAAGGGCACACAGGAGAGATGCCCATCTGCTTCTCTACCCTTCCCCCTCTCACTTTGTCTCTCTCTTACCCGCCCACAGCCAGGGCTCCAGTAAAGCAAAGTTGGCCCTGGCGCTGAGAATGGCTCCATGGCCTCTGCCTCAGATGCTAGAATGGTTCTGTTTGCAACAGAGCAACACCCTAGATGGGCAGAGCATTGCCCTCTGGTGGACTTGCCGGGTAAATCCTGCTCAGCTGCATGCGGGACTCTGTCTCTCTGACTCCCTGTTTCTCACTTCAGAAAAATACAAAAATAAAATAAAATTAATAAAATTAAAAGAGATAGTTGTATTAAAAAAATTTGTAGTTCCAACAAACCTCTCCATTGCTACAAACCAGGTAAAACTAGTTTGTTGCCAACATTTTTTAGAAACATATTTTACTTTCAAAGTCACTAGTTTCATCAATTACTTATTTTAGGACAAAATTTCCCTTCATAAAATAATCAGGTTGAGGCTATTCCAAAAAATTAGCTCTTTGAGAAAAGTCTAAATATTTTCTAGTATCTTTCATACATAGTGGCTTTGAGTTGCCTTGCTAGGAGTTGAAAATGGATATCGTCATAGTAAACATAAGAGAAGTGGTAATATCATGTCATTGGCTCTGTAGGAAAATAGGCATTTGAATTATCAGTAATCCCAGAGATATCACTGATTTCTTTTTCTAAAAAATTTTCCTAGAATTTAATTTAGTGAGCTGAACTGAAGAATGAGAAATTAAGAATATTGGTTATTTTACCTTCTATACCAAGAACGTTTTTCGCCTTATGTTCTTCTGATATTTCAAATTTCCTTATGATGTCAAGACAATAGTCTGTTGTCACATTAGTCATCTAAACAAAACAGAACATTAGAAGAGTACCTGTAATTTCTTGATATGTGTCTCTATACTAAAAAAGCATATCTATTTTTTAAGCATTCTTGATATAGTGTGAAGTAGTTAAATTGGTCCAAACCTCACTGTTTGAGGTTCCTAGTGTCACAGTCATGTTATCTCTGAAAAATGACCATGATTTCATTCTTCCTAATATATTTCAGATTTTAATCAGTGCAAACAGCCCTTCAACTACTAGCTAAATGTATTCTATGAAGCAATAAAGTTAATTAAATAGAATTAATAATCAATGCACATGTATATCTATAGATTCTCCCATTGAATCATGAGAGCATACTATCATGCTGATTCAAGAACACAAAGGTGAGCAAGAAAAAATATATACAAAAAGCCTAGAGACACGCAAGCATAACAAAAAACTCTGGAGCTAGGCTGCTTATGTTCAATCAGTTAGCTCATACTTTTGACAGTGTGATCTTAAATGAGTCACATATTTTCTCTCGGCTACCTTATAAGGTAGATGTGGGAATTAAATAAATTAATATTTGTGAGAACTATGTGAGACAAAAAAAGGCAAAATATGACATTATTATTGAGTCAGCCTCAGGAATGCTACATGAACATTATATACCGTATTTTTGGCTCCATAAGACACACCTGACCATAAGACACACTTAGGGTTTTAAGGAGGAAAATAAGAAAAAGTATTCTGACCAAATGGTGCGTTAAAATATTTAATAAAAGACCGTATTTTTTGCTCCATAAGACATACGGGTATTTTTCCTTCCACTTTTGAGGGCAGAAAAGCGCATCTTATGGAGCAAAAAAATACTGTACTTAGTGTCACTGGGAAAAGTAAATTCTTCAGAAACAATTTCTTTAATTGAGGAGCAACATAAAGGGTGTGATATTTTTATCAAAAATCTATTGAGCCTCACTTTTTAACAGTGACATTTAAAATACTAATGAACAGCGATAAGCAGAAATTAATCTTGTAAGCCAGTATTTCAGTGTTACTTTTCAAAAATTATATTATCGGCCCTGGCCGGTTGGCTCAGTGGTAGAGCATCGGCCTGGCGTGCAGAGGTCCCGGGTACGATTCCCGGCCAGGGCACACAGGAGAGGCGCCCATCTGCCTCTCCACCCTTCCCCCTCTCCTTCCTCTCTGTCTCTCTCATCCCCTCCCGCAGCGAGGCTCCATTGGAGCAAAGATGGCCCGGGCACTGGGGATGGCTCCTTGGTCTCTGCCCCAGGCACTAGAGTGGCTCTGGTCGCGGCAGAGCGACGCCCCGGAGGGGCAGAGCATCGCCCCCTGGTGGGCGTGCCAGGTGGATCCCGGTCGGGCGCATGCGGTAGTCTGTCTGACTGTCTCTCCCCGTTTCCAGCTTCAGAAAAATACAAAAAAAAAAAAAAAATTATGTTATCTGTTAGGCTCAGTACTTATGATTTAGTAAAATCTACTTTTTCTAAACAGTCTATTTAATAGCATTTAAGCTTTTTGCAGGGGAAGAAAGCTCTGGTATGCAGCTATTTCTGAATTTTTTTGCCCTGTGTGCAAGAGCACAGAGTGCCCCCTTCTCACTACAAACTAGCTGCATAATGGTTCATCCATCCTGAGTAAAATTTGTAATTCTCACTTTATTCAGAGGGTCATGTGTTCAGACACCACCTGGAAACACCATAAAGAAATGAAATCATGCTCTCTGCAAGGAACTCTACTGACCCAGCCAGGCTTTCAGCAACTCAGTGATGTGTCTGCTATAAGGTAGAGAGATTTACAACATGCGGTCAAAAAGATAAATACTATCTCACAAAATAAAATGACTGAGTTTATATTACAGTTATTTGGTTTATGATGTCATTTGTTAGAGATGTAGGGGACTTGAACAAGACGCAGGTAACCTGCCAGGAATATATGAGCTATAAAAAAGTAAATAAATAGACAACAAGAAGCTGTCATCCCGGGATGGAACTAACTGCAGACCAGCAAGAACATGTTTCTAGGTCAAGACACAAAGTAGAATGTGCTAACAAAAAGCATCATGACTGATAAGTAAATTCTATCAAACATTCAAAGAAGATTTGGTTCCTATTCTACTCAAAGTCTTCCAAAAAACTGAGGAAGAAGCAATACTGCCAAACACATTTTATGAGGCCAACATAACCCTCATCCAAAAACCTGGCAAGAACAACACACACACAAAAAAACTACAGACCAATAACTACAGACTAATAATTATAATGAATACAGATGCTAAAATCCTAAACAATATACTAGCAAATCAAATACAATGACACATTAAAAAAATAATACAACATGATCAAGTGGGATTCATCCCAGAATCTCAAGGATGGTTCAACATACATAAAATGGTTAATGTAATGCACCATATCAACAAAACAAAGAACAATAACCATATGATCTTATCAATAGATGCAGAAAAGGCATTCTATAAAATATAACATCATTTTATGTTTAAAACTCTTAACAAAATGGGTATAGAAGGAAAATATCTCAACATAATACAGGCCATCTATGATAAACCATAAGCTAATATCATATTAAATGGCATAAAACTGAGGACTTTTCCCCTAAAATCAGGAACAAGACAAGGTTGCCCACTCTCTCCAATCTTATTCAACATAGTGCTGGAAGTTCTATCCAGAGCAATCAGACAAGAGAAAGAAATAAAAGGCCTTAATATTGGGAAAGAAGAAGTAAAGGTTTCACTTTTTGCAGATGATATGATCCTGTACATCGAAAACCCCAAAGACTCCACAAAAAGACTACTAGAAACAATAAAATACAGTAAGGTCGCAGAATACAAAATTAATATACAAAAGTCCATAGCCTCCCTATATGCCAACAATGAAACATCAGAAAATGAGGTAAAAAACAATCCCCTTCATGGTTGCAACAAAAAAAAATAAAATACCTCGAAATAAACATAACAAAGAATGTAAAGGACCTATATGATAAAAACTACAAAGCATTGTTAAAGAAAATTGAAAAAGATATAATGAAATGGAAAAATATTCCTTGTTCTTGGATAGGAAGAATAAATATAGTTAAAATGACTATATTACCCAAAGCGACATACAAATTTAATGCAATTCCCATCAAAATTCCAATGACATTTTTTAAAGAAATGGAACAAAAAATCATCAGGTTTATATGGAACTATAAAAAAACCTGAATAGCCAAAGAAATCCTAAGGAAAAAGAGCAAAGCTGGAGGCATTACAATACCTGACTTCAAACTACAATATATTATAGAGCCACAATAATCAAAACAGCATGGTATTGGCAGAAAAATAGACCCTCAGACCAATGGAACAGAATAGAAAGCCCAGAAATAAAACCACAAGGATATGTTCAAATAAGTTTTGATAAAGAGGCCAACAACACACAATGGAAAAAAGAAAGCTTCTTCAACAAATGATGCTGGGAAAACTGGAAAACCACATGCAAAAGAATGAAACTCGACTACAGTTTGTCTCCTGTACTAAAATTAATTCAAAATGGATCAAAAACCTAAATATAAGACCTGGAACAATAAAATACATAGCAGAAAACATAGGTACTAAACTCATGGACCTTGGCCATAAAGAGCACTTTATGAATTTGACTCCAAAGGCAAGAGAAGTGAAGGCAAAGATAAATGAATGGGACCTCATCAGACTAAGAAGCTTTTGCACAGCAAGAGAAACTAACAACAAAACAAACAGCCAACTAAATGGGAGATGATATTTTGAAACAACAGCACAGATATGGGCCAAATAGCCAAAATATACAAAGAACTCATAAAACTCAACAACAAACAAGCAAACAATCCAATTAAAAAATGGGAAAAGGACATGAACAGACACTTCTCCCAGGAAGAAATACAAATGGTCAACAGATATATAAAAAGATGCTCATCTTCATTAGCTATTAGAGAAATGCAAATCAAAACTACAATTAGATACCATCTCACACCTGTTAGATTAGATATTATCAACAAACAAGACAGGTAATAACAAATGTTGGAGAGGCTGTGGAGAAAAAGGAACCCTCATCCATTGTTGGTGGGAATGTAAAGTAGTACAAACCACTATGGAAGAAAGTATGGTGGTTCCTCAAAAAATTTAAAATAGAACTACCTTATGACCCAGCAATCCCTCTACTGGGAATATACCGCCATAACTCAAAAACATTCGTACATAAAGACACAGGCAGCCTCATGTTCATTGCAGCATTGTTCACAGTGGCCAAGACATGGAAACAACCTAAAAGCCCCTTCAATAGATGATAAAGATATGGTACATATATACTATGGAATACTACTCAGCCATAAGAAATGATGACATCGGATCATTTACAACAACATGGATGGACCTTGATAACATTATACTGAGTGAAATAAGTAAATCAGAAAAAACTAAGAACTGTATGATTACATACATAAGTGGGACATAAAAATAAGACTCAGGGACATGGACAAAAGTGTGGTGGTTATGGGGCAGGTTGGTTGGGTAAGAGGAAGGGCACAAAAAAAACCAGATAGAAGACTATATGACTTTGGGTGATGGGTATGCAACATAATCAAATGTCAAAATAACCTGGAGATGTTTTCTCTGAACCTATGTTCCCTGGTTGATTATTATCACCCCATTAAAATTAATTTAAAAATTTTAAAAAACATCATATATGAAAAGCATAAAATTGGTAAAAATATCAGTAGGGATTATAGGAAGCTTACAATATTCTGGGTACCATAAAAGAATTGGTAAGAAATAATTCACTTTTTACCCAAAATTCAAGTACCTGTGTTAAGTAAAATGTAGAAACACCACGTAATAATGAGAATTAACATATGAGTCAATCTGCTTCTCTTCTTCCCCCATCCCTATTCTCAATTAATTAACCTCTCAGTAGTAAAATTATATTTTACACAATTAAAGTTTTCAGACCTCACTTAAAATGTTATATTGGAGTTTAACTGTGTGAATGAAGGTTCAGTATAGGTTAGTGCTCTGTCTTATTCTTTTTGCCCAAGTATTGCTTTCCTTTTGACATAGCTGATAAGGTGAAATAGAAACACTTTTTCCCTATTTTCCACAGAGTTCATTTTAAAGTTTTGTTTGGTATCAATATCTGAGACACTCCCTGTCTCCAACATTGATTGTTGTTCTTATATCAGGCGATTGTCTCCAAAAAAAGAACTTAAGGAAATCTTTATTTTAATAATGATTCTTTACATTTATATGACCTAGTCAATACTGTGCAGTTTATAAAGAACTTTTATAGCCATAACCTTAAATAGTTCTTACAACAGTCTTATAAAGTTAGTATTTTTATCCCCATTATATAGTTAGAAAAACTGATGCTGAGAAAGGATAATTATCTCAATCAAAGTTACAAAACCAATAAGAGGAAGAACCCAGGTTGAAATTTCAACCATCTGACTTCAAATTAAAGCCTTTTATACAATATATCTATTCTCTGGGTGTTTTTATTTGTACTGAAAAATTGAAATACTTACTTAGAAAAATTATTTTTTCAATACAGTTGAAACTCCTGAATCATCCTCTTCTTTTCTTTTCCTTTTTTTCTTTTTCAAGTGAGAAGAGGGGAAATAGAAAAACAGATTCCCACATCCTACCAGGATCGACCTGGCAACCTCTATAGGGGGCTAATATTCTGACCATCTGTGGCCATGCTTGCAATTGAGCTATTTTTTTTTTGTATATATATTTTTTTTATTTTATAATTTTATTTTTTTAATGGGGTGACATCAATAAATCAGGATACATATATTCAAAGAAAACATGTCCAGGTTATCTTGTCGTTCAATTATGTTGCATACCCATCACCCAAAGTCAGATTGTCCTCTGTCACCTTCTATCTAGTTTTCTTTGTGCCCCTCCCCTTTCCCTCTCCCTCTCCCCCCTCCCCCCATAATCACCACACTCTTATCAATGTCTCTTAGTGTTACTTTTATGTCCCACCTATGTATGGAATAATGCAGTTCCTGGTTTTTTCTGATTTACTTATTTCACTTCATATAATGTTATCAAGATCCCACCATTTTGCTGTAAATGATCTGATGTCATCATTTCTTATGGCTGAGTAGTATTCCATAGTGTATATGTGCCACATCTTCTTTATCCAGTCATCTATTGATGGGCTTTTTGGTTGTTTCCATGTCCTGGCCACTGTGAACAATCAATTAAGCTATTTTTAGTGCCTAAGGTAGAGGCTCCATGGAGCCATTCTCAGCACCCAGGCCAGTGTGCTCAAACCTATCGAGCCATGGCTGTGGTTGGGGAAGAAAGAGAGAGAGAGAGAGAGAGAGAGAGAGAGAGAGAGAGAAGGGGAGGGGAGGGGGAAGTGTGGAGAAGCAGATGGTTCTTTCTCCTATGTGCCCTGACCCGTAATTGAACCCAGGACATCCACACACTGGGCTGACCCTCTTCCATTGAGCCAACCAGACATGGTCCTGAATCTGCTTAACTTTTGAAATTTTTGCAAGTTTCAAATCAGTTACCATAACTCTACTTCTGTCACTGTTTCAGATTGAATTCCATTTTCTTTCCCTTGTTCACCATAGTTCTGTAATCTCATCGAAAAGAGAAAAGAATAACTAGTTCTGTTACACACTTAATGTCAATCCATTTTAGATAGACCAGCTATTGAAACCAGAGTCATGGATCTATAAAATGCTTGTATTCTGACACTAACTTTTTATCTCCAGATTCTTTGTAAGTTTTCTAGCAAAGCTCTTCAAGCTAGTGCAAATTTCAAAACAAAGTCAGAGAATAAATAATTATATTTCTTATAGCTATGATTTCCAAAACACACCAAACACAAAATCATAATCTGCACAGAATTTTAATATTGCTAAGCTCTTTTCAATGTTTGTGTCAAATATATCTATATTTAAAATATCCATAATTAAATAATTCAAAATTAAGATAACTTAGACTAAAAGCTGAAACCCCCCATACCCAAAATCATATTCCAGAGGTTAGGTATTTCTTCTAGAATGAGTCTCCATATGCCTAATATATTCCTAGTAATTATGTCAATGATGCTATTTTCTATTTTACATACCCTAAATATTATCTGTTAACTATTTATGTGTTAGATAAAGACTTAGCTCTTTGGGGCCAGCAAAACTAACTTTCCTATCATCCTCTACCCATCCTCCCATTATGATTATATCTTCATTTTTATAAAATTACTATTACTGTGTCAACTCTTTTGTCTACGAAGAAGTTGAAGACTGAGTCTCCTATATAATACAATACAATGTTTCTTTACCTATAGACTGTATTTTTCTGATTCAGCTGCTGTAATTCCTATCTATTTGGCTACTCTTTAATGACCCTGTCATAGCTGGTATCCTTGGCATTGCAGAACTTCGCTATGATTTGTCTCTACATAGATCTTTTTATGCTCACTGTGCCTGGCTCTCAGTGAGCCTTACCTAGATAGAGATTCCAACCTATCTTTTGACCCAAATCATTTTTTATATTAGTTATTTGATAATTTTCTCCCTTCTATTATCTTTTTCTATAACTTCTGTTATTCAATTAGCAGACCTTGCCTGACCAGGCAGTGGCGCAGTGGATACAGCATCGGACTGGGATGTGGAGGACCCAGGTTCGAGACCTGAGATCACTAGCTTGAGCACAGGCTCATCTGGTTTGAGCAAGGCTCACCAGCTTGAGCCCAAGGTCGCTGGCGCAAGGGGTCACTCAGTCTGCGATAGCCCCCTTCCCCCCCCCCCCCGTCAATGCACATATGAGAAATCAATCAATAAACAACTAAGGAACCGCAACAAAGAATTGATGTTTCTCATCTTTCTCTGTTCCTGTCTGTCTGTCCCTATCTGTCCCTCTCTCTGACTCTCACTGTCTCTGCCAAAATAAAATAAAATAAAAAAGAAAGATATTAATCAATTAGCAGACCTTATGGGTCAATCTAGTAATTTTCTTATCTTTTCTTTTCAGTTTCCATTTCTTTGTTGTTTATTCTACTTTCTTGGCAATTTTCTCGACTTCATATTCTAAGCCATTTACTCAGTTTAGTTTTCTGCTATTTTCTTTCTCTGAATCTTTACTCACAGCATCTTGCTCTTGCTTTGTGGCTGCAATTTTATCACTCTGATGTATTTCTGTTCATTTTACAAAATTTCTTTCACTCTGCATTGCCTCTATTTTCTCTAGGTTTTTTCACTCCATCTGTTTACCTTGGTCTCTACACTTTATAGCAGAGAATTTCCTTAAACATGTGGTCAGCCTTGGCAATTTAAAACCTATTTTTTAAAGTGGCTATTCAGGCCTGACCAGGAAGTGGCACAGTGGATAGAGCATCAGTCTGGGATGCTGAGGACCCAGGTTCGAAGTACTGAGGTCGCCTGCTTGAGCGCGAGCTCATCCAGCTTAAAGTGCGGGTTCATCCAGCTCGAGCATGGGTTCACTGGCCTGAGCATGGGATCACAGACATGACCCCATGGTCACTGGCTTGAGCTCAGGGTTGCTGGCTTAAACCCAAGGTCACTGGCTTGAAAAAGGAAGGGGTAACTGGCTTGGCTATAGCACATATGAGAAAGCAATCAATGAACAACCAAGGTGCCACAATGAAGAACTGATGTTTCTCCTTCTCTCCCTTCCTGTCTATCTGTCCCTATCTATCCTTCTCTCTGTCTTTCTCTCTATCTCTGTCTCTCTTGCTGAAAAAAAAATAGGAAAGAAAAAAGTGACTATTCAAAAACATATTTAAAACCATGGCAATAAAAAAATTGGTTGGAAGCTCTATAGCCACGAACAGGGTTTATTGACTAGTGGGCTTCACTGTGAATTCTCTGGCTGGACTACCTTATTAGGAGACTTTTGATGTAAATATCTTTAGGAGTTTTTTTTCTTGGGTTGGTGTATTCATTTCTTGTGGCTACTGTAACAAATTACCCCAAACTTGATTGCTTAAAACAACAGAAACTAATTCTCTCTCAGAACAAAGAAGGAAAAAGGGCAACTGGTAGAACCATCACAAAGACCTAATGCACATGTTTATGCCAGCTAAACAGATTAATATACCATAAGAAGATCACCCTCTAGCATGGGTTCAGAAAAACTCTGAAAATTTCTCTAAAATTAACCATCCCTGTGTGTATTTCAGATGAAAGCACTGCATGAATAGAAATCCATTTTTGTCTTCTCCATGGAGATAGGCTTTGCTATTAATTAATAGCTAGAAGGCTTTTCAAACTAAGGGTTCTTCAGCATTTATGGCTTCTCTTTCTTAAAAAAAAAAGATAAAAACAAGAGCAGCAGCTTGCTAAGAAAAGTTGTCAAGGAGGATGGAATTTAATCAAATAATCACTTCTGAACAAAAAAAATCTCAAAAGGATTAAACACAAAAGAAATGCAGCCCCAGTGCCAAGAACTGGGTAAGACCTCTGGAGGAGAGATAGGTTGTGTCTGGCAAACAATAGGGGGTAAAATAAAACAAACAAACAAAAAAATCAACTGCCCTTAGTACTTTGGAACCACAGATTGGTGGATGTCTGTCATCTTTATCTGTGAATGCAAAAGTCACTTCAGCCAGGTTGCTTTTAATTGGCTTCCTGATTAACTGGCACTTCTTAAAGGACATAAAAGATTAGCCTGACCTGTGGTGGCGCAGTGGATAAAGCGTCGACCTGGAAATGCTGAGGTCGCCGGTTCGAAACCCTGGGCTTGCCTGGTCAAGGCACATATGGGAGTTGATGCTTCCAGCTCCTCCCCCTTCTCTCTCTCTCTCTCTCTCACTCACTCTCTCTGTCTCTCTTCTCTAAAATGAGTAAATAAATACAAATAATTAAAAAATAAATAAATAAAGGACATAAAAGATTAAAAAATTCCCTTAATACATGCACATTTTGAGGATGAAAGTCCTGCCTGACCAGGTGGTGGTGCAGTGAATAGAGTAACAACCTGGAATTATGAGAACTCAGGTTTAAAACCCTGCAGGCACATCTCACATTAGTGTGAGATCACATTCATGACCCCTTAGTGTAGTCCCTGGCTTGAAGCACAAGGTTGCTGGCTTGAAGCTCAAGGTCCCTGGCTTGAGCTCAAGCAGAGGTCACTGGCTTGGTTGGAGCGCACCACTCCCTGCCAAGGCACATATGAGAAAGCAGTCAATGAAAAATTAAGGTGCCACAACTATAAGTTGATGTCTCTCATCTCTCTCCCTTCCTGTCTCTCTCTCTTAAAAAAAAGCACGAATGTCCTAATCAGACAGCACTTGAAATAAACTTAATTTTCAGAGAGCTTCAGTAAAATAAAAATTTGAGCCATGGGTCAATGTTTGATTTCACATAATCATTGATGGCATATGTGGCCAACAGTGGTATTTCATTTCCAACTGACCAAATCTGTACAAGGTGAATACTCTGCTGTCTACACCAATCATATGCCATAAGAAACAAATAAAGTACATACTGTCATATGGATTGTCAAATTGGCTTAGTTTTGTTTCACTGTGAAAATCCTCTTTCACAATTAAAAACTCCCCAAAATTCCTGATTAATGCCTCTCTTGCAGCAGACTTAGATCACATTTAATTTTTCTCTATTTTAAAAACTGCTGATGCCCTGGCCGGTTGGCTCAGTGGTAGAGCGTCGGCATGGCATGCAGAAGTCCCAGGTTCGATTCCCGGCCAGGGCACACAGGAGAGGCACCCACCTGCCTCTCCACCCTTCCCCCTCTCCTTCCTCTCTGTCTCTCTCTTCGCCTCCCACAGCGAGGCTCCATTTGGAACAAAGATGGCCCGGACGCTGGGGATGGCTCCTTGGCCTCTGCCCCAGGCGCTAGAGTGGCTCTGGTCACGGCAGAGCGACGCCCCAGAGGGACAGAGCATCGCCCCCTGGTGGGCAGAGCGTCACCCCCTGGTGGGCGTGCCAGGTGGATCCCGGTCTGGCGCATGCGGGAGTCTGTCTCAATGTCTCTCCCTGTTTCCAGCTTCAGAAAAATAAAAATAAATTAATTTTTAAAAAATGCTGAAATTACTACTTTATAACATTTTATACATAATTACTTCCTTAGGATATATTACTAGAAGTAAAAAGGATTGGTCAAAGTTTAATAAAGTATAGAAAATTTTTTTTTTATTTTTTTTTATTTTTTTAATAATTTTATTTTTTTTACTGGGGTGACATCAATAAATCAGGATACATATATTCAAAGATAACAAGTCCAGGTTATCTTGTCGTTCAATTATGTTGCATACCCTCCACCCAAAGTCAGATTGTCCTTTGTCACCTTCTATCTTGTTTTCTTTGTGCCCCTCCCCACCCCCTATCCCTCTCCCATTTCCCCCTGCCCCCCGTAACCACCACACTCTTATCAACGTCTCTTAGTTTCACTATTATGTCCCACCTATGCATGGAATAATACAGTTCCTGTTTTTTTCTGATTTACTTATTTCGCTTCGTATCATGTTACTAAGATCCCACCATTTTGCTGTAAATGTTCCAATGTCATCATTTCTTATGGCTGAGTAGTATTCCATAGTGTATATGTGCCACATCTTCTTTATCCAGTCATCTATTGATGGGCTTTTTGGTTGTTTCCATGTCCTGGCCACTGTGAACAATGCTGCAATAAACATGGGGCTGCATGTGTCTTTATATATCAATGTTTCTGAGTTTTTTGGGATATATACCCAGTAGAGGGATTGCTGGGTCATAAGGTAGTTCTATTTTCAGTTTTTTGAGGAACCACCATACTTTCTTCCATAATGGTTGTACTACTTTACATTCCCACCAACAGTGTATGAGGGTTCCTTTTTCTCCACAGCCTCTCCAACATTTGCTATTACCTGACTTGCTAATAACAGCTAATCGAACAGGTGTGAGGTGGTATCTCATTGCAGTTTTGATTTGCATTTCTCTAATAGCTAAAGAAGATGAGCATCTTTTCATATATCTGTTGGCCATTTGTATTTCTTCCTGGGAGAAGTGTCTATTCATATCCTCTTCCCATTTTTTTATTGGATTGTTTGTTTGTTTGTTGTTGAGTTTTATGAGTTCTTTGTATATTTTGGATATTGGGCCCTTATCTGAGCTGTTGTTTGAAAATATCATTTCCCATTTAGTTGGCTTTCTGTTTATTTTGTTATCAGTTTCTCTTGCTGAGCAAAAACGTCTTAGTCTGATGTAGTCCCATTCATTAATTTTTGCCTTCACTTCTCTTGCCATTGGAGTCAAATTCATAAAATGCTCTTTAAAACCCAGGTCCATGAGTTGAGTACCTATGTCTTCTTCTATGTACTTAATTGTTTCAGGTCTTATGTTGAGATCTTTGATTCATTTTGAGTTAATTTTTGTACAGGGGGAGAGACTGTAGTCCAGTTTCATTCTTTTGCATGTGGCTTTCCAGTTTTCCCAGCACCATTTATTGAAGAGGCTTTCTTTTCTCCATTGTGTGTTGTTGGCCCCTTTATCAAAAATTATTTGACTATATATATGTGGTTTTATTTCTGGACTTTCTATTCTGTTGCATTGGTCTGAGTGTCTATTTTTCTGCCAATACCATGCTGTTTTGATTGTCGTGGCCCTATAATAGAGTTTGAAGTCAGGTATTGTAATGCCCCCAGCTTCATTCTTTTTCTTTAGGATTGCTTTGGCTATTCGAGGTTTTTTATAGTTCCATATACATCTGATGATTTTTTGCTCTATTTCTTTATAAAACGTCATTGGAAGTTTGATGGGAATTGCATTAAATTTGTATATTGCTTTGGGTAATATAGCCATCTTGATTATATTTATTCTTCCTAGCCAAGAACAAGGAATATTCTTCCATCTCATTATATCATTTTTAATTTCTCTGAACAATGGTTTATAGTTTTCATTATATAAGTCCTTTACATTCTTTGTTATGTTTATTCCTAAGTATTTTATTTTTTTTGTTGCAATTGTGAAGGGGATTATTCTTTTGAGTTCCTTCTCAGTTGTTTCATTGTTGGCATATAGAAAGGCTATTGACTTCTGTATGTTAATTTTGTATCCTGCAACCTTACTGTATTGGCTTATTGTTTCTAGTAGTCTTTTTGTGGATTCTTTGGGGTTTTCGATGTATAGGATCATATCATCTGCAAAAAGTGATACCTTTACTTCTTCTTTTCCGATATGGATGCCTTTTATTTCTTTGTCTTGTCTGATTGCTCTGGCTAGAACCTCTGGTACCACATTAAATAAGAGTGGAGAGAGTGGACAACCCTGTCTTGTTCCTGATTTAAGGGGGAAAGCCTTCAGTTTAGTGCCATTTAATATGATGTTAGCTGATGGTTTATCATATATGGCCTTTATCATGTTGAGATATTTTCCTTCTATACCCATTTTGTTGAGAGTCTTAAACATAAAATTGTGTTGTATTTTATCGAAAGCCTTTTCTGCATCTATTGATAAGATCATGTGGTTTTTGTTCTTTGTTGTGTTGATATGGTGTATTACATTAACCGTTTTACGTATGTTGAACCATCCTTGAGATTCTGGGTTGAATTCCACTTGATCATGATGTATTATTTTTTTAATATGTTGTTGTATTCGATTTGCTAGTATTTTGTTTAGTATTTTAGCATCTGTATTCATTAGAGATATTGGTCTGTAGTTTTCTTTTTTTGTGCCATCCTTGCCTAGTTTTGGTATGAGGGTTATGTTGGCCTCATAAAATGTGTTTGGAAGTATTGCTTCTTCTTCAATTTTTTGGAAGACTTTCAGTAGAATAGGAACCAAGTCTTCTTTGAATGTTTGATAAAATTCGCTGGTATAGCCGTCAGGGCCTGGACTTTTATTTTTGGGGAGGTTTTTAATGGTTTCTTCTATTTCTTCTCTACTGATAGGTTTGTTTAGGCTTTCTGCTTCTTCTTGACTCAGTCTAGGAAGGTTGTATTGTTCTAGGAATTTATCCATTTCTTCTAGGTTGTTGAATTTAGTGGCATAAAGTTTTTCATAGTATTCTACAATAATTCTTTGTATATCTACGGTGTCCGTGGTGATTTCTCCTCTTTCATTTTAAATTTTGTTTATATGAGTTCTTTCTCTTTTTTCCTTGGTAAGTCTTGCCAAGGGTTTGTCAATTTTATTGATCTTTTCAAAGAACCAGCTCTTTGTTCTATTAATTTTTTCTATAGTTTTTCTGTTCTCTAATTCATTTATTTCTGCTCTGATTTTTATTATCTCCTTTCTTCGGCTGGTTTTGGGTTGTCTTTGTTCTTCTTTTTCTAGTTCCTTAAGGTGTGAAGTTAAGTGGTTCACTTAGGCTCTCTCTTGTTTGTTCATATATGCCTGAAGTAATATGAACTTTCCCTCTTATCACTGCTTTTGCGGCATCCCATAGATTCTGATATGTCGTATTGTCATTTTCATTAGTCTGTATATATCTTTTGATCTCTGCACTTCTTTCTTCTTTGACCCATTCATTTTTTAAAAGTATGTTGTTTAGTTTCCACATTTTTGTGGGATTTTTTTTCTCTTTTTTGCAGTTGAATTCTAGTTTCAAGGCTTTATGATCAGAAAATATGCTTGGTACAACTTCGATTTTTCTGAATTTGCTGATGTTGTTTTTGTGGCCCAACATATGGTCAATTCTTGACAATCATCCATGTACACTGGAGAAAAATGTATACTCAGTCACTTTGGGATGAAATGTCCTATAGATGTCTATCATATCCAGGTGCTCTAGTGTTTTGTTTAAGGCCACTATGTCTTTGTTGATTCTCTGTTTGGATGACCGATCTAGAGCCGTCAGCGGTGCATTGAGGTCTCCAAGTATGATTGTATTTTTGTCAGTTTTTGTTTTAAGATCGATAAGTAGCTGTCTTATATATTTTGGTGCTCCTTGGTTTGGTGCAAATATATTAAGAATTGTTATGTCTTCTTGATTCAGTGTCCCCTTAGCCATTATGAAATGGCCATTTTTGTCTCTGAGTACTTTTCCTGTCTTGTAGTCAGCATTATCCGATATGAGTATTGCTACACCTGCTTTTTTCTGGATGTTATTTGCTTGGAGTATTGTTTTCCAGCCTTTCACTTTGAATTTGTTTTTATCCTTGTTACTTAGATGAGTTTCCTGTAGGCAGCATACAGTTGGATTTTCTTTTTTAATCCATTCTGCTACTCTGCGTCTTTTTATTGGTGAGTTTAATCCGTTTACATTTAGTGTAATTATTGATACTTGTGAGTTCCCTATTGCCATTTTATATCTTGCTTTCTGTTAGTTTTGTATCTTGTTTGATCCTTCTCTTTCGTTTTTCTATCTTTTGTTTTTATTTGGTTGTATTCCATACATCTTTCCTCTGTTGCTATCTTTTTTATCTCATGTGCTTCTGTGGTGGTTTTTTCAATGGTGGTTATCTTTGAGTAATGAAAAGGGTCCCTACCCTGTTCATTGTAGTGAACTATTTTGTGAGTACTTTTGCACTCCATTGTCCTTTGCTACTGTTAATCTCCATCTTCTCGCCCTCTTTCTTTTTGTTGTAGTCACAGTTTAAATTTGGTTTTATTGTGTTCTTCTTGGAGCTTTTACTTGTGGCTCTGTTTTTATTTTTTGTTCTTTGTATCTGATTGGAGAACCCCCTTTAGTAATTCCTGGAGTGGGGGTTTTCTGATGATAAATTCCCTCATCTTTTCTGTATCTGTGAATGTTTTTATTTCTCCTTCATATTTGAAGGATAGCTTTGATGGGTATAGTATTCATGGCTGAAAGTTCCTCTCTTTCAGGACTTTAAATATTGGGCCCAACATATGGTCAATTCTTGACAATGATCCATGTACACTGGAGAAAAATGTATACTCAGTCACTTTGGGATGAAATGTCCTGTAGATGTCTATCATATCCAGGTGCTCTAGTGTTTTGTTTAAGGCCACTATGTCTTTGTTGATTCTCTGTTTGGATGGCCACTCTCTTCTAGCTTGTAGAGTTTCTGCTGAGAAATCTGATGATAATCTAATGGGCCTTCATTTATATGTTGTGTTCTTCTTTTCCCTGGCTGCCTTGAGAATTTTTTCTTTGCTGTTGGTTTGTGTCAATTTCATTATGATATGCCTTGGAGTAGGTTTGTTGGGGTTAAGAAAACTTGGAGTTCTGTTTGCTTCTTGAACTTGAGGCTTTAGTTCTTTCCACAGGCTTGGGAAGTTCTCATCCATTATTTGTTTAAGTATGTTC
The DNA here is from genome assembly GCF_036850765.1 of Saccopteryx bilineata. Classification (NCBI taxonomy): domain Eukaryota; kingdom Metazoa; phylum Chordata; class Mammalia; order Chiroptera; family Emballonuridae; genus Saccopteryx; species Saccopteryx bilineata. The sequence goes on along the minus strand of NC_089491.1, from coordinate 166,636,243 downwards.
TCCATTCCATTTTCTCTCTCTTCTCCCTCTGATATACCTATTATTCTTATGTTATTCTTTTTGATGGAGTCAGATAATTTTTGTAGGGCTATCTCATTTTTTTTTAATTTTTGAGTCTCTTTCTTCTTCTCTCTGTTGTGCCTCAAGTTGCTTGTCTTCTATTTCACTAATCCTCTCTCCTATCTGACCTGTTCTATTAGCTAAGCTTGTTACTTCGTTTTTCAGCTCGTGAATTGAGTTTTTCATCTCTGTTTGATTTGTTTTTATAGTTTCAATTTCCTTGGACATATATTCTTTGTGTTCATTGAGTTGTTTTCTGAGCTCCCTAAATTGCCTTTCTGTGTTTTCTTGTATATCTCGGAGGATTTTTAGGATTTCTATCTTGAATTCTCTGTCATTTAGCTCCAAGGTTTCCAATATATTAAATTTTTTCTCCATAGATTTTTCTTCATCTAGCTGTGTTACCTCTCTTTCTTTTGTATCCATGATATTCGATTTTCTCTTCCTTAATGGCATCTGAGGGTGGTTTTGTTGATAGTATTAATGAGATTTAATGAAGAATAAAAAGTAAAAAAAATAAAAAAATAATAAAAAATAAAAAATCGAAGAGTTGTTTTTTTAAAAAAAAATTAATAATGAAATAAAGAAAAATAAAATAAAATAAAATTTTTTAAAAAAAGAAAATTATTCCCCCCCTCCTTTTTTCCTCTCCTCTCCTCTCCCCTCTTTCTTGAGAAAATCTTGTGGTGAACTGTGAATTATAACAAACAATGCATGTGATGGAGGGCCTGAGTTGGGGAAAAGTAATAAAGGGGCAAAAAAAAAAAAAAAAAGAAAAGAAAAGAAAAGAAAAAAGAAAAAAAAAAGAAAAAAAAGAGCATATGGACCCACAAAATGCAAATAAGGAAAAAATTTGGGTCAAGAATAAATGATTTGCTTTTACGTGTTGGTTGTCTAAGAGTTATGAGAGGATTAAGAGGAACATGGAAAAATGGGGGGACAAATTATAAAATTACTATTGTATTTAGTGGAACAAGAACTAGATAATATGGAGAGCCAGGGATGGGAGCACTGCTAGTGAGTTGAAAAGGTGAAGTAAAAACCCCCCAAAATGCCACAAACATAAGTTTGAGTCCCAGATAAGATAATTTGTTTGTTATTGAGGTTTGAATGAGAGGAGATGTAAAGGAGAAAGGAAGAAACTAATATAGAGGGAGAAAAGAAAGAGAGAGAGAGAAAAAAAGAGGGAACCACTAAAAGAAGAAAAAAGAAAGGAGAGAGAGAGAGAGAGTTAAGTGTTTTAGAGTTCAACCCTCATAGAGAGAAAGGAAGAGAAGAGAAAAGATAATGGGAGATGTAACACTTATGGGTAGTGTAGTTCAAGGAGAGGAGAGAGTAAGACCGGTAGAGAGTTAATCGGCCAAATTGGAGGAGGAAAAAACAGTATCAGGAATGAAGATAAGAGAAACAAACGAACAAATATAATAAAATGGGATAGGTTATAAAGTCTGCAGATTATTCTTGATTTTGAGAGGTTATCTTCTTGCTTTTTCTTTTCTCTCCCTCTTCCTGGTCGGTGACTCTGTACCCCGGGTTCTGCCCCTTTGGCATGCTCAGGTAGAGGTTTGCAGCTGATAAGTCTCTTTGGGTGTATTGCGAAGCATCTGGAAGCTCCAAGTATAGGTTTTTCTGTTTCTGGTTGAAGATCTTGTTGAGTTTTGGGGGAGATTTATCGGTATCGCTTCCTACCCCGCCATTACTCTCAAGTATAGAAAATTTGATAAATAAAACTGTCAATAGAAAGATTGCACCATTCTACAACTTCACCAGAAATATAAGAGATGGACATCATGTTTGGTAGCATTTTTTTAAAACCTTTACTAATTTGATGAGTAAGAACTAGTCTCTTGGTCGTATGTCACATTTTCAAATTATTAATGAACATTTTTCATAAGTTTATTTATTTATTTATTTTATGACAGAGACAGAGGGAAGGACAGACAGGAAGGGAGAGAGATGAGAGGCATCAATTCTTCATTGCAGCAACTTAGTTATTTGTTAATTACTTTCTCCTATGTGCCTTGACCAGGAGACTACAGCAGACCGAGTGACCCCTTGCTCAAGACAGTGACCCTGGGCTCAAGCTGGTCTTGCTCAAACCAGATGAGCCCATGCTCAAACTGGGGACCTCAGAGTTTTCAACCTGGGTCATCCATGTCTCAGTCGGACACTCTAGCCACTGCACCACCGCCTGGTTAAGCAGTTTGTTGACTTTATATAAAATTTTTATGTTTCATATGTTCTGCCCATTTTTCTATTGGGTATTCACTTTTTCCCCCCCAATAACTTACAATAGCCTTATCCACATTAAGAAAACTTACTCTTTCTCTTTTTGTATGTGTAAATATTTTTTCATTTTGTGCTTGACATTCATATATTTCATATACTGGACCACACATACACTTCAAGTTTCAGGACATTAATATTTTCCTTTATGCTCTATGCCTCTATATCTATCATAATTTTTTTTAAGTTAGGTTCATGTGTAGCTTCAAGGTGATTAGAAAATTATAGTGGATACAGGTAATCATTTCCATGGGTGGATGCCACTGAACAGTGGCTTCTGTTTCCCCAACTAAAATTTACTGCTTGAATGTCAATAAAAGGTGGGAAGACACCGATGCCCTTTAGCAAGTGACATCCACTACTGCTATTTGAATGGGTTGAGTTAATTCCATCAGCTCAAATGAATTCAAGATCAGTAGCTTTAAACATTTTAATTTCTCAACATTGCTATGCTTCTCACTATCGGTCAAGGGGTTTTCACAGTCATCATTCCAATCAATCTTCAATTTGACACTGACATAGAAAATGTAGCTATCAGCTCTCCTCTGTACAGACCAGGAAAGCAAGGGTGAGAAACAATACTGACTGATCTGCCTAAGATTCTCCAACCAACACAGCTCACAGGGTATGGAATGTAGGTCTTGTAGGCACATGGTCTAATGTTTTTTCCACTAATCTACGAAGTGTTCTTCAGATGAGAATAGAGAAGCAGTTATAATTGCAGGAAACAGATGTAAAAATGTAGAAAGGGCATATTCTCTCAGCAAAAAAAAAAAAAACAAAAAAAAAACAAACAAAAAAAAAACATTTACTTCTGTCCCATTTTCTACCTATCTCACAGGTAACTTTGTTAATAGAGAATCTCTGCTTTTGACAAATTACCAACCTAATTAAAATAACTGACTTAGGTAAAATATTTTGCTAACACTATCTAGTTTAATCCTTAAGAAACCAACAAGAGTTATAAAATATGCATCTGTTATTCCTAAAATGTATGTGATTCTGATAATGGAATAAAGTAATGTATTATTAGGTCTAGTGTCTTTTTTTCTACACCAAACAAATCTTCGATTATACAGTATTACTTGGGTGCACAATCTACCAAGATTTTAGCTTTAGACTCCACAAGTTAAGGGCTCAGTCCATAGACCATCTCCATGTCACACACCAACCACAAATTAGGCGATCAGTTTATCCCCATTTCTACCTGGTCTTCTACAAATTTAGGGATTCTGTCAAACAAAAACCAGAGCTGGAGAGTAGTTAAAGAAGTAAAAACATATTATAATCACTAACTGTGACTGCAATAAACAAAAAGAAAACTCAGCATATAACTGGTTCAATTCCAAAAACAAGATGGACCTGTGGGGATTTATTTTCTTGTTTGTTTGATTATTTATTTATTTTAAGAATTCTAATTGCATTTTATTGGGGTGACACTGGCTAAACTAACTATACAGGTTTCAGGTGCCCAATTCTACATCACATCCCTGTACACCATATTGTATGTTCACCCGGCCACAAGTCTTTTTCCATCACCATTTATCCCCCATACTCTCCTCCAACCTTAACCCTTGGGCAATCACCACACTGCTGTCCATGCCCATAAGTTTTTTTCTCTCTGTTTTTTTTCTCTTTTTTTCCCCTATCTCTCTATTTGCCTCACGTAATAATCCTTGCTCCTCCCCGCAAGAGCTGTCACCTGTTCTCTACATGGGTCTGTCTCTATTTTGATTATTAGTTCTTTGTGTTCATTAGATTCCACATATGAGTAAAATTGTATGGTACTTCACTTTCCCTGACTGGCTTATTTCATTTAGCATAATGATCTCCAAGTCCATACATGTTATGGCAAAAGGTAAGATTTTCTTCATTTTTATTACTATGTAGTATTCCCTTGTGTAACCGTACCATAGCTTATCTATCCATTCTCCAGCTGATGGGCACCTGGGCTGTTCCAGATCTTGGCTATTGTAAATAATGCTACAATGAACATAGGGGTACATATATTTTTTTGAATTAGAGATTCTTAAGATAAATTCCAAAATGAAAAGACGACCCACTGAATGGGGGGAACGTACTTGCCAATACATCTGACAAAGAAATAATATGCAAAATTTACAAAGAACTTCTAAAACTCAACACTAAAAAAACAAACAATCCAATTAAAAAATGGGCAAAATAATCTGAATAAACACCTTTTAAAGGTGTACTGGCCATACAGATGGCCAATAGACATTGAAAAGATGCTTAACATCACTAATCATCAGAGAAATGCAAATTAAAACCACACTAAGATATCACTTTACACCTGTCAGAATGACTACCATAAATAAATCAACAAAGAAGAGCTGAAGAGTGTGTGGAGAAAAAGGAACCCTCGGTGCATGGTTGGTGGGAATGTAGACTGGTACAGCCACTGGGGAAAGCATACAGCGTTATCTCAAAAAAATAAAAATGAAACCAATGGGGATTTATAGCCAAGGATAAGGGTGGGGTACAAAGGGGAAAACATCAGGGATAAGAGGGATTCTGGCTGAACTGATCTACTAGAATTCTTGCTGAAGGCAGGCTACTGTAATCAGATAGCACCTGGGGGGATAGTAAAAAATAAAAAATTTTATCAGCTGTGGAACGTGATCAGATGGGGTTCTGGATAAATGGACTTAGTAGGATTCTTACTTCAAATGGATTCCTGAGGAAAAAGTCCAAGGATGGGGCCTGGTTGAAAAAGCACTCAAAACAGGCTGCCTAGAGTTTAACCAAAAGGACAGTTTTTGTCATTTCTAATGATTTAGTTTCCATAATTTGCTAGAACAACTTAAAGAATGCAGAAAAATGCTTTACTTACATTACTGGTTTATTATGAAGTATAAAACCCAGAAATAGCCAAATGGAAAAGTTGTATAGGGAACAAGGAGGCGGAGGTATGGGGAAGAGGGTTGGAGATTCCTTGCCCGCTCAGCATTTCTATGTGTTCACCAACCAGAAAGCTTTGGAACCGCCTGTGGTTTAAGATTTTGTTTTGTTTTCTTTTTTAAACAGAGGTTCTATTGATTAAATGATACCTGCCACTGTTGATAACATAATTAAAACCTAGAGGAATGATGCAAAGTGAAATGTCAGGCACAGAACAATAAACACTGCATGTTCTCATTTATATGTGAAATGTAAAAAAATCAAAATCATACAAGCAAAGAGTAGAATTATGGTTGTCAGAAACGGGGTTGGGAGGATAGGACAATGTTGGTCAAAGGGCATGATGGTTAAATTAAGGGGGATGAATAAGTTCTGGAGATCTAACATACTATGTGGTGACTACAGTTGATAATACTGTATTATATACTTAAAATTTGCTAAGAGATGACCTTAAGTATTTTCCAAATGAAAAAAAAATTCTATAGTTCAATGAGGTAATGAATATGTTAATTAGCTTGATTAAGATTATCGTTTATAATATGTGTGTGTGTGTGTGTCAAACCCTCATGTTGCATGACCAGGCGGTGGCGCAGAGGATAGAGCGTCGGACTGGGATGCCAAAGACCCAGGTTCGAGACACCAAGGTCGCCAGCTTGAACATGGGCTCATCTGGTTTGAGCAAAAAAGCTCACCAACTTGGACCCAAGGTTGCTGCCTCGAGCAAGGGGTTACTCAGTCTGCTGAAGGCCCACGGTCAAGGCACATAAGAGAAAGCAATCAATGAACAACTAAGGTGTCGCAATGTGCAATGAAAAACTAATGATTGATTCTTCTCATCTCTTCGTTCCTGTCTGTCTGTCCCTGTCTATCCCTCTCTCTGATTCTCTCTCTCTGTCTCTGTTAAAAAAAAAAACCCTCACGTTGTACAACCTTAAATATGTACAACTTTTATTAATGAGGTAAAATTCAATAAAGCTGGAAAAGAACCAAAAAAATCATTTACTTTCTCACTACTTCAGTGAGAAATGGTGTTTAGGGCAATATTTAAAAAGCAATAGGAGAAAACTTGCCTCGTTCACCACAATTCAGCCTACATAGCCTTACAATTAAAAGGTTAGATTTTAAATATATTTAAGTATTCCCTTTGATAATCAGAATATAATTTACTTAGCATTCTCATATGATCAAATGCCAATTTCCCACCAGAATTATCAATGAATTTTATATTGCTAGTTAGGAATTAAGTCATAATTAATAAATACCTATCTATATTGCTATTATAAAGAAAACATTATTGTCCTGGCCAGGTAGCTCAGTGCATAAAGAATTGTCTCAACATGCCAAAATGGCAGGGTTCAACCTCTGGTCAGGCCACATACAAGAAGCAGCCAATGAGTGCACAACTAAATAAAATAATTAAGTAAAATGAGTTGAAGCTTCTCTTTCACCCTCTCTGTCACTCTTTCAAATCAAAGGGAAAAGATTTTTGTTTAAAAAAAAAGCGTGGGAGATGACGTCAGAGTAATGGCAGGGTAGGAAGCGATACCAATAAATCTCCCCTAAAACTCAACAAGATCTTCAACCAGAAACAGAAAAACCTATACTTGGAGCCTCCAGATGCTTCGCAATACACCCAAAGGTATGGTTGAGTGAAAAATTGGCTGAATATATAACCAAACCCCGAAGGAAATAGGGAGTAAGAAATGCTCCGCCTTCCTCACTAACCTAAACAGGGCAGCTTTCTCTGGTAACAGTGAATATAGAAACTGAGGCGGGCAAAGGGGGTGAATAGATCCAGGCCATGGCACAAACGGCCGAACCAGGCTGAGGCACGAAGATCCAAGCCGAGGAAAATCTGATCCTGTGGCAACCCGGGCAATACAAGCTAACAATCGCGCCAAACCCAAACAAAAAAAGACAAACGGAGCGGCCATTTTACCCGGTCTCCTGGTCGGCATGCGCGCAGTTAGTGGGTGAGAGATTTCTTCCTAGGCACCAGGAGTGGGTGCCCGTGTTGCCCTATGGAGAGGCAGGGTCAGAGGCCTTTCTGTGGGCCGAGGGCAGAGTCTCTGGGCAGCCCCAGTGCCCTGGGAAAGCCATGCACGGGAGGGAGTGAGAACTAATTCCAACGGTAGAGATTTTCCGAACTGGAGGGTGTTTCACTCAGAGGGAAATGCAGCCGGCCTCACATTCTGGTCTGCGCACGCAGATAGTGAATGAGAGATTCCTCCGAGTACCTCAGCAGTGCGCGCCTGTGTTATCGCACAGAGGGGCAGAGTCAGGGGCCTTTGTGTGGGCCAAAGCAGAATCTCGGGCCGCCCCAGCACCTTGCAAAAGCCGCACACGGGGCCGGAGCGAGACTCAATTCCAACGCTGCAACTTTTCCCTGCGGTTGGGGGTTTCACTCAGAGCGTGAGACTGCTGGCCGGATATCCTGGTCACAGACAGTGAGTGAGAGTTTCCTCCAAGCGCCCCAGAAGTGGGCGCCCGCCTGTGTTACCGGACAGAGTGGCAGAGCCAGAGGTCTTTGAGTGGGCGGAAAGCCCGCCTGGTTATGCTAGCAGCTCTGACTGACTGAGCCTTACCCAGAGCCCTGTGCTCAGTGGAAATAGAGTGGGGAGTTGCCAGCTCTTTGAGCCTCTTACTATCCAGGCAGAGGCAGCAGCAACCCCATAGCTGGATTATCAGGCTACTAATTGAGGAAGGAAAGACTAGGAGAAAGGTTCCAGGAACATGAACTCTCTCACTGTTGGAGCCTATAAATGCTAATGAGCCTCGACTGCCAATGAGACTAAAGCACAATACATGACATTGCCATAGAGACTTATCAACTGCAAACCTCTACCTGAGCGTGCCAAAGGGGCAGAACCCGGGATACAGAGTCACCGACCAGGAAGAGGGAGAGAAAAGAAAAATCAAGAAGATAACCTCTCAAAATCAAGAATAATCTGCAGACTTTATAACCTATCCCATTTTATTATATTTGTTCATTTGTTTCTTCTATCTTCTTTCTTGATACTTTTTTTCCTCCTCCAATTTGGCCGATTAACTCTCTGCCAGTCTTACTCTCTCCTCTCCTTGAACTACACTACCCATAAGTGTTACATCTCCCATTATCTTTTCTCTTCTCTTCCTTTCTCTCTATGAGGGTTGCACTCCAAAACACTTAACTCTCTCTCTCTCTCTCTCCTTTATTTTTCTTCTTTTAGTGGTTCCCTCTTTTTCTTTCTCTCTCTCTTTCTTTTCTCCCTCTATGTTAGTTTCTTCCTTTCTCCTTTACATCTCCTCTCATTCAAACCTCAATAACAAACAAATTATCTTATCTGGGACTCAAACTTATGTTTGTGGCATTTTGGGGGGTTTTTACTTCACCTTTTTAACTCACTAGCAGTGCTCCCATCCCTGGCTCTCCATATTATCTAGTTCTTATTCCACTAAATACAATAGTAATTTTCTAATTTGTCGCCCCATTTTTCCATTTTCCTCTTATTCCTCTCATCATAACTCTTAGAAAACCAACACCTAAAAGCAAATCATTTATTCTTGACCCAAATTTTTTCCTTATTTGCATTTTGTGGGTCCATATGCTCTTTTTTTTCTTTTTTTTTTCTTTTTTCTTTTCTTTTCTTTTTTTTTTTTTTTTGCCCCTTTATTACTTTTCCCCAACTCAGGCCCTCCATCACATGCATTGTTTGTTATAATTCACAGTTCACCACAAGATTTTCTCAAGAAAGAGGGGAGAGGAGAGGAGAGGAAAAAAGGAGGGGGGGAATAATTTTCTTTTTTAAAAAAATTTTATTTTATTTTATTTTTCTTTATTTCATTATTAATTTTTTTTAAAAAAAACAAATCTTTTCGATTTTTTATTTTATTATTTTTTTATTTTTTTTTACTTTTTATTCTTCATTAAATCTCATTAATACTATCAACAAAACCACCCTCAGATGCCATTAAGGAAGAGAAAATCGAATATCATGGATACAAAAGAAAGAGAGGTAACACAGCTAGATGAGGAAAAATCTATGGAGAAAAAATTTAATATATTGGAAACCTTGGAGCTAAATGACAGAGAATTCAAGATAGAAATCCTAAAAATACTCAGATATATACAAGAAAACACAGAAAGGCAATTTGGGGAGCTCAGAAAACAACTCAATGAACACAAAGAATATATGTCCAAGGAAATTGAAACTATAAAAACAAATCAAACAGAGATGAAAAACTCAATTCATGAGCTGAAAAACGAAGTAACAAGCTTAGCTAATAGAACAGGTCAGATAGAAGAGAGGATTAGTGAAATAGAAGACAAGCAACTTGAAGCACAACAGAGAGAAGAAGAAAGAGACTCAAAAATTAAAAAAAAATGAGATAGCCCTACAAAAATTATCTGACTCCATCAAAAAGAATAACATAAGAATAATAGGTATATCAGAGGGAGAAGAGAGAGAAAATGGAAAGGAGAACATACTTAAACAAATAATAGATGAGAACTTCCCAAGCCTGTGGAAAGAACTAAAGCCTCAAGTTCAAGAAGCAAACAGAACTCCAAGTTTTCTTAACCCCAACAAACCTACTCCAAGGCATATCATAATGAAATTGACACAAACCAACAGCAAAGAAAAAATTCTCAAGGCAGCCAGGGAAAAGAAGAATACAACATATAAAAGAAGGCCCATTAGATTATCATCAGATTTCTCAGCAGAAACTCTACAAGCTAGAAGAGAGTGGACCCCAATATTTAAAGTCCTGAAAGAGAGGAACTTTCAGCCATGAATACTATACCCATCAAAGCTATCCTTCAAATATGAAGGAGAAATAAAAACATTCACAGATACAGAAAAGATGACGGAATTTATCATCAGAAAACCCCACTCCAGGAATTACTAAAGGGGGTTCTCCAATCAGATACAAAGAACAAAAAAAAAAAAAACAGAGCCACAAGTAAAAGCTCCAAGAAGAACACAATAAAACCAAATTTAAACTGTGACAACAACAAAAAGAAAGGGGGAAGAGGATGGAGATTAACAGTAGCAAAGGAGATGGAGTGCAAAAGTACTCACAAAATAGTTCGCTACAATGAACAGGGTAGGGACCCTTTTCATTACTCAAAGGTAACCACCATTGAAAAAACCACCACAGAAGCACATGAGATAAAAAAGATAGCAACAGAGGAAAGATGTATGGAATACAACCAAATAAAACAAAAGATAGAAAAACAAAAGAGAAGGATCAAACAAGACACAAAACTAACAGAAAGCAAGATATAAAATGGCAATAGGGAACTCACAAGTATCAATAATTACACTAAATGTAAACGGATTAAACTCACCAATAAAAAGACGCAGAGTAGCAGAATGGATTAAAAAAGAAAATCCAACTGTATGCTGCCTACAGGAAACTCATCTAAGTAACAAGGATAAAAACAAAATCAAAGTGAAAGGCTGGAAAACAATACTCCAAGCAAATAACATCCAAAAAAAAGCAGGTGTAGCAATACTCATATCGGATAATGCTGACTACAAGACAGGAAAAGTACTCAGAGACAAAAATGGCCATTTCATAATGGCTAAGGGGACACTGAATCAAGAAGACATAACAATTCTTAATATATTTGCACCAAACCAAGGAGTACCAAAATATATAAGACAGCTACTTATTGATCTTAAAACAAAAACTGACAAAAACACAATCATACTTGGAGACCTCAATACACCGCTGACGGCTCTAGATCAGTCATCCAAACAGAGAATCAATAAAAACATTGTGGCCTTAAACAAAATACTAGAGCACCTGGATATGACAGTAATCTACAGGACATTTCATCCCAAAGTGACTGAGTATACATTTTTCTCTAGTGCACATGGATCATTCTCAAGAATTGACCATATGTTGGGCCACAAAAACAACATCAGCAAATTCCGAAAAATGGAAGTTGTACCAAGCATATTTTCTGATCATAAAGCCTTGAAACTAGAATTCAACTGCAAAACGGAGGAAAAAAATGCCACAAAAATGTGGAAACTAAACAACATACTTTTAAAAAATGAATGGGTCAAAGAAGAAATAAGTGCAGAGATCAAAAGATATATACAGACTAATGAAAATGACAATACGACATATCAGAATCTATGGGATGCAGCAAAAGCAGTGATAAGAGGGAAGTTCATATCACTTCAGGCATATATGAACAAACAAGAGAGAGCCCAAGTGAACCACTTAACTTCACACCTTAAGGAACTAAAAAAGGAAAACAAAAACAACCCAAAACTAGCCGAAGAAAGGAGATAACAAAAATCAGAGCAGAAATAAATGAAATAGAGAAGAGTAAAACTATAGAAAAAATTTATAGAACAAAGAGCTGGTTCTTTGAAAAGATCAATAAAATTGACAAACCCTTGGCAAGACTTACCAAGGAAAAAAGAGAAAGAATTCATATAAACAAAATCCAAAATGAAATAGGAGAAAATACCAAGGCTAAGAGATAAAGAGAAAAATATTAAAAGCTGCTAGAGAAAAGAAGGCTATCACCTACAAAGGAGCCCCCATAAGGATGATATCCGACTTCTCAACAGAAACACTTGAGGGCAGAAGAGAATGGCAACAAATATTCAAAGTAATGTAGAACAAGAACCTACAACCAAGTCTACTTTATCCAGCAAGGCTATCGTTTAATATTGAAGAAGTAAAAAGCTTCCCAGATAAAAAAAAAAAACTCGAGGAATTCATTACAACCAAACCAATGCTGCAGGAAATGTTAAGGGGACTGTTGTAAACAGATCAAAATGGGAAAAGAATATAGCAAGAGAGGAATACAACATTAAAGAATAAAATGGAAATAAAAAACTACGTATCAATAATAACCTTACATTTAAATGGATTAAATGATCCAGTCAAAAGACATAGGGTAGCTGCTTGGATACGAAAACAGAACCCGTACATATGCTGCCTACAAGAGACACACCTTAAAACAAAAGATGTACATAGACTGAAAGTAACACGATGAAAAAAAGTATTTCATGCAAATGAAAAGGAAAAAAAAGCTGGGGTAGCAATACTTATATCGCACAAAATGGACTTTAAAACAAAGACTATATTAAGAGATAAAGAAGTCCACTACATAATGATAAAGGAAGCAATCCAACAGGAAAATATAACCATCATAAATATCTATGCACATAATATAAAAGCACCTAAATATATAAAGCAGATTTTGATGGATATAAAGGGCAAGATCAATAGCAATACTATAACAGTAGGAGATTTCAGTATCCCACTAACATCACTAGATAGATCCTCGAGAAATAAAATTAACAAAAAAAAGAACAGACTTAAAGGACACACCAGATCAACTGGATTTAATAGATATCTTTAGAACCTTTCACCCTAAGGCAGCAGAATATACATTCTTTTCAAGTGCTCATGTTCCACTCTCTAGGATAGACCACATGTTAGGACACAAAAGCAGTCTCAACAAATTTAAGAAGATGAAATCATATCAAGCTTATTCTCTGATCACAATGGTATGAAACTAGAAATCAACCACAACAGAAAAACTGAAAAATACTCAAACACACAAAAACTAAATAGCATGTTATTACATAAAAATAGTTAACAATGAAATCAAAGAAGAAATAAAAAAATTCCTAAAACAAATGATAATGAGCAAACAACAACTCAAAATTGATGGAACACAGCAAAAGCAGTCCTCAGAGGGAAGTTCATAGCACTACAGGCATTCTTTAATAAGCTTAAAAAACCTAAAATAAACAACCTAAACCTTCATCTAAAAGAACTAGAAAAAGAACACCAAGTAAGACCCACAGGTAGTAGAAGGAAGAAAATAATAAAAATCAAAGCAGAAATAAATGACATAGAAGCTAAAGAAACAATAGAGAGGATCAATGAAACCAAGAACTGATTCTTAAACAGAGTAAACACAATCGACAAACCTTTAACAAGACTCACCAAAAAAAGGAGAGAGGACTCAAATAAATAAAATTAGAAATGAGAGTGGAGAAATAACAACCGACACAACAGAAATACAAAATATTGTAAGAATATACTATAAAGAACTGTCTGCCAAAAAATTAAACAACCTAGGTAAAATGGACAAATTCCTTGAAACATATAATCTTTCAAAAATCAATCTGGAAGAATCAGAAAACCTAAACAGACCGATTACAAAAAAAGAAATCAAAACAGTTATCAAAAAGCCTTCAAAAAACAAAACCCCTGTGTTCAATGGCTTCACTGGTGAATTCTACCAAATATTCAAAGAAGAACTAACTCCTATCCTGTTCAAGCTATTTCAAAAAATTCAATAGGAAGGAACACTTCCAAGTTTCTTTTATGAGGCAAGCATAATTCTGATTCCAAAACCAGGCAAAGAGAACACAAAGAAAGAAAATTATAGGCCAATATCCCTGATGAATTTAGATGCTAAAATCCTCAACATAATATTAGCAAACCGGATCCAGCAATACATGAAAAAAATCATACATCATAATCAAGTGGGATTTATTCTGGAGAGGCAAGGATGGTACAACATTCGTAAAATAATTAATGTGATTCACCACATAAACAAAAGGAAGGAGAAAAACCACATGATAATTTCAATAGATGCAGAAAAAGAATTTGATAAAATCCAGCACCCATTCATGATCAAAACTCTCAATAAAGTGGGAATACAGGGAACATATCTCTACATAATAAAGGTCATCTATGACAAACCCACAGCCAACATTATAATTAATGGACAAAAATTAAAAGCAATTCCCCTAAAATCAGGAACAAGGCAGGGCTGCCCCCTTTACCACTTTTATTCAACATAGTACTAGAAGTCCTAGCTACAGCAATTAGACAAGAAGAAGAAATAAAAGGCATCCAAATTGGAAAAAAAGAAGTAAAACTATCATTATTTGCAGATGATATGATACTGTATATAGAAAATCCTAAAGTCTCAGTCAAAAAACCACTGGATCCAATAAACAAATTCAGCAAGGTGGCAGAATATAAAATTAATACAAAGAAATCAGAGGCATTTTTATACACGAACAATGAACTTTAAGAAAGAGAAATTAAGGAAACAATCCCCTTCACTATTGCAACATAAAAAATAAAGTACCAGTAGAGCGTTGACCTGGTGTGCAAAAGTTTTGGGTTCAATTCGCGGCCAGGGCACACAGGAGAAGCGCCCATCTGCTTCTCCACTCCTCCCCCTCTCCTTCCTCTGTCTCTCTCTTCCCCTCCCGCAGCCAAGGCTCCATTGGAGCAAAGATGGCTGGGGCGCTGGGGATGGCTTCTTGGCTTCTGCCCCAGGTGCTAGAGTGGCTCTGGTCGCAACAGAGCTATGCCCCATATGGGCAGAGAATCACCCCCTGGTGGGCAGAGCGTCACCCCCCTGGTGGGCATTCCGGGTGGATCCTGGTCGGGCGCATGCGGGAGTCTGTCTGACTGTCTCTCCCCGTTTCCAGCTTCAGAAAAATACAAAAAAAATTTAATTAATTTAAAAATAAATAAATAAAAAATAAAGTACCTAGAAGTAAATTTAACCAAGGAGGTTAAAGACTTGTACTCAGAAAATTATAAAACATTGATAAAAGAAATCAAGGAAGACAGAAACAAGTGGAAGCATATATGGTGCTCATGATTATGAAGAATGAACATAATTAAAATGTCTATATTACCCAAAGCAATTTATAAATTCAATGCAATACCAGTTAAAATACCAATGACATACTTCAAAGATATAGAACACATATTCCAAAAATTTATATGAAATCAAAAAAGAACACGAATAGCCTCAGCAATCTTGAAAAGGAAGAATAAATTGGGAGGTATCAAGCTATACTACAAGGCCATTGTACTCAAAGCATCATGGTACTGGCATAAGAACAGACATATAGATTAATGGAACAGAACAGAGAACCCAGAAATAAACCCACATCTTTATGGACAATTGATATTTGACAAAGGAGGTAAGAGTATACAGTGTTAAAGACAGTTTCTTTAACAAATGGTGTTGGAAAAACTAGACAGCTACCTGCAAAAAAATGAAACTAGAGCACCAACTTAAACCATGCACAAAAATAAACTCAAAATGAATAAAGGACTTAAATGTAAATTGTGAAACCATAAGCATCCTAGAAGAAAACTAAGGCAGTTAGCTCACCGACATCTAGCGCAGCAATATCTTTGCTGATCTATCTTCACAGGCAAATGAAATAAAAGACAGAATAAACAAATGGGACTATATCAAACTAAAAAGCTTTTGCACAGCTAAAGACAATATGAACAGAATAAAAAGACAAACTACACAATGGGAGAACATATTCAACAATACATCTGATAAGGGATTAATAACCAAAATTTATAAAGAACTTGTAAAACTCGACACCAGGAAGACAAACAATACAATCAAAAAATGGGCTCAAGAAATGAATAGACACTTCTCCAAACAGGACATACAGATGGCCAATAGGCATATGAAAAAATGCTCAACATCACTAATCATTAGAGAAATGCAAATTAAAACCACAATGAGATACCACCTCACACCAGTCAGAATGGCACTCATTAACAAAACAACATAGAATAAATGCTGGTGAGGATGTGGAGAAAGGGGAACCCTCCTGCACTGCTGGTGGGAATGCAGACTGGTGCAGACACTGTGAAAAATAGTATGGAGATTCCTCAAAAAATTAGAAATGGAACTGCCCTATGACCCAGCCATCCCACTTATAGGAATATATCCCAAGGACACCATATCACCGACTGAATAAAAGAAATGTACCCCCATGTTTATGGCAGCATTGTTCACAATAGCAAAGATCTGGAAACAGCCCAAGTGTCCATCAGTGGAAGAGTGGATTAAAAAGCTGTGGTACATATATACAATGGAATATTATTGGGCTATGAAATAGAAGGAAATATTACCTTTTGTAACAATATGGAGGGACCTGGAAACTATTATGTTGAGTGAAATAACCCACGTAGATAAAGAAAAATATCATATGACCTCATTCATTTGAGGAATCCAAGGAATGAGAACTGTGGAATGGAATTGAGACAGAGGAGGGATCAAAGGGACCAGAGGAAAAGAGGACAGAGGGAAAGGGGATGATAGGATGGGATAAACCTGAAGGGAAGGGGGGAGGGCGCATTAAGAGGGGGCATGGGAGATGTTGAGGGGAATAGGGGGGAGGAGGGATGTATTTGGCGTGACCCTATAATCTATGTAAACAATTAATCAAAAAAAATTAAAAAAAAAAACATTAGCCTGACCAGGTGGTGTTGCAGTGGATAGAGCATCAGACTGGAACGCAGAGGACCCAGGTTTGAAACCCTGAGGTCACCGGCTTGAGCACGGGTTCATCAGCCTGAGCATTGGGTCGCTCGCTTGAGCATGTGATCATAGACATGACCCTACAGTCATTGGCTTGAGCCCAAAAGGTCACAGGTCACGGGCTTGAGTAAGAAGTCACTTGCTCTGCTTTAGCCCCCTGGTCAAGACATATATGATAAAGCAATCAATAAACAAATAAGGTGCTGCAAAGAAGAATTGATGCTTCTCATCTCTCTCCCTTCCTGTCTATCTGTCCATCTCTCTGTCTCTCTCTCTCTCTGTCTCTGTCACACACACACACATACAAAAAGAAACATTAACATTGTATCTAAAATAAAACACATGATTTATCATTCATTATTTTGTAAAAAAAATATGCATATCCTTACTCAACATCTTTAAGGTAAAAAACTGTATGTTCAATTTATCACCCCTCTTTAAAAAGCTGTTGGAAACACATTTAAATTATCTCACAGATAAGATTTTCTGGAAGTGTGATGTTTCTACCTCTACCCTATTTAAACTGTATCTACAATATATCCAACCCCAAGAGAAATTCATGTATCTTTTACAAGTATTTTTAAGTAAATATTCAATTCAGTAACTTAGTAATACCTTTTGTTCCACCTTCAGAAACTGAGCCAGTTCTTCCACAGTTAGGTGATCTTTTTTATCGCTGTAGCTGAAGAGCAACAAATAAAGGTCCCGTCTCAATGACATCATTTTGTAAAAAACACAGAACTCTTCAAATGTCAGTGTTCCCTGATTCTCATCTGTATCAGCTTCCTGAAAGAGGCATATTAAAAACAAGGCGGTTTGCGAGTTTGAAATAGAAAACTCAGCACTGGTGAATGGTATTTATTATCAAAAGGACAGCACATTTCACACATGGTATAAACACGAGTTCTCTTCTAGCACATGTGGATCATTTTAAAATTAGCTCTATATTAGCCCATAAGCAAAGCTGCAAATTATAAAGAATCAAGCTTACAAAAACTAATTTTTCTCATCACAGTAAATTTATAAATTAACAAAGATTTAAAAAGAAAACTGTCTCTTGAAACAGCATAATTCATTTCTAAACAGAAATTAAACATATAGAAGTGAACATATTCAGCACACAGTAAAACTTGTGTGATGAAGTTAAAGCAGTTATTTGAGGAAACTTAAAGTTTACAATGTAATAGAAGGCAAGGTAGATTAAAAACAGAGAAGCTAATAATACAACTTAAGAATCTAGAAAAAAATAAGCTAAAGAAAATAGAAGGATATAAATTATAAACAAAAGCAGAAAGCAATGAAATGGAAAACAAATGGATATGACATATCAAAGGTGAACATTTAAACCAAAAGCTGATCTTTTTAAAAAACTACTAAAAAAGAGAAGTCTTGGACAAGACTAATCATAAACAAAAAAGGGAAGATATATATTTCACAAAAATGCCAGTTTCTTATTACCTTCTCAACTGCATTTCAATTGCATATAATTTTTACCTATAACAGACTTTCTGTTAATTCTACATACGTAGCTTAAAAACATCAGCATCTTTGGTACCTCCCTGCTTTTACCTCCAAAGAAATCTGAAAATCCATCAGCAATGATTAGTAGTTCAAATTATTGGTTTCTAGCAAATTTGATTGTCTAAATGTCATAAAACCATAAAAGTGTTGGGAATATATCAGGAACAACCAATCCAGTTACATGATCTTCCTTATTCTATCTGCAGACACAGTTGTAACTGAATAAACACTGAAATGGAAGCAATAGCATTTTGAAATATGTGAGTTTTGTGAAGTATAGGCAGCTGTTGTGTGATTTTAAATATTGTTTTGAAAATCAAAATGCATATAAAAATTAATATTTTAAACTTTCCTAACTTTGGGTTAATTATGAGCAGAAACTTTGTCCAATATTTAATCATAAAAATTTCTTTGTGAGGCTGATTGCTGTTGTCTTCTGTCATTGTAAAGGTAGATATAGATTGATCCATAGAATATCCACACTTTGCAATTTGAGGCTCTTGGTTATAAGTCTTTGCACCTTGGCAATTTGAGGCTCTTGCACCTTAAGAAATCTAATGTTCATATTTCTTCCATAATTTTATTTCAAAATATCAAACCCTGCCCTGGCCAGATGGCTCAGTTGTTTAGAGTGTCTTCCAAAAGAGCAGAGGTTGCTGGTTTGATCCCTGGTCAGGGCAAATACAGGAACAGATCAATATTTCTCTCTCTCTCTTTCTCTCTCTCTCTCTTTCTTTCCCTTCCTCTCTCTCTAAAATCAATAAAATAAACATTTTAAAATTATCTCAAACTCTACATACAGAGATGAAAATTTTTTTCAAGACTTCCTTGTAAATGTCTTAAAAATATTACAAATAGTAAAACTTTGAAGTTTAAACTATAGTATTAAATACTTCAAAAGAATCATTTGAATTTGAATCTTACACTGAAACAGTCAAAGAAAATTCTAGGAAAGCTTATGCCTGACTGGTAGTGAGGCAGTGTATAAACTAAAGTATTAACCTGGAACTCTGGGGTCACTGGTTCAAAGCCCCAGGGTCTCTGGCTCTGAGTACAGGCCCACCAGCATGAGGTAACTGGCTTGAGCTGGGGGGATTGTCTACACAATTCCAAAACTCGCCATCTTAAGCCCAAATGTTGCTGGCATAAAAAGCCCAAGGTCACTGGCTTGAGCAAGGGGACACTGGCTCAGCCCTGATCAAGGAACATACAAGAAGCAATCAATGCACAACTAAAGTAAAAGCAACTTCAAGTTGATGCTTCTCATCTTCTCTCTCCCTTCCTGTCTGTCTCTCTCACTTTGTCTCTCAAAAGAAATCTAGGAAGACTTTAATGTCTTTACCAGCAACTCAGGAAAAGAGAGAGAGACAGACAGAGAATGTTCCTGAAATAATATTAAGATACTTGATCCTATCGCTCCCTCACAAGTGCTTACAGAACATTCTAGAAGCAAGGCATAGTAGGAATGTTCTACATACAGCAGGCCCAACAGCTTCTCCCTTCACTTCTGGCTTGATAAGTCTTTAAATCAAAAGTCATAAAAAGAAAAAGAAAGTCATAAAAAGAGATCCTCAAAGTGTTATTAAAACTTCTCTAAAGGATTCACATTGAACCCATAGATTTTTTAATTGATTGATTAATTTTAGAGAGAGAGAAAAATGGAGAGGAAGGGGGGAGGGGGAGAGGAGTGAGAAAGAGAAATATTGATCTTTTTGCATCAATTTCTGCATTCATTTGTTGATTCTTTTATGTGCCCTGACTGGGAATATAACCTGCAACTTTGGCATATCAGGAAGACACTCCAACCAACTAGGCTACCAGGCCAGGGCTGAACCCATAGACATTTGACATACTCATTTCCTAATTCACCCTCTAAAATGCTTCATGCAATAGAGATAAAAGGCATAGGAAAGGGAACATACAGAAGTAAAAATAGTTCAAAATTTTATGTTTCTTTCTTATCTTCCAAAAAGTACCCTGAAAAATCATTATTTTTGTAGGTACAAAATTTACCCTCCTCTCTAAGCTTCACCTCTCTGACTTGATCAGTAGCTCCCTCTTCAGTAGTATGAACACTTCCTACAGAAAGGATCAGATGGGGAGGTGAGGTTCACAACAGGACAAAAGTGAGATATCACACCTGGGAACATGGCAAATCTTTTCCTACAGTTTAAAGACTATTTATATGTGCCACAGAATAGGTTTGGATCCAAGGGTTTTCTTCAGGACTCACCAACTGGGAAAGAGCATCTCATCCAATACCAACAAGCAGTTGAAGAAACTTATGTAGAACTCATATATGGTAGGAGTGATACAGCACTTTTAAGCCCTATGGATTCTGAATTTTAAACTCATCTGAAACAAAATAGGGTTCTTGAAGATTTCAACAAGTGTTATTTTTTTTTCATGGTTTTATTCTGATCCTCACAACAGTGTATGAGGTAGACAGATGAGATGCCCCTTCAAGAGACTTGATTACATTCACTGGATTATTTGTCAGGTTAAGTGCTTATATCACTTTCTGAAAACAGCACTTTAGGAAGTGAAATTAGAAATGCATATTAAGTTTAGAACTTTTTTATCTTGATGATTACATAGCAGGTAATATTAGCTTCCAACAAAACAAAATAGCCTTTTGAAATGTCTAAGTATACCAATAACCACTAACATGGATTTTACATAAGGCCAACCTGATTGTGAAAACATACCTGAAACATTTGTCTGACTTTTCTTCGGGGTAGGTTGACATTTAGTTTATGCATCAATTGGTGTATCTCTTCAATATTCAATAAGCCATCACCATTCTTATCAGCTTCCTCAAAGGTCTGTTTCACCCATGTGCAGAAACGTCAAGAAAAACTCTGTTTTCACAAAATAAAAACTTCTCTCTTACAGAATACTAACAAGAAAATTTACCATCAACATCAAACTTGAGAAGAAATTCTTTTGTGGAGGCCCTGAAATCCACAGGCTCTTAGTGAGCTACTAATAGTGACAACAGAAGAAATGGGGGATGGGGGGCACAAACAGGTGGGTCTCTTCATCTGAAATGAATCAAACCATGTTATTGAAAGGTTCTTCAACTCTAACATTGTCATCTATTCTGTCAAAGCATCTCTCTGCTGTGATGAAACTCCAAGTTTTCCAAACTGAGGCCTTCTCCCTCTATCACCTTTCATCTAGTATCTGTTTTGCTTTCACAATACCCTTGTCTCAGTTCCAATCCCACATTTATAAATTTAGGCTATCCAGTTCAACCTCCTTATTGCCCACATGAAGAAATAACCTAGAGGAGACGGAGAAATTTGTTAAGAATTAGTGAGAAACCCAGGTCTCAAACGCAGGACTCATGCAAGTTGGCCAAACACTCTCCTCTCTCCTTTACAGAAGACCTGTCTCTACACTAGCTTTGGTGGTTCTTACCTAATATCCCCAAACTTCTAACTCAAGGGCAGAAATGTGAACTACAGCCTGATGTGGCTCTTTTGATGGCTGCATCTGGCTCGCAGACAAATCTTTAATAAAAAAAATAATAATAATATTAAAATATAAAACATTCTCATGTATTACAATCCATTTATTTCCTACCACTCATGTTCATGGTTGCGGGTGGCTGGAGTCAATCACAGCTGTCCTGCGGGACAACACCAAATTTTTATCGGGTAATGTGTAATGTACACGGGTTGTTGTATGGCTCTCATGGAATTACATTTTAAAATATGTGGTATTCATGGCTCTCTCAGCCAAAAATGTTCCCAACCCCTGTGCTAGAGGTTGCCCTTAAAGCTCAAATAGAACACTAGGTGACTTGAGGCTATGAAGCTGAGTTTGTATACAAAGCATTTACATCATGTGAACTGAGATTTTTAAAGGCCCTCAGAAAGATAAGTATTACATTGTTTCACATAGTGGAGAAGCAGAATAAATGGTAACAAATGAATGAGTTAAAAATTCTAAATCTGTGCAAAGCATTGAAAATGGATGACCTGTGGTGGTACAGTGGATAAAGTGTTGACCTGGAATGCTGAGGTTACTGGTTCAAAGCCCTCGGCTTGCCCGGTCAAGGCACATATGGAAAGCAACTACTATGAGTTGATGCTTCCTGCTCCTTTCCCCATCCTCATTTCCTCTCTCTAAAATCAATAAATAAATTCTTAAAAAAAAGATTCATAGTTGTTGTGAAATAAATTATAGAAGGCAGGAATTGTGTATATATTAAAAAACCAAACTGAGTTTCAAATTTTGAAGGGTGAAAAAGTGGAAAGAAATGAAAGTGATGACAATGCAATCAATAATTCAAATGCTATAGAAACATTTACCTAAAACCTATGTACTCACTGATCAATGTCACCTATTACATTTAATTTCTAATAAAAAAAATAAAAGAAAAAGAAAAAAGAAATGAAGGTGATGAAAAGAAACCAGAGAATCAAAATAAGCAAAAGGTTTAGGCTTAAAACCAAGGCAGAGAAGAATGGGAGTAGGTCAGAGGAAAGGTCAATATTTGCTTACCAAACAGGTAACATCAAACTGAGAGATTTTCATTTTAAGTCAGAATATTAACTAACATCACAAGTAACATCAAACTGAGAGATTTTCATTTTAAGTCAGAATATTAACTAACATCCCAGTGGTAATAGTATATTTACATTTCTTAAGTGATTCAAATTATGATTGTAGGAAATTGTACCTTAGATCAGTGGTCCCCAACCCCCGGGCCGTGGATGGGTACTGGTCCACAGAGAAAGAATAAATAACTTACATTATTTCTGTTTATTTATATTTGTCTGAATGATGTTTTATTTTTAAAAAATGACCAGATTCCCTCTGTTACATCCGTCTAAGACTCACTTTTGATGCTTGTCTCAGTCACGTGATACATTTATCCATCCCACCCTAAAGGCCAGTCCGTGAAAATGTATTTTCTGACATTAAACTGGTCCATGGCCCAAAAGAGGTTGGAGACCACTGCCTTAGATAGTAAAAACAATAAGCAAGTTAGTTTTATTTCTTCTATAGTTAAATAGAGGTGATTTTCAGATTGTGAATACCTTGTTTCATATTATGCTCCCTTTATAACATTTGAAAATAACCCACCCAGTTCTTTTAAGTTCAATTTTTCATCATAGAGTTCAGGCAGGACCTCATTAAACACCTGACAGGTAAAGGGGGACTCAGGACGATGAGGAAAATAACTGAAGGATTAAAAGGGTGAAAAATTTGGGCCAATAACTAATAAGTAACTGAATCTCATTTTTTTTTCTTTTCTGGGCACTCAGTGTCTATTCCATGAGCTCTATTCTATCTCCATTTCTCCTGACTGTGGATACTGCCCTGTGCCAGAGTTCAAAGGCATAATGAAATAAGCCCAGTGACAGCAACATTTTTTTCCCTTTTATTCTGTAGTTCTTTCCCAAAACCTCTCAAGGACTTCCCCAGAGAAGAGATAGGGACAAGCAAACCCTAAGTTTGAATATTCTAAAGACAAAACCCCTTGAGGGTGGGCCTGTGTGTCTGCAAGGCCTTCAGTGTCACCATACAAATTGGTCTTAACAGTTGATTTAATGGCTTCAAAATTAACAGACAGAAACAGAGATAGAATCAGACCAAGAAATATATACCAGTCCTGATTCTATGCTGACCAGGTCCTGTGACAGTGAGTCATTTATGTCACTTCTTGGGGTTTTCATTTCTTCATTTATAATGTCAGTTAGCTCAACTAGATGACCCTGTAGTCCTTTTCAACTCTAAGATTCCATGAAAGGAAAACCGTTCCCTCCCTATGATAGAACACATGGTATAAGATATAATTACAGGCTAAAGCATTCGAATATCTTAAAGTTGTTCTTCATGATTAAGAAATGAGTGCCCAGAAAATTATGTGCCCTGAATTAATGATTAATAGCTCTATACATGATAAATTTAAGAATAAAAATAGTTACACTGCAAATAAAGACTGGGATATTAATAACTAAATGCAAAATTATGGCTGAGTATTTTCTATCACGAAATTACAAGAGACTGTAAAGCATTGAATGATATGTAGTACAGGAGCGGGCAAACTTTGGGGATAAAAGACCAGATAGTAAATGTTTTAGGCTTGGCAGGCCATTTGGTCTCAATTACAACCACTCAGCTATCCCATTCTTAAATAAAAACAGCCAAAGACAATACCTAAATAAACTTACATGATTTATGTTCCAATAAAACTTTATTTATGGACACTGATATTTGAATTTTGTATAATTGTCTTATGTTACAACATGTTCTCCATTTGATTGTTTTCAACCTTTGAAAACTCATTCTTTACTAAAACAAATGGTGGACAAAGTGGCCCCACAGGCCTCCATTTTCAGGGCCTCCCATTTGTAGGGCAGGTGTAAGGCTTCAGTTTATAACATCCATAAGGGGCTGCCTTGAGTCCTTCAGAGGTAATTTCCCTTGTGAGGTACCAAAAGATCAAGTGAGAGAATAATGGAGGAGATTTATCTGACAAAGAAAACTGCTGAGCTTGGTAGCAGTGCCATCATATTTGCAAGCCAGGGCTGATGAGATTTCAGACTTGAATCAATCAAATAGGATAACAAAAGATTTGCCTGTCCTAGGCTCTCTCAAGGAATAAACAGTAGCTCTTATTTGTCAAGTGCTTAATATGTGCTGGACAGTGTTCTGAGCACTTTGTATAGATCAACTCATTTGATCTTCACATGACTACATAGGGTAGACACTATGTTTAACATCATAGCCACATGACAGATAAAGACTCTGAGGCAAAAGAATTTAAGTAACTCACCCAAAGTTACATATGGAGGAGTTGGAGCTGGAACTCAGCCCCAGTATGAGTCTTTAACTCAACACCATATTGCTTCTAGCAGATATGAATACTACAACACCCTCCCATTCAACATGTCAATATTACAAAAATAGCTTAAATTGTACTTTACACTGAATGAATTCTTTTTTATCTAACAGCCATTTAAGATGCATTATTCCCATTATTCTTTCACAGTTAAAGTTTCCAGGCCTAATTGAAATGCAATAATCATGAACATTTCAAATCTGTTATCTCAATTAATGTAATTAAATGTATGTTATGTTTGATTAAAGATATTATACTATTACTAAGATATTATCTAAAATTCTATCAAATTATGAAAAATTTATATGAGAATGCTTCCCTAATTCATGGTCTCTGTTTTTGGCATCAACTTCTTTTTTGTCATTTATTAATTTTCTCTTTCTTTTTCTCTCATTTACACAAATATAAACTGCTTCTGTATTTTTTTAACTGTTTTTCCATGTATTTCTGAGCAATACTTGCTTTACAGGTAACATACTTTCAGAATATAAAATCATTCAATTATCAACGGGTTAATTTAAATATGAAAACTTGTTACTGCCAGTAAACATAGACAAACAAATCAGGTTAAAAAAACGATTGCTTAAACTGGTATAAATTTAAATTAGCGTATTAAAACTTTAGTATATTAAATATAATCTCCATGACAACCACACAAAAAAAAACCCCAGAGTATATACAGAAGAAAATGAGAGATAATGTTTAAACTGCAAAAAAACCCAACTAAACACAAAAGATGATTGAATGCAGAGAATGAGGGACAAAGAGAAAGATATAAGACACAGAATAAAGAATTAGCACACTGACAGGAGTCCTTCCTTATCAGTAATAACTCAAAATTTAAATGAGCTAAACTCTTCAATAGACAGAGACTGGCATGTGTAAAAACACATGACCCAATTATATATTGTCTATAAGAGACATACTTGTGATCCAGATACAAACAGGTTGAAAATGAAAAGAAGGGATAAAAGACTTTTTATGCAAATTGTAACCAAAAAAGAGCATGGGTGGCTATACTAATGAAAAAAGATTATAAGAGAAAATAATATATTCATAAAAGGTTTAACACAACAAAAAGATATAACAGTTATAAACATTTATGCATCTAATGACAGACCAAACTATACTGCTCACAAAAATTAGGGGATATTTCAAAATGAATATGAAGAGAAAAAATGCATTTGACTTTGTTTTTATTAAACGAGAACATCAGAAAAGGAAATGACAAGTCAAAGAAAGTTGTTTCATTATGCAAATGAGATGCAAAACCAACTTTTATTTCATTAGTGAAAATGCACTATACAAAAGGCTGAAAGTGCTGAAGTATCTGTAAGTTCTCTGATCCCCTAATATTTGTGAGCAGTATATATAAAGCAAAAACTGACAAAATTGAATAAACCACTTAGCTCTCACAAGCATACACTCAATAATCTATACAACAATAGCAATCTACAAATTCTACTCAAGTGCACATGAGAAACTTTCTAGGAAAAATCATATTTTAGGCCACAAATTAAGTCTTTAGATATAAAAATACAGACATCATACGAAGTATCTTCTGATCCCAACAAGATAAAGTTAGAAATCAGTAACCAAGAGTAAATCTAGAAAATTTACAAAATTGTGGAACTTAAACAACACACTCTTAAACAACCAACAGATAAAAGCAAAAATTACAAGAGAAATTAGAAAAATCTTACAGATGAATGAAAATAAAAATACAACATATCAAAATTTATGGAACAAAGTAAAAGCATTTTAATGGGGAAATTTATAGCTATAAATGCTTATATTAAAAAACAAAACATCTCAAAGCAACAACCTAACTTTATAACCTAAGGAACTAAGAAAAGAACAAATGAACAAACTAAAACCAATACTGGCAGAAAGGAAAAAATAAGAGTGTTTAGTGCAAAGATAAATGAAATAGAGAATGGGGGGGGGGGATCAATAAAACCAAACATTACTTCTTCAAAAAAAATCAACAAAATTGACAAACCTTAAGGTAGATAAACTAAGAAAAAATAGAAAGACTCAAATTACTAAAGTCAGAAATGAAAATGGGAACATGACCACTGATTCTACAGAAATAAAAGAGATTACATATGAGAGTACTATAAAACAATCGTACACCAAGAATTGGACAACAAATGAAATGACAAATTTCTAAAAATACAAAACCTACCAAATCTAATAACAAAGAAATAGAAAATTGGAATAGACCTATAACTAGTAAAGAGATTGAATCAGTAATCAAAAATCTCTCAAAAAGAAAAGCCCTGTACTTGATGGCTTCACTGGTGAATTCTACCAAACACTTAAAGAACTAATACCATTGATTCTTAAATTTTTCCAAAAAATTGAAGAGGAAGGAATTCTTCTTAGCCAGCATTACTCTAATACCAAAACCAGACAAAAACACTACAAGAAAAATACAAACCAATTTCTCTTATAATCATTGATTTAAAAAAAAAAAAAAACTTAACAAAATACTAGCAAATACAATTCAGCAGTATAATAAAAGGATTATATGCCATGAGCAAGTGGGATTTATTCCTGGAATGCAAGGATTATTCAACATGTAAGAATCAATCAATGTAATATACCATATCAACATAATGAAAGAAAAAACCACATAAATATTTCAATTGATGCAGAAAATGTATTTGACAAAATTCAATGCCCTTCATGACAAAAACACTCAACAAAAAAGGAGTAAAAACTACCTCAACATAATGAAGCCATATATGAAAAATCTATAGAAAACATCTTATTCAATAGTGAAAAATGGAAAGTATTTCATTTAAAATCAGAAAAAAGTAAAGGATGCCTGCTTTCACTATTTCTATTCAACATAACACTAGAAGTTCCAGCCAGAGCAATTAGGAAAGAAAAAGAAATTTTTAAAGCATCTAAATCAGAAAGCAAGAAATAAAATTATCTCTCTTTGCAGATGATATAACCTTTTATGTAGAAAACCCTAAAGACTCCACAAAAGAAAAGTTCTTGAAACTTTAATTGTTGTGGACTGTAAATGGCAAAAAGCCATTGTAGATTCGAGGCTTAGCAAAAAGCTAAGTTCTCCCCCTCCATCTCCATATTGGCTATGATGCTGAGTATTTGCACACACTTCACTTGCTTCCTTAAATTACTGGAAGCAATTTAAATGCCCTTCCTCTTACTCTTTGTTTGTTCAGATGTTGGTTGATTTCACTTATGCATGGTAGGGGGATTATTGTTTATACCTTGGAAGAGTTCCTGTTTTAGCCTCAGATGTGTAACTTTGTATCCAGGACTTCCTTGATTTGCATATGGCTATATAACAAAGCAAACTGAGACTATGGGGCACTCAGATAATGCCATCAGCATTTGAAGAGTTCTCCCGGTCCCATCCTTTTTTCTTAATAAGTCTGTTTCCTTAATTCTGCACCATTATTAGGAGCTGTGCTGGTCCGTGGCAAGTGGCACTCAAACAGAAGACTTGAGTACGAGGAAACTAAACTGAAGGCAGGTGACGGAACTCCCCAAGTGAAGTGCACACAGTGAGTAAAGAAAGTTTTTGGGGAAAGTATAATGGGGAGTAAAATATTATGAAACAGTTAGGGTAAAAAATAAGGGACTTGCCTGACCTGTGGTGGCACAGTGGATAAAGCGTCGACCTGGAAATGCTGAGGTCGCTGGTTTGAAACCCTGGGCTTGCCTGGTCAAGGCACATATGGGAGTTGATGCTTTCAGCTCCGCCCCCCTTCTTTCTCTCTGTCTCTCCTCTCTCTCTCTGTCTCTCCCTCTCCTCTCTAAAATGAATAAATAAAAAATAAATAAAAAATTAAAAAAAAATAAGGGACTTTTCTGTAGAAATGTTTCCGTATAAGTACAAATTGTTGTCTGAAGAGTATCAGGATGAGCTGGAAACAGAGGGATGTGAATACGGGATAACTTGGAGTCTGAGGATGACATGGTGGATAAAAAATCTGCGGCTATGGCTGCCTTAGCTGCGGGGCCTCCACTGCCCTCAGATCCTTCCTACGTTCAACCCTCTGCTTCTCCATTCCCTTATCGGGCTGATTGCAGGGTCTATAGCTGAAAATCTGGGAAATCCCCTCTCCAACGATCTATAGACTAGGCACAAAATATAGGGGAAACAATAAATGTCTTCACCCATTTTCCTGTTGTAGAAAGACAGGACAATATGAGGAGACTAGTGCGAGAACATTAACCTTTACCTTTTAGAACTCTGAAACAGCTTAAACATGCTTGTGTTCAGTATGGGCCTACTGCCCCTTTTTCACTTGGTTTATCAGATACTATTAGTGCAAAGGCTCTTCCCCCAAATGACTAAAAAGTGATTGCTCATGCTTGTCTCTCTGGGGGTGATTATTTGCTGTGGAAATTGGACTTTCATGAAGGGGCCATTGAGGTAGGGGAGAAATCTCAGCATAGTCAACCTGAGCCACCAGTTACAGTGACTATAGAATTTGAGAATGAATAGGAGACTCAGGTATTAGGAAAGTTACAGCTTTTCTTGTTATGGTCTGATTCTCTTTAATGTTCAACTACAATCTTCTGAACTATCATTTTGTTTTTCTTATCCTTTGCCTGGAAATTGAGGCAGGCAATTGACCTGTGTTGGATCTGACTATGGAAAATATCCCAGCAGCTACCAAGAGCAAATTTTCTCAGGGAGATTTTGTTTAGTCCCATCCTTCAGTACCTCTGTCAGAAAATGCCCTGACTAAAATCAGGCAACCATCTTTCTAATCTGGTTGTGCTCTGCAATCCCAGGTTTGTCTGGTTCATCTAATTCTTGTTCCTGTTTAGTATTTCTTTAATGTTGTCTAAAATGTTTCTGTTTTTAAGGCCTTAATTAAGTTCTCCTTTTTGCATGCAAAAATTGGAGATGCTGGCTCTACTATTTAGAAAAACTGAAATGTTTTTAGAACTTGTAAGGAGCACTCATTTAAATTTAAATAGAGTAGAATGTAGATCCTTAAGACTAATTGATTTGGATAGTGCATTGTGAGGTGTGTTCAGAGTTAGGAGCCAAATAACAATTCAAGTATTAGTATTAATCAAAGTTATATGTTATACTTGTGGTTCTTGTGCAAAAATTGTCTTGTTTATATGTAAGGTTATACTCAGGTAGGCAAAACAATGGAATTGAGCAAAACTAAGCAAGGCCCTAATAAGTCATTTCAAGAATTTGTCTCATGACTAATTCAAGCAGTAGAAAATGTGGGAAAGATTTTAATAAAATAATTAGCCTATGAAAATGCTAATTCTGCTTGTCAGACTGCACTTCGGCCTCACCACAAGAAGGGAGATATAGAGAACTATATCAGACTATGTGCTAATGTTGGGCCTTCATATATGCAAGGTCTTGCTTTTGGCACAAACCTTAAGGCAAGATTTCCAGGAAGATACTTTGATAAAGGGCGGAACTAATGAAAGAAGGAAGATCAGGGAAGTACTTCTGCCCATGGATATTGTTTCCAATGTGGGGATTTGGGGCATTTTGCTAGAAACTGCCCTGTTCCCCCTGGATATTGGTCTTGGTCTCTCCCTGAAGGACAGCCAGTCCTTAAGGCTCTGGACCTCTGACCATTTTGTAGGAAAGGGAAACATTGGGTGAATAAGTGTAGGACTAAATATACTACCGGAGGGCAGGGAAACAGACAATGGGGCCCTCCCCAGCCCCATCAAACAATAGGGGTGATGTCAGTGTTTTCTCAGCAAACTCTGATTCCAGCAGGCCACACATTGCCCAACTAATCTGGGCAACAACAGGCAGTGCAGGACTGGACCTCAGTCCCACCTCCCAATCCGTATTAACTTCAGAGATGGGACCTCAAGCTATGCCCACTGGAATTTTTGGGCCACTTCCTAGTAACACAGTAGGACTCTTGTTGGAGAGTAGTAGTTTATGAGAGAATTTTTTGTTCTTTCTGGAGTAATAGACTCAGATTATACACGGGAAATTAAAGTAATGGCTCACACTCTGAGGAATATAGTCACTGTCCCCCCTGACATAAAAATTGCTCAATTAATCCTTTTACCTTTTTTAAGACAAGGCCAAGCTCTGCTAAAGGGACCCTGAGAGAATCAAAGATTAGGCTCCACTGATGCTGCCTATTGGATTCAAAAAATAGGTCAAGAACACACTGAAATGGAACTAATGATACAAGGGATGGCAGTAGGAGAAGGAAGACCTAGCTGGAGAGGACCCATAATTTTCATAGCCTTATTTATTGCTCTCAAATCTTGTAATAGTCTCCAGTTTCCTGAATTCTTTTTAATGACAAATATAGGCATATTCCATGGACTATTAGATGTTTCAATGTGCCCAAGCTATAGCTACTCTTGTACCAATTGAGAAGCTGCCATAAGTTTCTTCTGAGAAAGGGGCCATTGGTCTACCCAAACAGGATTATCTGATTTCCAAGTCCTAATTTAAAGGACTTTTAGATACTGGGGCTGATGTATCTGTTATTGCTAAGCTACACTGGCCTCCTTCCTAGCCTACTCATGCAGCAGCCACAGAATTACAAGGTACAGGGCAGAGTAAATCCTCTCAACAAAGTTCTAGTTTTCTACAATGGGAAGATAAAGAAGGTCATTCTGGAATTTTTCAACCTTATGTGCTCCCGGGATTGCCAGTTAATTTGTGGAATAGAGATGTTTTCAAAAATATAGGGGAATTGCTTGTCAGTCCTAATAATTTAGTCAATACTCAAGTGCTTAATCAAAACTTTTTGCCCACTAAGGGACTAGAGAAAGAACAGCAGGGAATTCTCACCCCCATAGAAGTAGCACCCAATACCAGAAGGCATGGATTAGAATATCAAAAATTAGCATAGGATCCTTGGTAGCTCCTACTACCCCAATAATGCATTGTGCAGACCCAATTACTTGGAAATCAGATAATCCTGTTTGGGTAGACCAATGGCCCCTTTCTCAGAAGAAACTTATGACAGCTGCTCAATTGGTACAAGAGTAGCTACAGCTTGGGCACATTGAAACATCTAATATGTTTGCATGGAATATGCCTATATTTGTCATTAAAAAGAATTCAGGAAACTGGAGACTATTACAAGATTTGAGAGCAATAAATAAGACTATGAAAATTATGGGTCCTCTCCAGCTAGGTCTTCCTTCTCCTACTGCCATTCCATGAAATTTTCACCTTGTAATTATTGACTAGAAGGATTGCTTTTTTACTATTCCTTTAAGCCCTCATAATTGCAAGCCTTTTGCATTCAGTGTTCCTTCACTTAATTTCCAGGCTCCAATGGAATGATACCAGTGGAGACTTTTGCCTCAAGGTATGACTATCAGTCCTGCCTTGTGCCAAAAATATGTTGCTCGAGCTATCTCTCCAGTATGAAGGCAGCACCCTAAGATGTACATAATTCATTATATGGATGATATTCTTATTGCTCATCTAGATAAAGACACTGTATTGACCATTTTTGCAACAACTAGAATATTCTTTGAAAGAATCAGGACTTTATATAGCTCCTAAAAAGGTACAGCAATCTTTACCTTTTCTTATTTAGGACAAATTATTGAGGGACAACAAATTCATCCACAGAAAATAAAAATCAGGACAGATCATTTGTAAACTTTAAACAATTTCCAGAAAATGTTAGGAGACATTAATTGGCTTAGATCTTCCTTGAAATTAACTACTGGAGAACTGAAGCCACTTTTTGATATTCTTAGAGGCTTGGCTGAACTGGTTTCTCCTTGGCTACTTACAGCTGCAGGACAACAAGCTTGAAAGCTTGTAGAAAAAGCCTTGCAACAAGCACAACTAAAATGCATAAATACTGAAGAATCAATTGCCTTACTAATTTGTCCCTTGAGTTACACTCCAACGGGACTATTGTGGCAAGCTTCAGGTCCTATTGAATGGATTCATTTAGCTGTTACTCCTAAGAAAGTTTTATCTTCATATTTTTATCTTGTTACCTCCTTGATTATCAAGGGGCATAGACAACTCTTATAGTTTATACATTTTGAGCCTCAAATTATTGTTGTTCCTTTTTTAAAGGATCAACAACAATGGCTCTGGGAAACATTCACTAAAGGGCAAATTGATTTTGCAAATTTTACAGGCCAAATTGATTCGCACTACTCAGCTGATAAAATAGTTCAATTTTCATTAATCCCTACATTTTTATTTCCTAAAACAGTTGTTAATGAGCCCATTCCTGAAGCACCTACAGTCTTTATTAATGGGTCCAGCTCAGGAATAGCAGGCTTAATAATTAATGGGCAAGTTTACACTGAAACAGTCACCTTAAAATCAGTTCAAAGAGTAGAATTACATGCCATTATCATGCCTTTTCAGCATTTGCTATATTCCTTCTTTAATCTGTATACAGACAGCAAATATTTACTTATGATTGTTTCCACTATAGAGACTGCTGTCTTAGGGACAACTGCTGGTGAGGATCTATTTCAGAAATTTCCCTTTCTTCAAAGACTTGATATTAACATAGAGCTCCATGTTTTATAGGATATACTCGAGCTCACTCTGTGCTCCCTGGAGCTTTAGCATAAAAGAATGCCCTTGTTGATCAAACTACACAAAAGAAAATTATTGGAGAAACTATGACAGATCAAGCAATCCATTCTCATACTACTCATCATCAGAATGCTACAGCCCTGAGTAAACAGTTTCAACTTTCTCAGGAAGCAGCATGGCAGATTGTTAAATCCAGTCCAAGGTGTCCTATACTACAGTCTGTCCCTTCATTTGGAGTTAACCTTTGAGGACTCCTACCAGGACAACTTTGGCAAATGGATGTTATTCATACACCTTCATTTGGCAAACAGTCCTTTGCCCATGTTATAATGGATACTTATTCTGGATTTATAGTACCCTTGGCCAGAATAAGAGGCTGCTAAGCATGTTCTGTTATTGGACTTCCTGATATGATTAAAACTGACAATGCTCCTGCATATGTAGCAAAAGCATTTACTGTATTTTGTCAAACCTTTCAAATTACGGGCATTTCTTACAATCTTTAAGTCAAGGTATTATTAAAGTGTACCTAGCAGATATTTAAGGCCAATTTTAAAAAATATGAAAGAGAGTCATATCCTGGAAATCTACCTTATCTTTAAAAAATTTCTTTTGAATGATGAACAGGAAACACCAAATCTTTTTCTCCTGCAAACTTCTACTCCCTTTTATTTGATTAAACTAATAACACTGTTTTGTTTTTTTCCAGATAGCTCCAGATATACAAAAAAGGTTTATATAGGTGGATGGGGATCCTCAAACTTCTCAGTGAGATCTTCTGAGCATGGCTTCTAAAGTCTATAATGACCAAGAGGCAGAAAAAGCCCAAAAGAGATCAGGTGAAATATCAACTCTTGGCATATGCCCTTAAAGGCTCCAATGCCCTGAAGGGGCCTCATAAGACTCCATCTGGGCACTGCTTCAATAGTAGGAAGGAAGGTCATTGAGCTAAAGCCTGCCAGGCTTCTCGGCTCCCACCAGGACATGCCTTTGCTGTGAGGAAAAAGGGACACTGGAAGGTAAGCTGCCCCCTTGCTCCTTTAAGGGAGGGTTCAGTCTCTTCCAGCCCTGCTCCAGCCACCTGTGACCTAACCTTGCCCAGCCTGCTGGGACTTGCCACTGAAGGCTAAAGGTGACCATGGCTCTCTATCCCATCTATGTCAATATGGACGAGCCTAGGGTATTTTTTCCAAGAAGCAGGTAAACTTATCTCATTTACACAAGGGCCACTTAACTATATCTTGCCTGAATATTCTGGTTTTTTATTCTTCCCTCAAAGATTTCTGTTGTGGGTGTTGATAGTCCTATTTTCTGCTGCTTTGTTTAATATATAGTGTTTTCTTTATTCCTCCTTCCTCAATGCCCCATTCATATTTTAAGCTGAGACCTACTCCTAATTTAGAGCTCTCGTTCTCCTTTTTTGCCAACTTCTGTTACGAATTTTCCTTTGTCACTCAGCATAGTGTATCCCAAAATTCTCTTCACCACACCACAGTTGCAGAGCTCCAGGGAGAAGCATCCCGGTCTCATCTTTCCAGGCTGAGGAGAACAGAAGCTCCATATCCACACATGCTGCAGGTGGCTTTTCCAGTCTACCTGAATCATTACCAGCTAGAAACAGTGGTCATTGGGACTTGGATGTGAGCTGCAAAGTATAGAAATATGACTACAATTCCAGTGCCCTGTGAACTTTTCCTGGACTCCTGCTCCTTGTGACAGCTCCTAATGGACTGAACTCGGATTGCGTTGCATTTGCAGGGATATGGAATGGTGATAGTACAAAAATGGACTTGGTGAAATTACATGAACATGTTAAGGACATTACTCTTTTAAAAATTCTTGTTACATTGGCTAAGAATTTGCTTAAGGGCTTTAATCACTGTAATGTATTAAAATACTTGTTTGGGTATCTGTTGCATTGGCTATACTAATTTTGTATTTGTTCTGTATTTTTTCAGTCTGCCTCCAAATTAGAATCTGGGAAAGTAGGAAATCAGATTGTGTGCAAATCTCAGCAGACAGATGAAAAAGAAAAAAGTAAAGGGGGATATGTTGTGGATTGTAAATGGCAAAACCATTGTAGATTCGAGGCTTAGCAAAAGGCTAAGTTCTCCCCCTGTCACCTCCATATCGGCTATGATGCTGAGTATTTGCACCCACTTCCCTTGCTTCCTTAAGTTGCTGGAAGCAATTTACATGCCCTTCCTCTTACTCTTTGTTTGTTTAGATGTTGGTTCGTTTCACTTATGCATAGTAGGAGGATTCCTGTTTATGTCTTGGGAGAGTTCCTGTTTTAGCCTCGGATGTGTAACTTTGTATCAAGGATTTGATTTGCATATGGCTATATAATAAAGCAAACTGGGACTATGGGGCACTCGGATATTACCATCAGCAATGAAGAGTCCTCCTGATCCCATCCTTGTTTTCTTAATAAATCTGTTTCCTTAATTCCACACCATTCTTAGGAACTGCGCTGGTCTGCAGCATTTAATAAATGAATTTAGCAAAATACCAAGATACAAAGTCAACAACCAAGTCAGTTGCATTTCCACGCACAACTTGAAAAGGAAATTATAAAAACAATTGCATTACAAAAGATAAAATACGTAAGAATTAATAAGGAGGGAAAAGACTTGTATGATGAAAATGACAAAACATTGCTAAAGAAATTAAAAATAACACAAATAAATAGAAACAAAGCCATGTTCATGGATTGAAAGGCAATAGTGTTAAAATATCAATACTGAGTGACGTCAGAGAATTGGCACTGTGAGAAGTGCAACCAACAAATCTCACCAAAATTTCAACAACCTCATCAACCAAAGACAGAAAAATCTGTCCTTGGAGCATCTGGGAGTGCCACATACTGAAAACAAAGGTATGATCAAGAAAAAAATTGACTAAATATATAATCAACCCTGACGGAAATAAGACAAAGAAAAGAACACTCTGCCTTCCTCACTAACCTGAGAAAAGGCTGCTTTCACTTGGAACTGAGAGTTGGGAAGGCTAAGGGTGTGGGGAAGCTAAGCTGAGGCACAGACATCCATTCAAGTCAAGGATAGAGTTTGCCTGCGGTTAATCAGCCCACGCAAGTTAACGCCCACGCCATGAGCAGCAGCTGCCAGCAGCGTGCAGGGAGTGCACCAAAGTGAACTTTCCTATGCCCAAGCTTCTCTGGGCACATAGGGCAACTCACCTAGCTGTTCAAGCTAACAATCAAGCATCAGGGGAGGAGCGCACAGGCAGCATGCATTCCTTCCTGGAACAGATCCTTGGGGAAGGGGTGCGCAGGCAGCTTGCTGTCCTTCATGAAGCAGATCAGTGGATCCAATCACTGAAGTTAGCTTAACCCACGGTCTGCTCACCTCCCAACTGACCTATGCAGCTCTAACCGACAAGATCTCTCTAAGTTCAGTTATCTAAGACAAGAGGCATGATATTTTTTAGTGCCTATTGCTAAAGGGGTGGGGGCAACTTCTGATTGGCAGAGTTTTCATACTCAGGGATATATGCTAAAAGGAGAGACTTGGCAGATGTTAAGACCTCCTGTACTGCAGGCAGCAACTAGGGCATCTTCTTCCCAGCCAAAACAGGTTACAAAGTGCAAAAAACCTGGAGAGAGTGGTCCCACAGAGTGCTAGGTGTGCTGAACATGCCTGGAGGCTCACAGAAAGTC
Source organism: Saccopteryx bilineata (assembly GCF_036850765.1). Classification (NCBI taxonomy): domain Eukaryota; kingdom Metazoa; phylum Chordata; class Mammalia; order Chiroptera; family Emballonuridae; genus Saccopteryx; species Saccopteryx bilineata. The sequence continues at coordinate 166,599,045 of NC_089491.1, read as the reverse complement.
ACCTTGAGAGCCATTGGCTCCCAGCCCCGCCTGATTATGCTGGCAGCTCTGACTGCCAAAGCCTTACCCAGAGCCCTGCATTGAGTGGGGATAGAGTGGGGATTTGCCAGCTCTTCAAGCCTCTTCATCCCCAGGCAGAGGCATAAGCAGCCTCATAGATGAATCATCAGGCTGCTAATTAAGGAAGGAAAGACTAGAACAGAGGCTCCAGAAAAACGGACTCTCTCATTGTCAGAGCCTGCAAACGCTGACAAGCCTTGACTACCAACGAGGCTGAAGCCTAATATATGACATCGCCATAGAGTCTCATCAACTGCAAATCTCTACCTAAGCATGCCACAGAGGCAGAGTCTGGGGTACAGAGTCACCGACCAGGGAGAGGGAGAGGAAAGAAAAAGGAAGAAGTTAACCTGTCAAAATTTAAAAAAAAATCCACAGATTTATAACTTGTTCCACTATTTTTTTTTTGTTTCTTTCATCTTCTGGCCATTATTTTTATTATTTCTTTTTCCTCCACCTTGGTCCTTTTATTCTCTGCCAATCTTATTCCTTCCTCTTCTTGAACTACACTACCCATAAGTGTTACATTTCCCATTTTATATCTTTTCTTCTTCCTTACTCTCCATGAGGATTACACTCCAAAACCCTAACTCTCTCTCTCTCTCTCTCTCTCTCTCTTCGTTCTTTTTTTCTTCTTTTCATTTTCCCCTTTTTCTTTTTTTCTCCCTCTATATTATTTTCTTCTTTTCTCCTTTTACTTGTCCTCTAATTCAATCCTCAATCACGAACAAATTATTTTATTTGGGACTCCAGGGTTTTTTTGTGGCATTCTCAGTGCATTTTACTTTGCTTTTCAACTCATTAGCATTCCTCCCAACCCAGGCTCTCCATTGTATTTAGTTTTTGCTCAACTTAATACAATAGTAATTCTTTTTTCTTTTTTCCTGTTTCCCTCTTATCCCTCTCATTATATCTTAGTCAACCATCACTTATAAGCAAATCATTTTATACTTGACCCAAATTTTTTCCTGTTTTGCATTTTGTGGGTCCCTATTTCCTTTTTTTTGCCCCTTAAACACTTCCCCCCAACTCAGGCCCTCCAATATAGGCCGTTTTTATTCCATTTAGCATAATATAATTCACAGTTCATCACAATACTTTTCTAAGGAGAAGGGGAGAGGAAGGGAAGAGAAGGAAAAAAAAAAGAAAGAATAAATTATTATTTTGTAATTTTTTTTCCAAAATTTTCCTTCCTTTTTTTTTTCCTTTTTATTCCTTATTAATTCTCATTACTGCTATCAACAAGACCACCCTCAGATGCCATTAGGAAAAAGGATATCAAATATCATGGATACAAAAGATAGAGATGTAGCACAGATATATGTGAAAAAAATCTATGGAGAAAAAATTTAATATATTGGAAACCTTGGAGATAAATGACAAAGAATTTAAAATAGAAATCCAAAAATACTCAGAGATATACAAGTAAACACAGAAAGGCAATTTAGGGAGCTCAGAAAACAACTCAGTGAACACAAAGAATATGTTACCAAGGAAATTGAAACTATAAAAATAAATCAAACAGAGATAAAAAAAAACTCAATTCATGAACTGAAAAACAAGGTAACAAGTTTAGCTAATAGAACAGGCTAGATAGGAGGTAGGATTAGTGACTTAGAAGATAAGCAACTTCAGGCACAACAGAGAGAAGAAGAAAGAGATTCAAATTTTAAAAAATGAGAAAGCCCTACAGGAATTGTCTGACTCCATCAAAAAGACTAAACATAAAAATAATAGGTATATCAGAGGGAGAAGAGAGAGAAAATGGAATGGAGAATATATTCAAATAAATAATAGACAAGAACTACCCAAGCCTGTGGAAAGAACTAAAGCCTCAAATTCAAGAAGCAAACAGAACTCCAAGTTGTCTTAACCCAAAAAAACCTACTCCAAGGCACATCATAATGAAATTGGCTCAAACCAATGCCAAAAAAAATATTCTCAAGGCAGCCAGAGAAAAGAAGAATACAACATATAAAGAAAGGCCCATTACATTATCATCAAATTTCTCAACAGAAACTCTACAAGCTAGAAGACAGTGGACCCCAATATTTAAAGCCCTAAAAGAGTAGAACTTTCAGCCATGAATACTATACTCATCAAAGCTATCTTTTAAATATGAAAGAGAAATAAAAACATTCACAAATACAGAAAAGATGAGGGAATTTATCATCAGAAAACCCACACTCCAGGAATTACTAAACGGGGTTCTACAACCAGGTACAAAGAACAAAACAAAACAAAACCACAAGTAAAAGCTCCATTGAGAACACAATAAACCAAATTTAAACTGTGAAAACAAAAACAAAGCAAAAGGGAGAGGACGGAGATTAACAGTAGCAAAAGATGATGGATTGCAGAAACATTCATAAGATATGATACTACAATAAATATGGTAGGTACCCTTTTCATTACTTAAAGGTAACCACCCTTGAAAAAACCACCACAGAAGCACATGACTTAAAAAAGGTAGCAACAGAGGAAAGAAGTATGGAATACCAACAAACAAAAACAAATGATAGAAAAACAAAAGAGAAGAATCAAGCAAGTTACCAAACTAACAGAAAGCAATGTATAAAATGGCAATAGGAAACCAACAAGTGTCAATAATTACACTAACTGTAAATAGATTAAACTCACCAATAAAAAGACAAAGAGTAGCAGAATGGATTGAAAAAGAAAATCCAATTGTATGTTGCCTACAAGAAGCACATCTAAGCAACAAGGATAAAAACAAATTCAAAGTCAAAGGCTGGAAAACAAATTCAGTGAAAATCTGGAAAACAATACTCCAAGCAAATAACATCCAAAAAAAAGCAGGTGTAGCAATACTCATATCTAATAATGCTGACTACAAGACAGCAAAAGTACTCAGAGACAAAAATGGTCATTTCATAATCATTAAGGGGACACTGAATCAAGAAAACATAACACTCCTTAATATATATGCACCAAACCAAAGAGCACCAAAATATATAAGACAGATACTTATTGACCTAAAAGCAAAAACTGACAAAAATACAATCATACTTGGAGACCTCAATACAGTGCTGATGGCTCTAGATCGTTCATCCAAACAGAAAATCAATAAAGATATATTGGCCTTAAACAAAACACTAGAGCACCTGGATATGATAGACATCTACAGGACATTTTATCCCAAAGTGACAGAGTATACATTTTTCTCTAGTGCACATGCAACATTCTCAAGAATTGACCATATGTTGGGCCACAAAAATAACATCAGCAAATTCAGAAAAATTGAATTTGTACCGAGCATATTTTCTGATCATAAAGCCTTGAAACTAGAATTCAACTGCAAAAAAAAAAAGAAAAATAACCCCACAAAAATGTGGAAAATAAACAACATACTTTTAAAAAGTGAATGGGTCAAATAAGAAATAAGTGCAGAGATCAAAAGATATATACAGACAAATGAAAATGACAATATGACATATCAGAATCTCTGGGATGCAGCAAAAGCAGTGATAAGAGGGAAGTTCATATTACTTCAGGCCTATATGAACAAACAAGAGAGAGCCCAAGTAAACCACTTAACTTCGCACCTTAAGGAACTAGAAAAAGAAAAACAAAGACAACCCAAAACCAGCTGAAGAAAGGAAATAATAAAAATCGGAGCAGAAATAAATGAAATAGAGAACAGAAAAACAATAGAAAAAATTAATAAAACAAGGAGCTGGTTCCTTGAAAAGATCAACAAAATTGACAAACCCCTGGCAGGACTTACCAAGGAAAAAAGAAAAAGAACTCATGTAAACAAAATCCAAAATGAAAGAGGAGAAAATCACCACAGACATCATAGATATACAAAGAATTATTGTAGAATACTACGAAAAACTGCCACCAAATTCAACAATCTAGAAAAAATGAATAAATTCCTAGAACAATACAACCTTCCTAGACTGAGTCATGAAGAAGCAGAAAGCCTAAACAGACCAATTAGCAGGGAGGAAATAGAAAAAACTATTAAAAACCTCCCCAAAATAAAAGTCCTGGCCCAGACGGTTATACTAGTGAATTCTCTCAAACATTCAAAGAAGACTTGGTTCCTCTTCTACTCAAAGTCTTCCAAAAAATTCAAGAAGAAGCAATACTTCCAAACACATTTTATGAGGCCAACATAACCCTCATACTAAAACCAGGCAAGTACAGCACAAAAAAAAGAAAACTACAGACAAATATCTCTAATGAATACAGATGCTAAAATACTTAACAAAATACTAGCAAATCGAATACAACAACATATTAAAAAAATAATACATTATGATCAAGTAGGATTCATTCCAGAATCTCAAGGATGGTTCAACATACGTAAAACGGTTAACGTAATACACCATATCAACCAAAAAAAGAACAAAAACCACATGATCTTATCAATAGACGCAGAAAAGGCTTTCAATAAAATACAACACAATTTTATGTTTAAGACTCTCAACAAAATGGGTATAGAAGGAAAATATCTCAACATGATAAAGGCCATATATGATAAACCATCAGCCAACATCATATTAAATGGCATAAAACTGATTACTTTTCCCCTTAAATCAGGAACAAGACAGGGTTGTCCACCCTCTCCACTCTTATTTAACATGGTGCTAGAAGTTCTGGCCAGAGCAATCAGACAAAAGAAATAGAAGGCATCCATATCAGAAAAAAAGAAGTAAAGGTATCACTTTTTGCAGATGATATGATCCTATACATCTAAAACCCCAAAGACTCCAACAAAAGATTACTACAAACAATAAACCAATACAGTAAGGTCGCAGGATACAAAATTAATATACAAAAGTCCATAATCTTTCTATATGCCAACAATGAAATATTAGAAAACAAACTAAAAAAAATAATCCCCTTCACGATTGCAACAAAAAAATAAAATACCTAGGAATAAACATAACAAAGAATGTAAAGGACTTATATAATGAAAACTACAAAGCATTGTTAAGGGAAATCAAAAAAGATACAATGAGATGGAAAAATATTCCTTTTTCTTGGATAGGAAGAAGAAATATGATCAAAATGGCCATATTACCCAAAGCAATTTATAAATTTAATGCAATTCCCATCAAAATTTTGGTGACATTTTTTATGGAAATTGAACAGAAATCATCAGATTTATATGGAACTATAAAAAACCCCAAATAGACAAAGCAATCCTAAGAAAAAAGAATAAAGCTGGAGGCATTACAATACCTGACTTTAAACTATATTATAGGGCCACGACAATCAGAACAGTATGGTATTAGCAGAAAAATAAACACTCAGACCAATGGAACAGAATAGAAAGCCCAGAAATAAAACCACATATATAAATATATTGTCAAATAATTTTTGATAAAAGGGCCAACAACATACAAAGAAAGCCTCTTCAACAAATGGTGCTGGGAAAACTGGAAAGCCATATGCAAAAGAATGAAACTCGACTACAGCTTGTCCTCTTGTATTAAAATTAATTCAAAATGGATCAAAGACCTAAATATAAGACCTGAAACAATAAAGTACATAGAAGAAGACATAGGTGCTAAACTCATGGACCTGGGTTTAAAGAGCATTTTATGAATTTGACTCCAAAGGCAAGAGAAGTGAAGGCAAAGATAAATGAATGGGACTACATCAGACTAAGAAGTTTTTGCTCAGCAAGAGAAACCGACAAAATAAACAGACAGCCAACTAAATATGAAATGATATTTTCAAACAACAGTTCTGATAAGGGCCTAATATCCAAAATATACAAAGAACTCATAAAACTCAACAACAAACCATCAAACAATCCAATAAAAAAATGGGAAGAGGACATGAACAGACACTTCTCCCAGGAAGAAATACAAATGGCCAACAGATATATGAAAAGATGTTCATCTTCATTAGTTATTAAAGAAATGCAAATCAAAACTACAATGAGATACCACCTCACACCTGTTAGATTAGCTATTATCAACAAGACAGGTAATAGCAAATGTTGGAGAGGCTGTGGAGAAAAAGAAAACCTCATACACTGTTGGTGGGAATGTAAAGTAGTACAACCATTATGGAAAAAAGTATTGTGGTTCCTCAAAAAACTGAAAATAAAACTACCTTATGACCTAGCAATCCTTCTACTGGGTATATACCCCAAAAACTCAGAAACATTGATATGTAAAGACACATGTAGCCCCATGTTCATTGCAACATTGTTCACAGTGGCCAAGACATGGAAACAACCAAAAAGCCCTTCAATAGAAGACTGGATAAAGAAGATGTGGCACATATACACTATGGAATACTACTCAGCCATAAGATATGATGACATCGGATCATTAACAACAAAATGGTGGGATCTTGAGAACATTATACGAAGTGAAATAAGTAAATCAGAAAAAACCATGAACTACATGAATCCGTACATTGGTGGGACATAAAAATGAGACTAAGAGACATGGACAAGAGTGTGGTGGTTACCGGGGCAGGGGGGAGGAGCGAGAGGGGAAGAGGGATGGGGAGGGGCACAAAGAAAAGTAGATAGAAGGTGATGGAGAACAATCTGACTTTGGGTGATGGGTATACAACATAATTGAATGACAAGATAACCTGGACATGTTTTCTTTGAATATATAAGGTCTACCGGAAAGTTCTGTCCATTTCTATCACAAGTTTTGACATGTAAGCACATGTTTATTTGGCGCATGTGTGCTTTTCTATTTTTATCACTTAATGTATACATACTGATGTAGTAAATTAACTAAAACAAAGTTGATTCACGTTAGTCTTATGTGTGAAGTGATAGTGTACCCATGGCTACTGATAAAGTTCATTTACGCCACTGTAATTTTTACGAATTTCAACAAGGAAGAAATGCTACAGAAGCATGTCTGTCGCATCCACTATATTCCCCTGACTTAGCACCCTCTGACTATCACTTGTTTTGTCCTTACAAAATTTTTTGAAGGGCAAAACAATTCAAAAATGAAGAAGATATCAAACAAGCACTGGTTACATTTTTCACAGCAAAAGATAAAACATTTTTCAAAAATGGGATATACAAATTACCCTCACGCTGGCAAGAAATCATTAATAATAATGGTAATTATATTATTTAATAAAGTTTATTGACGGTAAGAAAAATTTGTATTTTGTTTTATTCCAAAAATGGACAGAACTTTTTGGTAGACCTTATATGTACCCTGATTTATTGATGTCACTCCATTAACATTAATAAAAATTTATTTATAAAAAAATATCAGTACTACCTAAAGCAATCTACAAATTCAGTACAATCTCTATCAAAATGCCACTGATGTTTTTTGCAGAAATAGATAATCCTACCCTATAATTCATATGGACTCTTAACAAAATTTGAATACTCAAAACAATCTTGAAAAAAGAATGATAAAATTGAAAGCCTAAAAGTTCCTGATTTCAAAACTTACTTCAAAGCTATAACAATCAAAATAGTGTAGCATTAGCATAAAAACAAATATATAGACTGATGGAATACACAGAAAGAAATCCTCACTTATATGGTTAAATGATTTTTGACAAAGGTGGCAATTTGATTAGAAAAGAACAATCTTTTCAACAAATGGTGCTGGGGGAAAAAAATAATATTAACATTAAAAAGAATGAAGCCAGTCTCTTACCTAATACCATATACAAAAATTAATTCAAAATAAATCGAGAATCTAAATATAAGACCTAAAACAGTAAAACTCTTAGAAAAAAACATAGAATAAATGCTTCATTACATTGGATTTGGCAATGATTTTTGGATATGATACCAAAGGGATAGGTAACAATAGAAAAAATAGACATATGGAACTTCATATAAAATTTTACTGTAAAATTTTACACATCAAAGGACACTATCAACAGAAAAAAAGATATCCCACAGAAAGAAAGAAAATATTTGCAAATCATATATCTAAGAAGGGATTCATATTCAGACTACATAGAGACTGCATACTCCTAAAACTTAATGACAAAACAAACAAACAAAAAGGTCAACCTCCTTCAAAAATGGGCATAGGACTTGAGTAGACATTTCTTCAAAGGAGTTATATGAATGGACAACAATCACATGCAAAGATAGTATACATCACTAATATTAGAAACATGTAATCAAAACTACAATAGAATAGCACCTTATACCCATTAGGATGACTACTATCAAAGGAAAAGTGTGGTGAGAATGTAGAGAAATTGGAAACCTGTGCATTGTTGGTGGGAATGTAAAATGGTGCAGCTTCTGTGGAAAACAGTATGGTGGTTCCTCAAAAAAATCACAAATAGAATAAACAAAGGGAAGCCAACATGCTGAGAATGGCAGAGCACAGGTCTTTGTGACATCAGCAAACCACTGATTAATCAACCCTGGAATTGCCCCATCTCAGACCCCTTGTCCATAAAAAAGAAACATTCTTTATTGTTTAAAGCAATATTGATTAATTAGCATGGTTGTGTGGCTTGCCCCAGAAAGTATTTTTACTGATTTAGTATTTTTGTCTGTTTTTTACTAAATGTTAAGAAGTCTAAGAGTCAAACTAATATAATAAAGCACAAAAAGTTAGTTACTGTGTTTGTGTTTTGTTCACTTAGGAATCCCATTTACATTTATCTGCCTGCTGAGAATATCATGGCTCATCAGCTCAGGCATTCACACTGTCAAAACCCTTTCACAGGCTAAATATTTCCACTCTGTTCCAACAACACCTCAGGTGAGGGGTTACAGTTAGAGTAGTAAAAATTTATTACCACTCTGGCCAAAAATTAAGGCACTTATTCCAATGATGCCAAGGAAATGGTACTTCTTCCTACAAGAGCAGAGGGCACATACATTTTAAGGCCATTCAAAATGTGCAGACAGAAACCAAAGCAGTCTACTACCCTCACTCACATCATAGCTAAGAAATTTGGGGCCAGAACTGCCAGGTCACATGCCCAGCTCTGTCCCAGCAGGAGAGGTGCCTTTCAGACCAAGCACATTATTCGTTTATCTTGTTGGCACTGCAGAACCACAAGAATGGTTTTAATCATGAGTGAGACTCAGTTTCCAGTGTCTCAAACAATATAGAGAGGGTAGATGTTATTAAGTAAAAAATAACTTCCCCTTGAGGATCAATTAGTTCAGTTTCCATTAAGTTAGAAATGAGATAGAGAAAGCAAGAAGAAGTTAAGTGCCTGGAACATCACTGGAACTCAAAAAGTTTTTGTTAAACTAAACTGACTGTAACAAAGCAAGAGTTTCCTCTAATGAAAATAAATCTGTCCTGGCTATCTCATCTTTCTTAGGAAACCTCATGTGGCTATTTCTCAGAGCTAAATTCAGTCTCTTCCAAACAAATCTGCTCCTGATTTTATATAAGCTCATTTCTAGATGTTTCATGCATTCATTTACTTTGAGTGAGAGTGAGGAGGGGACAGAAGGGGAATAAAGAAATTCTGTACATCTCAAACTTTTATTCACTTCCAGTGAAAGTGAGGAGGAACAGTGGGGGCTAGGAGTAGAGAAAAAAAATTGAGAGAAAAAATAAAACAGTCTGATACACACACATACACATACACACACCATTTCACTCAGAGCTCAAAAATAAAATTTTAGGAAGGATATTGGTCATGAGTTCTTTGCCTTTTTGCCAGGGAATCTTCATCACTGATGCCGGCCATCAGATACTTGAGGCCTGTGATCCAGGTACAGGCCTCCTCGGGGTTGGAGGTGATGAGGTCCAGGGACTCCATGTGGCTACCATGGTAGATAGTAAAGCAGCAGCTGGGGTCAAAGTTTCCCTCAGCTTGTCTGTGGAATATTTCCGACTGCCGACCCTCGGTGACTTTGTAAATGGAGTCAATAAGTACTGTGAGGAAAGTGAAATACGTGACAGGTGGTATGTATACAGATTAAGAAAAGCAAAATCATTTAAAAAATTTTTAAAGATTTTATTTACACATTTTAGACAGGAGAGAGAGAGAGAGAGAAAGAGAGAGAGAGAGAGAGAGAGAGAAATGAAAGAGAAGGGGAAGAGAAGCAGGAAGCATCAACTCCTATATGTGCCCTGACCAAGCAAGCCCAGGTTTTCGAACTAGTGACCTCAGCATTCCAGGTTGACGCTTTATCCACTGCGCCACCACAGGTCAGTACATTTTAAATTTTTAAAAATAAGCATGAATAAGCCCTGGCCGGTTGGCTCAGTGGTAGAGCGTCAGCCTGGCGTGCAGAAGTCCCAGGTTTGATTCCCGGCCAGGGCACACAGGAGAAGCGCCCATCTGCTTCTCCACCCCTCCCCCTCTCCTTCCTCTCTGTCTCTCTCTTCCCCTCCCACAGCCGAGACTCCATTGGAGCAAAAATGGCCCGGGCACTGGGGATGGCTTCTTGGCCTCTGCCCCAGGCGCTAGAGTGGCTCTGGTCGCAACAGAGCAACGCCCCTGATGGGCAGAGCATCGCCCCCTGGTGGGCAGAGCATCGCCTCTGGTGGGCGTGCTGGGTGGATCCCGGTCGGGCACATGCGGGAGTCTGTCTGACTGTCTCTCCCATTTCCAGCTTCAAAAAAATACAAAAAAAAAAAAAAAAAAAAAAAAAAGCATGAATAAATGTTTTGTTGGTCATTGTGGTGCTAAGCCCTAATGTGAATTGCAAGCCCTGCCACTTCCTGCTTGGCCACTTCTCTACATGAGACTCCACCTGCCAGGGCCTCTGGACAAGGCCCTCAGAGGCATGGAGTCAAGATGGGTTAAAATTTATGATAAAATTATAGATATGCCTAGCAGGGCAAGAAGACTGATGGGAAAGGGAGCTAATAAATATGTCAAATTTATAATTGACATATTTAAGCAGGGAAAACATACAAAGACATAGAGCCAACTTCAGTGTTTTAAATATACACAAAAAGATAGAAAATTGAAAGAAAAAAAAAAAGAGTGGTAGTAACCAAATAGCACAGGTAAAAGAGACTGGCATTTTTAGTAAGGATGTTATTATGGGGAGGGTAGAGCAGGGCTCAGAGAGGTGGAAAGAAACAAGGCAGCATCTCAGGGAAAGAGGCATGAAAATACAGAAACATCAGGCCCCCTCCAGGAATGCTGAACAGGCCATTTTTGCTGGACTGCAAAGCTCAAGAGGGAGAGTAACAGGAGATAAAGCTGGAAGGGTGGTGAGAGGCTTGATTATGGAGAGCCCAGAATAATAGATGACAGATTAGCACCCTAGGCAGTAGAGCAGCAATGAACATTTGCATCAGAGATACACTGCAAGGAATATTACTATAAACTAAAAAGTATTTTTGATTTGCTTCTTTACTTTTAAGCATAGATCAAAGAGTTGTATATTGTATTGATTACCATCCCCTTCTCCCCTCTGCCTTAATAGCAGACTCCCAACTTTCTTCTGGTATCAACTCATTTCCTACATGACCCAGGAAGATGAGCCTATGCCCTGCCCCAGAGCAAATTCTGATGGGTCTCAGCCATTGGGGTGTCCCCATCCACATTTCTTATGATCGTTTTAGGTGTGGGAATGCAGCTCAGTCCCAACCAAGGAGACTTGGGGCAATGAGCCTTGAGTGAAAGATCTAGAAAGAAATTCTTCTCTCCTAAAAAGGAAGCACCAGAAGAGAAGGGCCCTTTCTGCCTCTTCACTGTTCTGTCAAGTTGGAAGGCCCAGAATAGCTAAAGCTATGTTGCTGCTGCCTTGATTACAAAGCCAACACACTAGGGACAGAGCTGAGAGCACTTGAAAAGACAGAACTAGAGACAATCTACCACACCTGGGACCTGCTGATTTCTGAGTTTCTTGTTCTGTGAGATAATACATTAACCGTGGAGGCCAAATTTGGTCAAGGTCTTCTGTTACTTGAAGGGAAAAGCATCTTAACTGATCAAAGCAGAAGAAACTAGCAAAATAGAAATTGATTAGGAGACTTCACAATAGGCCACCAGAAAGGTGAAGAGACCAGAAAAGGTGTTCCTGTGAAAACAGGATGGAAAGAATAGGTGAGAACCTGACCAGGCGGTAGCACAGTGAACAGAGAGTCAGACTGGGACGTGGAGGACCCAGGTTTGAGACCCCGAGGTCGCCAGCCTGAGCGCGGGCTCATCTGGTTTGAGCAAGGCTCACCAGCTTGAGCCCAAGGTTGCTGGCTTGAGCAAGGGGGTTACTCTGTCTGCTGAAGCCCCCTGGTCAAGGCACATATGAAAAAGCAATCAATGAATAACTAAGGTTCCACAAGGAAGAATTGACGCTTCTCATCTCTCGCCCTTTCTGTTTGTCTGTTCCTATCTGTCCCTCTCTCTGATTCTCTCCGTGTCTGTCACCAAAAAAAAAAAAAAAAAAAAGAATAGGTGAGAGAAACATTACTGGAGACTCCACCAGACTTGGTGCTGACTATAGGTTTAAGAGAGGCTTTAACTAGGAGTCAGATCGAAGCTATTTTACTTGATTTCATTAAAATATTTGTTAACTTACCAATCAGTCAACCGTGCTCAGAATATGGCAAAGCACTTTAAATATCCATTGGATTTATTATATTCCTAAACTTTCATAGAAAAATGAAAGACCTCAGTCTATAAAATCTCATATCCCAAGTCAAAAAAGTGTGTGTTTGTGAGTGTGTGTGTGTGTGTGTGTATTATGTCTCTAACAAAGGGAACTATTAACATTTACAGCTATCATGAACAAGAAGACTTTTTTTCTTTCACAGAGACAGAGAGTCAGAGAGAGGGACAAATATGGACAGACAGACAGGAAGGGAGAGAGATGAAAAGCATCAATTTTTGTTGTGGCTCTTTAGTTGTTCACTGATTGCTTTCTCATATGTGCCTTGTCTAGGGGCGAGGCTACAGCAGAGGAAGTGACCCCTTGCTCAAGCCAGCAACCTTGGGCTCAAGCCAGCGACCTTTGGGCTCAAGCCAGCAACCATAGGGTCATGTATATGATCCCACGCTCAAGCTGCTGAGCCCACGCTCAAGCCAGATGAGCCCACGCTCAAGCCGGCGACCTCAAGGTTTCGAACCTGGGTCCTCTGCATCCCAGTTCAATGCTCTATCCTCTGCACCACCACCTGGTCAGGCAAGAAAACTTTTATGAATTTAAATTTCCTGAAGAATTAAAAAAGCAAAAATGGTCATTACTTATTCAGTCTCTCCACATCCTTTAACAGCTGACCCCAAAACTTGCAAAACTATGGAAGTTCCTCAAATCCACAGTGTCTACAGAACCCCAGCTAATATAACCAATGTGTTACTGTGTTAGGCCAAGCAAAAAATTCAAAGGTTGATCTTACTTTTTGCCTTCTCGCTCTTCCTGGAGGGTCTCCATCGGAGGTGGGTCCTGTGCTCATCCAGGTAAAAGAGCCGGATGAGCCCTTTGGTCCCATGCTTCAGTTTGATCATCTGTGTCCCGGACTGCATTACATTCATGCATCTTTCAACTGCAAGAGATTAGAGCACATTCAGCTCTCACACAAAGCACATGCGTACTGGTGTTCAGAAACCTGTCAAATAAAACCTCTGATTCACTGCTAAAGACACCCACGACCAGAAGACAATTTTGCTACAGGTACTCTGGAAAGAGTTGTTAAAGAATTGCTTCATCAGGCTTAAGCAAGAAAAAAGCCTTACTTACTAAAATAAAATTCTTCTTTCAGGTAAGCAATGCAATTACTGTTGCACAGAGCCATCTTTTTTTCTAGCTGGCAACAAATTGTTTTTTGATGAGACTGATGACCATTTGATCTTCTTTATTATATGCGGCTTAAGTGTCTGTCGCCGATAGCTTATTGGTTGCTTGCGTAACTGTACTAGCCAATGGAGTGAAGTTGCCACAGCATTCAAATAGTCCTGCCTTCTGGAATGACACCTCACAAATTGAGGTTAAAGATTGGAGCAATTATTATGCTGTTAAGAAATCTTAACACCAGAAGGGGTCTTTGCAATGGTACAAGACTAGAGGTTCTCCAATTGAAAAATAATGTCATAATAGCTAAGTCTTTGACTGGCTCCTCTAAAGGTGAAATACATGTCATTCCAAGAATTTATTTGGCTCCATCTCAAACAGGGTTGCTGTTTCAATTGAGACGTAGACAATTTCCTGTAAAACTTGCCTTTGCTAAGACCATCAATAAGTCTCAGGGCCAAACGCTTAAGCGTGTTGGCATTTTTTTACCTGAGCCTGCATTTGGACACGGTCAACTTTATGTTGCCTGTTCAAGAGTTCGTGAAAGAACAGACGTAAAATTAAAAATAATTGATGGTCCTCTGCAAGGTGAGCTTAAAAATATGGAAAGATCTACACAAGAAATGTTCTGTACAAAGAGATCTTTGACATGTGAATTAACATTTTATTATTTAAATCACCTTTATTTATTGAGCTAGCAGTGGCTCTTAAGAAATGTACCAACAGATGACGTCAGAGTAATGGTGGAGTAGGAAGCGATACCGATAAATCTCCCCCAAAACTCAACAAGATCTTCAACCAGAAACAGAAAAACCTATCCTTGGAGCTTCCAGATTCTTCGCAATACACCCAAAGGTATGATTGAGTGAAAAATTGGCTAAATATATAACCAAACCCCGAAGGAAATAGGGAGTAAGAAATGCTCCGCCTTCCTCACTAACCTAAACAGGGCGGCTTTCTCTGGTAACTGTGAATATAGAAACTGAGGCGGGCAAAGGGGGTGAATAGATCCAGGCCGCCGCAGCAAAAACGGCCGAACCAGGCTGTGGCTCAGAGATCCAAGCCGAGGAAAATCTGATCCTGTGGCAACCCGGGCAATACAAGCTAACACTCGCGCCAAACCCAAACAAAGAAAGACAAGCGGAGCGGCCATTTTACCCGGTCTCCTGGTCGGTGCGCAGTTAGTGGAAGAGAGATTTCTTCCTAAGCCGCGGAAGTGGGTGCCCGTGTTGCCCCACGGAGAGGCAGGGTCAGAGGCCTTTCTGTGGGCTGAGGGCAGAGTCTCTGGGCAGCCCCAGCGCCCTGGGAAAGCCACGCACGGGAGGGAGTGAGAACTACTTCCAACGGTGGAGATTTTCCGTGCTGGAGGCTGTTTCACTCAGAGGGAACGGCGGCCGGCCTCATATCTTGGTGTGCATGCGCAGATAAGGAGTGAGCGATTCCTCCGAGTGCCTCGGCAGTGCGCGCCCGTGTTATCGCACAGAGGGGCAGAGTCAGGGGCCTTTGTGTGGGCCAAAGCGGAATCTCGGGCAGCCCCAGCGCCTTGCAAAAGCCGCACACGGGGACGGAGCGAGACTCAATTCCAACGCTGCAACTTTTCCCTGCGGTTGGGGGTTTCACTCAGAGCGTGAGACTGCTGGCCGGATATCCTGGTTGCAGACAGTGAGTGAGAGTTTCCTCCAAGCGCCCCGGAAGTGGGCGCCCGCTTGTGTTACCGGACAGAGTGGCAGAGCCAGTGGTCTTTGAGTGGGCGGAAAGCCCACCTGATTATGCTAGCAGCTCTGACTGACTGAGCCTTACCCAGAGCCCTGTTCTGAGTGGAAATAGAGTGGGGAGTTGCCAGCAATTTGAGCCTCTTACTATCCAAGCAGAGGCAGCAGCAACCCCATACCTGGACTATCAGGCTACTAATTGAGGAAGGAAAGACTAGGAGAAAGGCTCCAGGAACACGGACTCTCTCACTGTCGGAGCCTATAAATGCTAATGAGCCTCAACTCCCAACGAGAATAAAGCACAATACATGACATTGCCATAGAGACTTATCAACTGCAAACCTCTACCTGAGCGTGCCAAAGGGCCAGAACCCGGGGTACAGAGTCACCAACCAGGAAGAGGGAGAGAAAAGAAAAAGCAAGAAGATAACCTCTCAAAATCAAGAATAATCTACAGACTTTATAACCTATCCCATTTTATTATATTTGTTCATTTGTTTCTCTTATCTTCATTCTTGAGACTTTTTTTTCCTCCTCCAATTTGGCCGATTAACTCTCTACCAGTCTTACTCTCTCCTCTCCTTGAACTACACTACCCATAAGTGTTACATCTCCCATTATCATTTCTCTTCTCTTCCTTTCTCTCTATGAGGGTTGCACTCCAAAACCCTTAACTCTCTCTCTCTCTCTCCTTTCTTTTTTCTTCTTTTAGTGGTTCCCTCTTTTTTTCTCTCTCTCTCTTTCTTCCCTCTATATTAGTTTCTTCCTTTCTCCTTTACATCTCCTCTCATTCAAACCTCAATAACAAACAAATTATCTTATCTGGGACTCAAACCTATGTTTGTGGCATTTTGGGGGGTTTTACTTCACCTTTTTAACTCACTAGCAGTGCTCCCATCCCTGGCTCTCCATATTATCTAGTTCTTGTTCCACTAAATACAATAGTAAGTTTTTAATTTGTCCCCCCATTTTTCCATTTTCCTCTTATTCCTCTCATCATAACTCTTAGAAAACCAACACCTAAAAGCAAATCATTTTATTCTTGACCCAAATTTTTTCCTTATTTGCTTTTTGTGGGTCCATACGCTCTTTTTTTTTTCTTTTTTCTTTTTTTTTTTTTTTCCTTTTTTTTTTTTTTTTTTTCTTTCTCTCTTTTTTGCCCCTTTATTACTTTTCCCCAATTCAGGCCCTCCATCACAGGCATTGTTTGTTATAACTCACAGTCCACCACAAGATTTTCTCAAGAAAGAGGGGAGAGGAGAGGAGAGGAAAAAAAAGAGGGGGGGAATACTTTTCTTTTTTAAAAAAATTTTTATTTTATTTTATTTTTCTTTATTTCATTATTAATTTTTTTAAAAAAAACAACTCTTTTCGATTTGTTATTTTTTTATTTTTTTTAACTTTCTATTCTTTATTAAATCTCATTAATACTATCAACAAAACCACCCTCAGATGCCATTAAGGAAGAGAAAATCGAATATCATGGATACAAAAGAAAGAGAGGTAACACAGCTAGATGAGGAAAAATCTATGGAGAAAAAATTTAATATATTGGAAACCTTGGAGCTAAATGACAGAGAATTCAAGATAGAAATCCTAAAAATCCTCCGAGATATACAAGAAAACACAGAAAGGCAATATAGGGAGCTCAGAAAACAACTCCATGAACACAAAGAATATATGTCCAAGGAAATTGAAACTATAAAAACAAATCAAACAGAGATGAAAAACTCAATTCACGAGCTGAAAAACGAAGTAACAAGCTTAGCTAATAGAACAGGTCAGATAGAAGAGAGGATTACTGAAATAGAAGACAAGCAACTTGAGTTACAACAGAGAGAAGAAGAAAGAGACTCAAAAATTTAAAAAAATGAGATAGCCCTACAAGAATTATCTGACTCCATCAAAAAGAATAACATAAGAATAATAGGTATATCAGAGGGAGAAGAGAGAGAAAATGGAATGGAGAACATACTTAAACAAATAATAGATGAGAACTTCCCAAGCCTGTGGAAAGAACTAAAGCCTCAAGTTCAAGAAGCAAACAGAACTCCAAGTTTTCTTAACCCCAACAAACCTACTCCAAGGCATATCATAATGAAATTGACACAAACCAACAGCAAAGAAAAAATTCTCAAGGCAGCCAGGGAAAAGAAGAATACAACATATAAAGGAAGGCCCATTAGATTATCATCAGATTTCTCAGCAGAAACTCTACAAGCTAGAAGAGAGTGGACCCCAATATTTAAAGTCCTGAAAGAGAGGAACTTTCAGCCACGAATACTATACCCATCAAAGCTATCCTTCAAATACGAAGGAGAAATAAAAACATTCACAGATACAGAAAAGATGAGGGAATTTATCATCAGAAAACCCCCACTCCAGGAATTACTAAAGGGGGTTCTCCAATCAGATACAAAGAACAAAAAAAAAACAGAGCCACAAGTAAAAGCTCCAAGAACAAGACAATAAAACCAAATTTAAACTGTGACAACAACAAAAAGAAAGAGGGGGAGAAGATGGAGATTAGCAGTAGCAAAGGACGATGGAGTGCAAAAGTACTCACAAAATAGTTCGCTACAATGAACAGGGTAGGGACCCTTTTCATTACTCAAAGGTAACCACCATTGAAAAAACCACCACAGAAGCACATGAGATAAAAAAGATAGCAACAGAGGAAAGATGTATGGAATACAACCAAATAAAAACAAAAGATAGAAAAACGAAAGAGAAGGATCAAACAAGACGCAAAACTAACATAAAGCAAGATATAAAATGGCAATAGGGAACTCACAAGTATCAATAATTACACTAAATGTAAATGGATTAAACTCACCAATAAAAAGGCACAGAGTAGCAGAATGGATTAAAAAAGAAAATCCAACTGTATGCTGCCTACAGGAAACTCATCTAAGTAACAAGGATAAAAACAAATTCAAAGTGAAAGGCTGGAAAACAATACTCCAAGCAAATAACATCCAAAAAAAAGCAGGTGTAGCAATACTCATATCGGATAATGCTGACTACAAGACAGGAAAAGTACTTAGAGACAAAAATGGCCATTTCATAATGGCTAAGGGGACACTGAATCAAGAAGACATAACAATTCTTAATATATATGCACCAAACCAAGGAGCACCAAAATATATAAGACAGCTACTTATTGATCTTAAAACAAAAACTGACAAAAATACAATCATACTTGGAGACCTCAATACACCGCTGACGGCTCTAGATCGGTCATCCAAACAGAGAATCAACAAAGACATAGTGGCCTTAAACAAAACACTAGAGCACCCGGATATGATAGACATCTACAGGACATTTCATCCCAAAGTGACTGAGTATACATTTTTCTCCAGTGTACATGGATCATTCTCAAGAATTGACCATATGTTGGGCCACAAAAACAATATCAGCAAATTCAGAAAAATTGAAGTTGTACCAAGCATATTTTCTGATCATAAAGCCTTGAAACTAGAATTCAACTGCAAAAAAGAGGAAAAAAATCCCACAAAAACGTGGAAACTAAACAACATACTTTTAAAAAATGAATGGGTCAAAGAAGAAATAAGTGCAGAGATCAAAAGATATATACAGACTAATGAAAATGACAATACGACATATCAGAATCTATGGGATGCAGCAAAAGCAGTGATAAGAGGGAAGTTCATATCGCTTCAGGCATATATGAACAAACAAGAGAGAGCCCAAGTGAACCACTTAACTTCACACCTTAAGGAACTAGAAAAAGAAGAACAAAGACAACCCAAAAGCAGCCGAAGAAAGGAGATAATAAAAATCAGAGCAGAAATAAATGAATTAGAGAACAGAAAAACTATAGAAAAAATTAATAGAACAAGGAGCTGGTTCTTTGAAAAGATCAATAAAATTGACAAACCCTTGGCAAGACTTACCAAGGAAAAAAGAGAAAGAACTCATATAAACAAAATCCAAAATGAAAGAGGAGAAATCACCACGGACACCATAGATATACAAAGAATTATTGTAGAATACTATGAAAAACTTTATGCCACTAAATTCAACAACCTAGAAGAAATGGATAAATTCCTAGAAAAATACAACCTTCCTAGACTGAGTCAAGAAGAAGCAGAAAGCCTAAACAGACCTATCAGTAGAGAAGAAATAGAAAAAACCATTAAAAACCTCCCCAAAAATAAAAGTCCAGGCCCTGACGGCTATACCAGCGAATTTTATCAAACATTCAAAGAAGACTTGGTTCCTATTCTACTCAAAGTCTTCCAAAAAATTGAAGAAGAAGCAATACTTCCAAACACATTTTATGAGGCCAACATAACCCTCATACCAAAACCAGGCAAGGATGGCACAAAAAAAGAAAACTACAGACCAATATCTCTAATGAATACAGATGCTAAAATACTAAACAAAATACTAGCAAATCGAATACAACAACATATTAAAAAAATAATACATCATGATCAAGTGGGATTCATCCCAGAATCTCAAGGATGGTTCAACATACGTAAAACGGTTAATGTAATACACCATATCAACAAAACAAAGAACAAAAACCACATGATCTTATCAATAGACGCAGAAAAGGCTTTCGATAAAATACAACACAATTTTATGTTTAAGACTCTCAACAAAATGGGTATAGAAGGAAAATATCTCAACATGATAAAGGCCATATATGATAAACCATCAGCTAACATCATATTAAATGGCACTAAACTGAAGGCTTTCCCCCTTAAATCAGGAACAAGACAGGGTTGTCCACTCTCTCCACTCTTATTTAATGTGGTACTAGAGGTTCTTGCCACAGCAATCAGACAAGACAAAGAAATAAAAGGCATCCATATCAGAAAAGAAGAAGTAAAGGTATCACTTTTTGCAGATGATATGATCCTATACATCGAAAACCCCAAAGAATCCACAAAAAGACTACTAGAAACAATAAGCCAATACAGTAAGGTCGCAGGATACAAAATTAACATACAGAAGTCAATAGCCTTTCTATATGCCAACAATGAAACAACTGAGAAGGAACTCAAAAGAATAATCCCCTTCACAATTGCAACAAAAAAAATAAAATACTTAGGAATAAACATAACAAAGAATGTAAAGGACTTATATAATGAAAACTATAAACCATTGTTAAGGGAAATCGAAAAAGATATAATGAGATGGAAGAATATACCTTGTTCTTGGCTAGGAAGAATAAATATAATCAAGATGGCTATATTACCCAAAGCAATATACAAATTTAATGCAATTCCCATCAAAATTCCAATGACATTTTTTAAAGAAATAGAGCAAAAAATCATCAGATTTATATGGAACTATAAAAATCCCCGAATAGCCAAAGCAATCCTAAAGAAAAAGAATGAAGCTGGGGGCATAACAATACCTGACTTCAAACTCTATTATAGGGCCACGACAATCAAAACAGCATGGTATTGGCAGAAAAATAGACACTCAGACCAATGGAACAGAATAGAAAGTCCAGAAATAAAACCACATATATATAGTCAAATAATTTTTGATAAAGGGGCCAACAACACACAATGGAGAAAAGAAAGCCTCTTCAATAAATGGTGCTGGGAAAACTGGAAAGCCACATGCAAAAGAATGAAACTGGACTACAGTCTCTCCCCCTGTACAAAAATTAACTCAAAATGGATCAAAGATCTCAACATAAGACCTGAAACAATTAAGTACATAGAAGAAGACATAGGTACTCAACTCATGGACCTGGGTTTTAAAGAGCATTTTATGAATTTGACTCCAATGGCAAGAGAAGTGAAGGCAAAAATTAATGAATGGGACTACATCAGACTAAGAAGTTTTTGCTCAGCAAGGGAAACTGATAACAAAATAAACAGAAAGCCAACTAAATGGGAAATGATATTTTCAAACAACAGCTCAGATAAGGGCCTAATATCCAAAATATACAAAGAACTCATAAAACTCAACAACAAACAAACAAACAATCCAATAAAAAATGGGAAGAGGATATGAACAGACACTTCTCCCAGGAAGAAATACAAATGGCCAACAGATATATGAAAAGATGCTCATCTTCTTTAGCTATTAGAGAAATGCAAATCAAAACGGCAATGAGATACCACCTCACACCTGTTCGATTAGCTGTTATTAGCAAGTCAGGTAATAGCAAATGTTGGAGAGGCTGTGGAGAAAAAGGAACCCTCATACACTGTTGGTGGGAATGTAAAGTAGTACAACCATTATGGAAGAAAGTATGGTGGTTCCTCAAAAAACTGAAAATAGAACTACCTTATGACCCAGCAATCCCTCTACTGGGTATATATCCCCAAAACTCAGAAACATTGATACGTAAAGACACATGCAGCCCCATGTTTATTGCAGCATTGTTCACAGTGGCCAGGACATGGAAACAACCAAAAAGCCCATCAATAGATGACTGGATAAAGAAGATGTGGCACATATACACTATGGAATACTACTCAGCCATAAGAAATGATGACATCGGAACATTTACAGCAAAATGGTGGGATCTTGATAACATGATACGAAGCGAAATAAGTAAATCAGAAAAAAACAGGAACTGTATTATTCCATACGTAGGTGGGACATAATAGTGAAACTAAGAGACATTGATAAGAGTGTGGTGGTTACGGGGGGGGGGAGGGGGGAATGGGAGAGGGATAGGGGGTGGGAGGGGCACAAAGAAAACAAGATAGAAGGTGACAGAGGACAATCTGACTTTGGGTGGTGGGTATGCAACATAATTGAATGACAAGATAACCTGGACTTGTTATCTTTGAATATATGTATCCTGATTTATTGATGTCACCCCATTAAAAAAATAAAATTATAAAAAAAAAAAAAAAAAAAAAAAAAAAAAAAGAAATGTACCACCAGTGGTTTCCTTCATTGCATACTTTAAGCAATTAAGCAAGTAGAAAGGGGAAACCCTGTGGGCACTAAGCAAAGGGGCGTCCTCACCGCCTGCCCTGGGTAATTCAGTTTGAATTAGCAGACGCCTTTGCACAAATCATTTTAATTACAATTTATAGTATCTAGAACAGTGGTCATTTCGTATGACTGCCGGGCTTTCTAGTAGATTCATAAAGCAAGATCTCAGACTTGATATTAGATCTTATGAGCTTTTACATAGCCAGCTATAAAAGCATCTTATGATAATGCTTTAAAATGAAATTAACAGAAATACAATTGGCAAAATGTTTTAACAATTGTTGAAGTTGAATGATGGCTACATACAGGTTCATATTTGCGCATGTTTGCAAATAACTAAATATCACTTTTAAATGTAATTTAATAATCTGGTCCTGGCTGTTTGGCTCAGTGGTAGAGCATCAGCCCAGTGTGTAGAAGTCCTGGGTTCAATTCCCAGCCAGGGCACACAGTAGAAGTGATGATATGTTTCTCCACCCCTCTACCTCCCCCTTCTCTCTCTCTCTCTCTCTCTTTTCTCCTCCTGCAGCCATGGATCAATTGGTTCAAGCACATCAGCCCTAGGCACTGAGAATGGCTCATAGAGCTTCTGTCTTAGGTGCTAAAAATAGCTAGGTTGCAAGCATGGCCCAAGATGGCAGAGCATTGGCCCCAGATGGGGGTTGTTAAGTGGATCCCAGTCAGGGCACATGTGGGAATCTGCCTTTCTATCTCCCCCTTCTCTCACTTGGAGGAAAAAAAAAGAAAGAAAACCACTGACTAGCTCACTTCTTCCTTCCTCAAACAGTCCATAGAGCTGTCAAGCTAACCAGAGAAAGAACATCCTCAATCATTCCTTGTAATTCAGCAGGTAATGATCACCAATGTCGGAGTGTCCTCTTTCAGTGTCCTCTAAATCAGTGGTCCCCAACCTTTTTTGGGCCATGGATGGGTTTAATGTCAGAAAATATTTTCATGGACCAGCCTTTAGGGTGGGATGGATAAATGTATCACGTGACTGAGACAAGCGTCAACAGTGAGTCTTAGACGGATGTAACAGAGAGAATCTGGTCATTTTTAAAAAATAAAACATCATTCAGACTTAAATATAAATAAAACAAAAATAATGTAAGTTATTTATTCTTTCTCTGCGGATTGGTACCAAATGGCCCACGGACCAGTACCGGTCCACGGCCCGGGGGTTGGGGACCACTGCTCTAAATCACTTAAGTGTCAGCATAAGCCAACTTCTTCATGCTCAGCCTTTAGTACTTACTACCTCCCACCTCCAAAAGTCATTGTCCAACTATTCCAGATCATTAGATTCCATAAAATAGAATGAGAAACAAGAGAACAAAGATAGAGTTCCAGAAGCAGGTAAACAAGGACAGAGTGCTTAGAATTATATAATCTCATCACACACATTTCCAATGCTGGAAGGTGTCTGGAGAAAGTCTGCAAATTCAAGTTACAAATTCAGGCAGCTACCCACATGTGCATAACCCTGTTGAGCCTACATTTCCTCCCTATGACAGATATTTTTTAAAAAGATGTTTATTAGGATACAATGCAGCAACATTCAAGAATATTAAAGCAAAAATGCCTATCAACCCATCACATAACATACATACTGTTTTTGTTTATTATGGTCCAGATCTCAATATATACATAAATTTGACATACTGGTTGCAATCATGATATTTAAACCATTTGGCACTCTGCTTTATTTCATTTGTATTATAAACAGCTTTTTATGTTTCTACAGTCTTAATAATTATCATTTTAATAGCTGCCTTATAGCACAGCATAAAGAGCAGAACAGATGAGTAAAAAACCATATTCAAAGTTTATTACATAGAGTTTAAAAATCTTAACAGTCTCATCTGAAAAAAATGAAAGGGTAACAAAGTGGTCTGCAAAATCTTTTAGAATTCAACTCTTTAAAAGGATGAAATCAATCATTTCTGCCACAGTCAGTTTAAAATAAGTAAATTTCCTTAGGAGTCATCAGCTCAGTAAATCCCTCAAGCAGAAAATATTGCAAAAAAAAGTGCATTTGTGATATGAAGTATCATAATACAAAGTATGTATACTTTGGAGGGAGATTCCCAACATTTCCACTATTTATGTATGACATCTAAGAAAGTTAAATTCTTTCAGACATATTTGAAACAGAGATAGTCACAGTTAGGAATGTCAAATGTGCCGCCTGATGCTTATTTTTATAACAGCTTTGAGGTATAATTTATGTGCATTAATATTCATTTTTTTGTTTGGTTTTGTTTTGTTTTGTTTTTAGCAAGATAGAGACAGAGTGAGAGAGAGAGACAGAGACAGACAGAAAGGGAGAGAAATAAGAAACATTAGCTTGCAGATGTAGCACTTTAGTTGCTCATTCATTGCTTTCTCATATGTGCCTTGACTAGGGGTCTCCAGTCAAGCCAATAACCCCTTGCTCAAGCCAGCAACCTTGAGCTCAAGCCAGCAACCTTGGGATCAAGCCAACAACCTTGTGCTTGAGCCAGCGACCAGGGGGTCATGTCTATAATCCCATGCTCAAGCTGGCAACCCCAACTCAATCTGGATGAGTCCATGCTCAAGATGGAGACCTCAGGGTTTTGAACCTGGGTCCTCAGCATAGCAGGTTAATACTCCATCCACTGAACCATCACCTACCTGGTCAGGCAAGGTTGACCTGTTTTAAATGTATACTTCAATGGCTTTGGTATATTTTGAGTTGTGTGATGATCTAATTTTAGGACATTTCCATCACCCTACCTCTATTCTTTTAATAGGCCAAGAAGCAAACCCACCTCCAATTGTAACAAGCATACCTGGTGCCCTGCTCCTTCACTGCTCTAAAGGTCACCTGGAGACTGAGTCACAATATAGGGTCATGATCATGCCTGTGGTAAGGTCATATAAGATTATCACCTGAACTCTTTTGTGAACACATCTACTCTGAGACACTCATCACTAAACTGCATTAGCAGAAAAAAAAGTCCACATCCTCTGCAAGATAATCTTTGCAGCCAAAAGGTACATCAAAAAATGGGAATTGATTTCTTGCCAGCTTCTACCAATCAGAGTAAATCTGAGTGAATGAAAGGAATTAGCTTCTGAAAACCATTTCTTTCTATGTAGAGAACATGCCAAATAATGCAGGTAATGTTCTTCTCAAAGGAAGAGAAGGGAGATTCTAAACTCACCAGAGAAGTAAAGGGTATGCTTAAATCTCAGCACAGACCAACACCAGATTTCGAGCTGGGACATGGTGAGTATAAAACACCTTTTGATGGGCAATGCAGCTGGATGAGTCAGTCAGTCCACAGTTCAGGGAAGAAAGGGGGAGCAAAAGACAGTTTGGGTTTGGGCTCCATCACCAACTGGCAGCGTCAATTTCAGAAGGTCACTGGGTATTCCCTCAACCTAAAAATGTACTTTTCTCTGAGTTCTGAGTCCATAAAACAGTTGATCTAGCTTTCATAAATATTATTTAATCTTTCAAAAAGACAAAAATTCCAAATTATCCAAAAGCCTTGTAAAATAACTGAAGAAAAAAACATTGATTAATATCTGGATATCTTACTATGGACATGAGTTTTGTTAAATGATATTTCTATAAAAGATAACTGCCCTTCCCAGGGAATGGCTTCTTCACTTGAAAAGCTCATCCTTACAAGGGCTTTCAAGTCAAATAATGTCAGCTTATGAATAAATGTGCTTACAAACAACCTTGGAAAGCTCCACTCTTATTAAGTCGTGATTCTTCCCAGTAAAGAGCAAGCAAGGCAGAGTTCACTGACTTTTATTCCATTGTTTATACCACTCCCTTGGTAAAGAGAAGATTACTTAAAAGGTTTTAGAAACTAATTGGTTAGCATTTTGGAACTTGTTTGTAAATGTGTATGTTTGGAGGAATTTAGATCCAAGAAAGGGTGAAAGAAACTAATTAGTAATATTTAAAATGTCAGAACCTTTTTTTCGATTTACTAAAGCCTTACATAACACTTTCTTGATAAATGAGACCTATATGCTGTTCAACAATTGTTCCTGTTTCATAACTGTTAGCTCCAGAAAACAAATGAAATACAGTAAGAATTCATAACAATATAGTTTCATTGGTTTTACTTAATGTTATCCCATTGGGGAGTGGGTTATGAATTAATTTTAAATTTAGTTTCATCAAATATGCAGAGTTTTCTACTTCATCATAAGATCAGAAATGACATCACCATTCCATAATATGATTTGTTATTAGAAAATAAAAAATGTTTAAAACAAATAAAACAAATCAAAGACAGACTCCAAAAAAGTTGGTAGTTGCCAGAGGCAAGGGGTGGGGGATAAGTGAAAAAGATAAAGGAAAATAAGAGGTACAAACTTCTGATTATTAAAAAAAGCCACAGAGATATGGTGCATAGCTCAGAGAATATAGTCAATATATCATAATAACTTTACACAATGACAGATGGTTACTAGACTTACAGTGATTACATCATAAGGTATATAAATGTTGAATCACTATGTTATACACCTGAAAGTAATATAAAATTATGTCATCTATACATTTTTAAAAATTTTTTAGATTTTATTTATTTATTTTTAGAGAGAGAGAGAGAGAGGAAAGAGATACAACAGGGAGAGGAGCAGGAAGCATCAACTCCCATATGTGTCTTGACCAGGCAAGCCCAGGGTTTTGAACTGGTGACCTCAACATTCCAGGTCGATGGTTTATCCACTGTGCCACCACAGGTCAAGCATGTCAACTATACTTTAATAAAAAAAAATTTTTAAACAATGAAATTCACACACATACATATATGAAGACCACAAATCTTGTTTCATCATTTATTCAGTGATGTGACTTTGGACTAGATATTTGGGGCAAAATTCCCAAGCCATAATAAAGGGAGAAATGCCAATAAAGGGACAACATTGCCATCTAACATGCTTCTTTCATAGTTCTTCACCTTCTCTGTACATTAAAACCACTTGGGGACCTTCTTAAAAATGTTGATCACAAAGCCCTACCACAGAGCAATGAAATCAGCATCTGCTGCGGTGAGGCCAGTCTGGGTATCTATTTTATTTGATTACTCTTCCCAGGGAGTCTACTGTGTATCCAGAGTTAAGATTATTGACATATACATTATGAGGCTTATTCCTCTAAAGCTCTCTGAAGTTAGTAGAAATAATTAACTTCCTCTCATTGTAGAGCAGTTGAAACAAATTCTTCCAAGAAGCAAAGTACCTAGCTGAGGTTAGTAAGTGGCAGAGCCAGGTTGGAAACTGGGTGCCCTGAATCTCAGGGCAATTCTCTTCATCTCTCCGTATGGAATGTCTGCCTTCAGATCCTGTCTGGGCCAGTGCTGGCTGGTTACTGGTAAGTTTTTAAAACAGCCTTGACTCTAATTTTCTCATCTATGAAAATGAACACTCTGGTTTGCTGGTTCCTAAGACCTTTTTCACCTATAGTACACCTATAATATACCAGGTCTAGCCTTTGGAAGTTTTATGTATCATAATGATCATAGGGGTGGGATGCAAAAGTACAGACAATGAGGAATTGGGTGATGGGGGGATCAGAGAGCAAGTGGACTCCAGAGAAGACAGAATCAGAGCCTGACCCTTGAAGATCACCAAAAAAACACTTTATGTATTTTTTTAAATTGTTCTTATTCTAGGTCTGTGTAGATTTTTTATCCTCACTTAGAGTATATAAATAGTAGCTATGATTACTTAAAATGAATTATAAATACTTTCTACCACATTTAAAAATTATACCTTCATGTTTATTCTTATTAACTAGAAAGCTAGTTTTACTCATTGTTTACTCATAATCTTCTCGGTTGTTTCTTAGGTGACATTGGGCAAGGGCAATTTATTCAGCAATATGACTAAGGTTTAACCTTTCCTAAAGCCAGTAAAATTTTTTCCTTAGTTCTTTTTTTTTAATTTTATTTATTCATTTTAGAGAGGAGAGAGAGAGAGAGAGGGAGAGAGAGAGGAGAGAGAGACAGAGAGAGAAGGTAGGAGGAGCTGGAAGCATCAACTCCCATATGTGCTTTGACCAAGCAAGCCCAGGGTTTTGAACCGGTGACCTCAGCATTTCCAGGTCAATGCTTTATCCACTACATCACCACAGGTCAGGCTCCTTAGTTCTATTATATAAATATTGTCATATCATAGCCCAAAAGTATTTCTACTGGAAAAGTTTTTTTTTTAAGTTTACCAAATCACACATTAATTAACATTTTAATTGAATTTATTGGGGTACACTGATTAATAAGTTTATAGGTTTCATGTGTTCAACTTTATAATATATCATCTGCATATTGTATTTTGTGTTCATCACTCCAAGTCAAGTCTCCTTCCATCACCATTTATCCCCCCTCTACCCTCTCTAGCTCCCTCCACCCCACTTTCCCTCTTGTAAGCACCATACTGTTGTCTGTGTCTATGAGTTTTTTCTTTGCTTAATCCCTTCTTCACCTTCTCACCCAGCCCCCCAACATCCATCCCCTCTAACAGATGTCAGTCTGTTTTCTACATATATGAGTTTGTTTCTATTTTTTTGTTAGTTTATTTTGTTTATTAGCTTTCACATATAAGTGAAATCAAATGGTGCTTGCCTTTCTCTGACTGGCTTATTTCACTTAGCATAATATTCCCAGGTCCATTCATGCTGTTGCAGAGCATAGGATTTCCTTCTTTTTTACATCTAAGTACTATTCCAAAATGAAAAAACAACTCACTGAATGGGAGAATATATTCGTCGATACATCTGATAAGGGTTTAATATCTCAAAACTTAAAAGAAACTTATAAAACTCAGCACCAAAAAAGAAATACAATTAAGAAGTGGGCAAAATATGAATAGACACTTCTCCAAAGAGGATATACAGATGGCCAATAGACATATGAAATGATTTGCAATGTAACTAACCATCAGAGAAATGCAAATTAAAACCACAATGAGATATCACCTCACATCTGTCAAAATGGCTATCATCAATAAATCAACACACAACAAATGTTGGTGAGGACGTGTTGAAAAGGGAACACTGATGGTGGGAATACAGATCAGTGCAGCTACTGTGGAAAGCAGTATGCAGTTACCCAAAAATTAAAAATGGAAATGCCTTATGAACCAACAATTCTGGGAATACATCCATAAAACCTAAAACACTAATTTGAAAGAATAATGCACCATGCATTAATTTCAAAGTACTAGCTTATTGTTTGATTGATGGTTGGGAAGTGCGCATTGTTGTTAGGAGGAAGAAGTTGAGTGCAACCTTGGGACAATTCTAACTTCTCCTAAGGCAGTGACTGGTCTGCAGTCTTGGCTGTCTTTAAAATATAGACTCCTAGACCACATCTCCAGATATTTCTGGGCACCACTACAACTTATTTGTTTAATATGGGTCACTGGGAGCCAACCAATTTCCCACGCACATCACTGAACCTTAATTCAGAGTCACTCAAATTAAAAAAGCAAAGGCTTACTGCTCAATTTCATATTAGGACATTAGCTCAAGGTCTCAAACCCTACTGATAAAATATGAAATAAATCATTTAATGTGAGGGTTAAAAGATAAAATTTCAGTGTTCAAATAATCATTAATAAGTGTTTCTTTAGAATCTTTTGCTCCATTGGGGGCTACTCAATACCTCACAATTTTCATCTCTTCTAACTTGCACATAGGTACTTTCTTAGCTTTGAGCCTTAATGACCTTTTAGCATTTTATCTGACCTCACTGATACCTCATCCAGAATTAGATCTTTGAAAAGCAAGTTACCTCTATAGCCATGATTTTCAATCGCTATACCACCAGAATTTTTAAAACACGCAGTTCCTGACTAAATAGAGGCACTGACCTCTTTCCCCTTAAATTGTCAAATTAAAAAAATGGCAACAGGCTCTGACCAGTTGGCTCAGTTGATGGAATGTCAGCCCAGCATGCAGACATCTGGGTTCAATCCCCATCAGGGCACACATGAGAAGCAAACATCTGCTTTTCTTCCCTTCCCCTTCCCTCTTCTCTCCAACTTCCCTTACTGCAGCCAGTGGCTCACTTGGTCTGAGCATCAGCCCCAGGCACTATAGATAGCTAGGATGATTTGAGCATCGGCCCCAGACAGGGGTTGCCAGGTGGACACCTGGAAACCGGTTGGGGCTCATGCGAGAGTTTGTCTATCTCTCCTCTTCTCACTTAAAAAAAATGACACAGCTAATACAACAATAACCATCCGATGTGAATGAATCAAAATTATACCCTTTTTTCTGTTAGATCGGCAAAAAAAAATATTTTCTGGTGTGCTACAGAACTTTAGTAATTAGTTTATATGTGTTATGAGATGAAAAAAAGTTGAAAATTGTTTCTCAATAGTGTACTTACACACTGTGCCAAACACACTAACACAGAATAAGTATTTCCTGAAACGTGTCTTATTCATTTCTTAGAGTCACTGTGCACACTTTTCACCCACCACCTGGGTTTAGTTGCATTTTAAAAAAGAATACCTATTCTGTATTCCAACAAATTCATACGTGCCAGAAGTGCCCAATTCTTGCACTCCAACACTTATTTCCTTCAGCAAATCTTGCTTTATGGTGTTGATCCTTTTTATCTCAAGAGAGAAAATCAAGAAAACTTAACTGATTTCATGCAAACTATGCTACTTGTCCACACAGGTTTCACTTCTGTGTGCCTTTAATGCTCCCCATCTCAGAAATAAATAACAGAAAACAAAGGAAGAGGTCACACTTTCTCTAGAAAACAAAGTGCTTCTCTGCCCACAAACCTGGAATGCTGTTGGGCCAATGGTCTCCCGAGGGCCGAAGGTGTCAGAGGCCGCCTGCCAAAGTAACACAGGCCTGGTACCTTCCAGCCACAGCCCACTGGAAATCAAGTTGTAGAGCATTTTAAAAAGCAGGTACCTTATTTCTGTGGTCAGTGTTTATGTGGAAAAAAGAACTCATCCTAAAAAAAATAATAAAAATAGATTTCCATGTAGTAAGAAAAATGCCTGGGGGAATACCTTCACATTTATTTTTCAAAAATTATTTGTCCTCGCCCTGGCCGGTTGGCTCAGTGGTAGAGCGTCGGCCTGGTGTGCAGAAGTCCTGGTTTGATTCCTGGCCAGGGCACACAGAAGAAGCGCCCATCTGCTTCTCCAACCCTCCCCCTCTCCTTCCTCTCTCTCTATTCCCCTCCCGCAGCCGAGGCTCCATTGGAGCAAAGATGGCCCGGGCGCTGGGGATGGCTCCTCGGCCTCTGCCCCAGGCGCTAGAGTGGCTTTGGTCGCAACAGAGCGATGCCCCGGAGGGGCAGAGCATCGCCCCCTGGTGGGCAGAGCGTCGCCCCCTAGTGGGCGTGCCAGATGGATCCCGGTCGGGCACATGCGGGAGTCTGTCTGACTGTCTCTCCCCGTTTCCAACTTCAGAAAAATACAAAAAAAAAAAAAATTATTTGTCCTCACCCACACCCTGTTCCTAATATCATAAGCTTCCCCTTTTAAAAATTTAATAACACATAAATGTCACTAAGTAACTAAGCATTCGTCACAGTTTATTTGTGGCATTTTGATTGGAGTTGCTATCCCAAATCCCTGCACTATAGATCATAAAACCATTTTTTAAAGTAAAAATATCTAAAAATGAGAGGAAGATAAAGAAATGAAAATCTCCTTTAAGCAAGATTTGCAGATGTAATCAGAGCAGATGTGCTATAGTTTTCTCAAAACAGTCCCAGAAAAAGGCCAGCCTGAAACTATAATTACCTAAATACAAGGTTTCTTGAGTCTCTCTGCACTCAGAAATAATTACACTAACCTGCACACATGCACACTCACACAAACACTCACATACTTCCTCAGCAATACCAGGCTGACCACTAGGCAAGAAGAAAAGGAGCTGAAGCATGTACACGATACCATAGCTCTGATTGGTGGGGTCTTTCAAGTAAATAATTGGAAGCACAGAAGACTGACGAGGGATAGAAAAACATCTCATTGAGGTCTGGGTGGGGAGTAGTTAGGGATGGATCAAGACAGAGTAGAAAATACTCAACACAGCAGTGTCAGGGAAAAGGAGCAACTAAAAGTGAAATTTTTTTTGTTTTTGACAAAGACAGAGAGAGTCAAAGAGAGAGAGACAGGAACAGACAAACAGAAAGGGAGAGAGATGAGAAGCATCAATTCTTCCTTGTGGCACCTTAGTTGTTCACTGACTGCTTTCTCATATGTGCCTTGACCGGAGGCTACAGCAGAGCGAGTGACCCCTTGCTCAAGTCAGTGATCTTGGGCTCAAGCCAGAGACCTTTGGGCTCAAGCCAGCGACCATGAGGTCATGTCCATGATCCCCCGCTCAAGCCAGTGACACCGCGCTCATGCTGGTGAGCCCTCGTTCAAGTCAGCAACTTTGAGGCTTTGCACCTGGGTTCTCCACGTCCCAGTCTGATGATCTCTCCATGGCGCCACTGCCTGGTCAGGCTGGAAGTGAAACTTTTGATGGTGAAGAAGAAAGCCATCAAGAAAGTTCCAGAAGGTAAGAAAGAGCTGTAGTCCAGGAACAAAGCAGGAGGTAAGTAGGAAAGGTGAAGAGCACCAGACAGCCATCTTATATCAGAAGCAGAGGACACTGGGAAAGTCATAATTGACACTGATAGGTCAATTAAATGCAGGACATATGGTTCCAGAGAAGGCACTAGGGCAGCAGTGTAAGTCAACACTCAGGAGATGCTCAGCCTGCCCAGGGTGCCTGCTCTCCCTGCCCTGGGCCACAACATTCAGTCCAGGAATGAACAACATGTAGACCCTCATCATTTTATCTCTCTGTTTGTTTAGCCCGTATGCAGAACATACCAACCAAAAAAAATAGGCTAGACTCAGATGAAGGGGAAGTGACACAATGGAAGAGGTATCAGTAATAAGATATGCAGATAATACCACCTTACTGGCCGAAAGTGGCAAATTTGAAATGACTTCTGGATAAAAGTTTTTTTTTAAAGTGCCAAAGCAGGACAGCATTTGAACATCAAGAAGACAAAAATCATGACTACAAAAGAAATACACAACTTTAACACAGACAATGAAGACACTTGAAATTGTTAAAGATTTAGCTTATCTTGCTTCAGTTTACCAATTCAAATGGAGACTACAGCCAAGAACTCAAGAGAGGGCAGGAACTCAGAAGGGCAGTAATGGAAGAATTAGAAAAGATCACCAAGAGCAAGAAGTATCATTAGAGACCAAGGCTAAGTAAGATCATCTACACCCTCATAGTCTCAATTAGTATGTACAAATGTGAAGATGTCTAATTGGAAAAACATGATACATTTGAAATATTGTGCTTGGGGAAGCTCTACAGATACCCTGGACTGCCAGAAAGAGGAACACATAGGTCCTAGAGTAAATTAAGCCTAAAGCATCACTGGAGATAAAAAATGACAAAACTGAAATTATCCTACTTCAGGCATGTCACAAGGTGGCAGGATTCTATAGAAGAGACAATGATACTGGGGGAAATAAAAGGCAGCAAGAGAAGAGGAAGACCAAATACTAGATGGATTCATTCCACAGAAGAAGCCAGAGGCATAAACCTACTACAGAAACTGAGTAGGGATGCTAAGGAGAGGACATTGTAGACATCACCCCTTCATAGGTTGACCAGGAGTTTGAGCCAACTCAAAGGCATGAAATACATATAGACCCTCTTCCCATAAGGCTGCTTTCCTCAAGATCTATTCACAGGACAGTCATGTCCCAGTTTGCATGATATTTTGAATTCTTGCAACTGATTCAGCACTCTAATTGCTGATAAGTACTGTAATTAGAAATTCTTCTCTTCTAGGAGAACACAGGTAATCCCATCATCAGAGTTTATCCCCACAATCCCAATCTGACAGACAAAAAAATCACCAACTAGACTCACATCTTCTTGCAATCTCAGAAAACATTTGCAGCACTGTGAAAGCAGTGTGATTCTAATGACAGGAAAAAAAAAAAAAAACCTTTGATGAATAGTGCAAAAGCTTCCATCAACAATAGCCATTACTGGCCATTTAAATGAGTCCATCCTAGGTGAACAGCGACCAGAGGACTCTGTGTTGTTTTTAAGTACTTATCTCAGCAGCATAAAAATAAACAAGGTTTATTTAACTAAAATCACATTTCTGACCAGTTGTACCACTCCTGTTCTTGAAATGCAGGGATCCAAGGTTAAGCCAGTCTAGACAGCTTGACTCATCTAAAGTAGCTTTCAGTGTCCCAATGACCATCAGCTCAGCCAGATGGCAGATACAGTGTGAGAGGGCTGTATCAGCAAATAATAATTACTGTGTTAGAAATGAGCTGTTCTCAGTGGTAGAAATATTCCAGCTATCAAAAAGCTACAAATAGAACCCCCATTAAACCAGTTGATTTGCGGTCACAAAGTGCCCTATTCCAACTCACCTTAGCACACACCTTAGCCTATATCTCTATTGCAACAAAAAGCCATGTCTTCCTAACTCATTTACCATGCTTTAATACAGAATTTGAAACTATTCACAGCAACTGAATGAAGTATCTATTACCTGTCTAGTGCCATCATCATATTTATTCAAAAACAAATCAGCTCTAAAGCAGCTTATCATTGGGGATTAAATATTTCCCAACGCAAAGTGAAGTTTTTAAAATACTGTACAATTTTCTGCCTTTCTCTTCTGTATTCTGAGATAAATAGGCCTATGTCAATTAACTGTGTCTCTATAAAGCCATGCCCATGTAGGCCTTTAAAATGCTCAATCACACCAGAAAAAAATTTTTAATAAAATTCTCAACCACAAAAGATTCTTAAGGGCACTGATTAAAGAAAGATCTTTCCAAAAAAAAAAAAAAAATTACACACACACACACACACACACACACACACACATCCTGGTGCAGTTTATTTAAAATGGGAAGAAAGAAAAAAAAGGAAAAGCAATGAAAAGAAAGGCTCTCTCAAAAATTCATCTGATTTATGGGAGTCTTTTGTTAGTGAACTAAACAAGACAGTCTTCACATGATCTCTACTGTAAATGTTATGACTATTCATGGCAATCACATTAGGGAAGTAATTATCATTTGGACTTAACAAAAAGCTCAATTCCAACGTGCCAGATCCATAGGCTAATCTTCTTGCCCTATTCCACTTAGACACAAATACATCAAAATTCTTTCTTGGAAAAGAAAAATCACTTTCACTTCCACTGCTAATTTTGCCAGTGATGACAACAGGCTACCATAAAATATTTCCAAATTCAACATTTCCCTCTCCTTGAGTGTAAAGAAGTCATAAGTTCAGGGGGTCCTCAGGTTACAACACAGTTCCATTCTTATGACAGCAATATAACACAAATTTTGGTGTAAGTTAAAACAAACCCTGGCCTAAGTCACTTACCTATCCTAACACAGTTGTCAAATCATAACCTAGAACATAAAAACACAGCTAAGCCACAGCAAAAAGAAAAGAACATAAATACTGCATATTCTTCTGCAGAGTGCAACCAAACTAGTTTGCCCATGTAGTCCGTAAGTCCAACACTAACAGCATAACTCAAAACATCCATGTTGCAATTTTTTAGTTTTTCTAGGAGTGAGCATCATAAACTTGAAACGTTATGTGTCGAGGCTGTTGTAACCTGGGGACCTCCTGTATCTCCCTTTGTAAAACAGTTCTATTGATGTGGGGAGGGGGAGAAAAGAAGCAGGATAGATGGAGAAACATGAAGAGGGTAACCTTGAGGACAGAGTGGTTGATAACTCCCTCTGGTGAAGATATCAAGGGTTGCCTACTATGCAGATGCCCACCTTCTCAAATATATGCTAGTCCAACAATGTAAATGCCCTAAAAGGCTGAATATTTTAAATCTTGTAATCTTATTCTATTTATTGTCTGTATTTCCCACTAGAATATATATTCCACGATGTTAAAATTTTTTATCTGTTATTATTACTGCTATATCCCCCCATTTCTGCC
Organism: Saccopteryx bilineata; assembly: GCF_036850765.1. Lineage (NCBI taxonomy): Eukaryota > Metazoa > Chordata > Mammalia > Chiroptera > Emballonuridae > Saccopteryx > Saccopteryx bilineata. The sequence goes on along the minus strand of NC_089491.1, from coordinate 166,562,681 downwards.
ACTGGACACTAAATATACAGTTGATGAATAAATCAAAGGATAACTTATAACAGAAGACTCCATGCTGATGCATTCCTGACTACATTTTTTAAACTTAAGGTAAACATACATTTAGGGGGATACAGACTAAAAATCCATGTCTCCTCAAAATTTTTTTGAGTTGTTCTAACAGTATCAATAACTAAGCCTTGCAGACCTATAACTAACTCTACTGATTATCACTCTAGGGTAGCAAAAACCCTGCCTTTCAATATTAAATTAATTTAAATGCTCCCTGGTGGTCTAGTGGTTAGGGTTTGGCACTAGCAAATTAATTTAACTGTTAAAATTTTTCACTTAATCTTCTGAAACAATCAATCTAATTTCTTGAAATCAAAATAGCTCAGAAAAAAATAGGATATTTATCACCAAAAGGGGGATGTATAGTAAATCAGAGACTGGCCATTGTCCCTTCAAGAAACAGTGCGCTGTGCTAGTATGGTGCGTCTGTACTTTTAAGAACAGGAGAAAACAATGCTCAATTGTGCCACCTACTGATGACTGGCAAAAAAGGAATAAGCACTGTCCAGGGTAGCACTGAACAAGATAAGTCTATTTTTTCTGAATCACAAGACCAGGAAAATGGCATTGCCCTTCTGTTTTCCACAATGCTCACAGTGACGAGAGGCGCTAAACCTTTAGGGCAGAAGGTCACCAAGACCAACAGTTGGCAGTAGGGTGTTGCTGAGCATTTGCAAGGAAATGAGGACTAAATGAAGACTAAAAGGATCCACCCTGGTCAGAGGTAGGCTCACTGTCAAAGATGTCGAGCTGTGGTGTGGTTCTGGACTCCAGGACTGACATGAAGAGAACTGCTTCCAACGGCTTTCAGAACGACTGCGTAAGTAAAGAGGAGACAGAGGTATGAGAAAGTAGGCTGAGCTCCTCTACCAAAATCAGAACCACACCTCATGCCAGAGAAAAAAAGATTACAGAATAAAAGGGGGCTGGGAACATAGAAAGGTACTCAGGGACCTACTATGTCTTTAATGTATCTCTTTAAAAGATAGTGTGGAGAGTTAGCTACCTCGCTGATTCTTACACTGTTCTCTCTACTTGTCTGTCCAGCTGCTATATTCCATCTGGAGAGAGTACAGTTCAGTGAGTGGTAAGAGAATAAACTATGGCAGCTGGGGGCCTCAGGCAAGTCATTAACTTCTCTAGACTCACTTCCATCATCTGCAACACGAAGGATAATAGTATCTCCTTCATTCAGGATAAATGAATTAATAATATAAGAAAAGTGCTTACAACAATACCTGTTACATGGTAACATCAGACTCTCTCTTTTTCTTTTTTTTACTTTTATTAATTTTTTAGAGAGGAGAGAGAGAAAGAGAGAGAAAGAGAAGGTGGAGGGAGGAGCAGGAAGCATCAACTCCCATATGTGCCTTGACCAGGCAAGCTCAGGGTTTTGAACCGGTGACCTCAGCATTCCAGGACAACACTTTATCCACTGCGCCATCACAGGTCAGGCCTGAAAACTTCTTTACACAGGCCAGAACAACATCAGACTCTTAAGATGCCATTTATTTAATATTTAAAAATTAAGCTTTCCCAGTTCTATTGTCAGCTATATATATGGCCCCATTTGTCCTCCTTTTTCCTTCCCATCACTTTTCAAACACTCCAACTCCCAAATTGCTTAGTAATAGTTCGTTCTACATCACTAGGTATTTCTCATGCTCTGCAGCTCCTATCTTCCTCCATCTGGGCACTTCAGTAAACTTGAAAGTCTGGGAGCAAAGTGTCCGGCAGGAAAACAAGAATGTTCAACCCTTCCTTCAGTCACAGCTTCCATATGTTACCTGACTCCCACAGCCTGCTCTGAGAGTACAACGTATATTATGCACTTTTCCTTTAACACTAAAACATGCCTCAGTCTTGATTTTAACCTAATCCACTCTAAAAATTTGAAATGCCCAGTATATCAAACAAAAGTCTTTCTAGCTGCAGTACACTTTGATTTTTGACACATGCTGCTGCTTAAATGTTTGGCAAATTGTACAAAGATCCTTATACTCATTGCCTGCAAGTCTAGGAGGTACAATTTGATGAAAAGCCATGCCTTGGAAAATTGATTTTTAAGCATCAAATCAATCACTGTGTTTCCTTAAAAACTGAATTCAGTAATAGATATGCACTGAACTACTCCTAAATTGCTGTTTAGATGCTTTGGACTGCAAGTAAGAAGATCAACTACAAACTGCTTAAACTATAAAGTGGGTTTTTTATATTCCCCATAAGAAGTGTGAAAGGTAATAACATGCTTAGTTTATTTAGCAGTTCAAGAATTCATCAAGTCTGACCAGACAGTGACACAGTGGATAGAGCATCGGACTGGGATGCAGAGGATCAAGGTTTGAGATCCCAAGGTCGCTGGCTTGAGAGCGGACTCACCAGCTTGAGCACGGGGTCACTGGCTTGAGTGTGGGATCATATACATGACCTCATGGTCACTGGCTTGAGTCCAAGATTGCTGGCTTGAGCAAGGGGTCACTTGCTGTGCTGTAGCACCCCACCCCCCATCAAAGCACATATAAGAAAGTATACAATGAACAACTAAGGAGCCTCAACAAAGGCTTCTCATCTCTCTCTCCCTTCCTGTAACATTAAGAAAAAAAAGCATGGAAAGTCAAGTTTCTTCTTAAATTGATCAGTTGCCTGACAGCTGCAGCAGCTTCAGGTCCCAGTGTCATTTCATATATCTTTTATCAAAGGGAAAGAAAACTTCCTCAGAGGTGCCCTTATTTCCTTCACATCTCATTGGCCAGAATTGGGTTATGTGTCCCTATCTACACCAACCATGCAGAGGAAACTGAAGTAACCAATCTGATCAAATTTCCCCCAGACAGAATAGATGCTTGGACTTGCCTTGGACAGTATTAACCTGATTGAGGCTCTGTTTGAAAAAAGCAAATTGTTTTTTAGGTAACAACATTAAAATAACATGTTTAAATCAAGAAAACATTCTGGGAAAGTTTTAAAATGGAAGCTTCTAGGTATGACTTAACTTTTCCAATGTCAACTATATAATTGGATTTGGTGTCTCAACACGCAATCTTAGGACACATGCCAGTCTGCAAATCGATTATGGTAAAAACACAAAATGCAGCAAGTATAGAAACTGAAAAAATTTTGATACTTTTATAACATTTGATTAATTAATTTTATAATTAAATTTAATAAAAATTTGAAGTTATCTTTTTTTATTAGTCTTGGTTTTTATTAGTAATAATTGATTTTTATTGAATTCTACAAAATTATCAGTTCATAGTGGCCTGAAAATTGATGTAAGGGGGGAACATAGTTATTTACTAGCTATACTTTGCCCTATGCAATTTGTACAGCTTTAGTTTATATGTTATACAGAAAACCACTTAAATTTGACCTTTAACTATCATAACAAATCTAAGCAGCTTTTTCCTTCCAACCTGTTTAAGGTCTTGAGTGTAAAAATTACATTAAAAAATAAAATGGGCCCTGGCCGATTGGCTCAGTGGTAGAGTGTCAGCCTGGCGTGCAGAAGTCCCAGGTTTGATTCCCGGCCAGGGCACACAGGAGAAGTGCCCATCTGCTTCTCCACCCCTCCCCCTCTCCTTCCTCTCTGTCTCTCTCTTCCCCTCCCGCAGCCGAGATTCCACTGGAGCAAAGATGGCCTGGACGCTGGGGATGGCTCTTTGGCCTCTGCCCCAGGCACTAGAGTGGATCTGGTCGCAAAAGAGCGATGCCCCGGAGGGGCAGAGCATCATCCCCTGGTGGGCAGAGTGTCACCTCCTGGTGGGCAGAGCGTCACCCCCTGGTGGGCGTGCCGGGTGGATCCCGGTCGGGCGCATGCGGGAGTCTGTATGACTGTCTCTCCCCGTTTCCAGCTTCAGAAAAATACAAAATAAATAAATAAATAAATAAATAAATAAAATGACCTAGGCCTATTGAGCCTTAGGCCAGAGATCTTTAATCAGTGGAACTAATCAGTTCCAGGAGAGGACCTTCAACTTTGGCCAGACTCTGGACACAACATTACGCAAAAAGACAGGCAGAGAAATGCAATACAAATGAATCAAGAGAAATTTCCAGAAAAGAACCTAAATGATTCAGATATAACCAAATTACCAGATGCAGAGTTTAAAATAACAATTGTTAGGATGCTCAAAGATATTAGAACAATAGATGGTCATTACAAAAACCTAAATAAAAAGATAGCAAATATAAAAAAGGACATTGAAATAATGAAAAAAATCAGTCAGAAATGACAAATACAATATCAGAAATGGAGAACACAATGGAAGGAATTAAAAGCAAGATGGATGAACCTGAAAATTGAATCAGCGAGTTAGAGGACAAGATAAATAAAGGCATGGAAGTAGAGCAGAAAAAAGAAAAGAGACACAAAAAGTCTGAGAAAACTCTAAGAGAGCTCTGTGACAACATGAAGAGAAATAACATCCGCATCATAGGGGTTCCTGAAAAAGAAGAGAAAGAGCAAGGGATAGAGACTTTGTTCAAACATATCATAGCTGAAAACTTCCCTCATATAAGGCAGGAAAACATCTCACAAGTTCAAGAAGCACAGAGAACTCCATTAAAGAGAAATCCAAAGAAATCTATACCAAGACACATCATAATTAAAATACCAAAGCTAAGTAATAAAGAGAAATTATTAAAAGCTGCTAGAGAAAAAAAGATTACCACCTACAAAGGATCCCCCATAGGATGACTTCTGACTTCTCAACAGAAACACTTGAAGCCAGAAGGGAATGGCAAGAAATATTCAAAGTAATGCAGAAAAAGAGCCTACAAGCAAGACTACTTTATCCAGCAAGGCTATCGTTTAAAATTGAAGGAGAAATAAAAACTTTCCAGATAAAAAAAAAACAACTTAAGGAATTCACTGCAACCAAACCAAGGCTGCAAGAAATGCTAAGGACCCTGTTGTAAACAGATCAAAGGAGAAAAAGAATATAGCAAAAGAGGAATAGAGTTTTAAAAATAAAATGGCAATAAATAACTACATATCAGTAATAACCGTAAATGTAAATGGATGAAATGATCTGATCAAAAGACATAGGGTAGCTGCGTGGATAAGAAAACAGGACCCATACATATGCTGTCTACAAGAGACACACTATAACACAAAAGATGCACACAGACTAAAGATAAAAGGACAGAAAAAAATATTTCACACAAATGGAAATGAAAAAAAAGGCTGGGGTAGCAATACATATATCAGACAAAATGGACTTTAAAACAAAGTCTATATTAAGAGATAAAGAAGGTCACTATATAATGATAAAGGGAGCAATCCAACAGGAAGATATAACAGTTATAAATATCTACGCACCTAATATAGGAGCACCTAAATATATAAAGCAGACGTTGAAGGATTTAAAGGCCAAGATCAACAGCAATACTATAATAGTAGGGGATTTCAATACACCACTAACATCACTAGATAGATCCTCAAGAAAGAAAATTAACAAAGAAACAGCAGACTTAGAGGACATACTAGATCAACTCGATTTAATAGATATCTTCAGAAACTTTCACCCTAAAGCAGCAGAATATACATTCTTTTCAAGTGCTCATGGTATGTTCTCTAGGCTAGACCACACATTAGGGCACAAAAGCGATCTAAACAAATTTAAGAAGACTGAAATCATATTGAGCTCTTTCTCTGCTCACAACGACATGTAACTAGAAATCAACCACAACAGAAAAACTGAAAAATACTAAACACATGGAAACTAAATAGCATGTTATTAAATAATGAATGGATTAACAATGAGATCAAAGAAGAAATTTTAAAAATCCAAGAAACAAACCATAAGGAGCATACATCAACTCAAAATTTATGAGATACAGCTAAAGCAGTCCTGAGAGGGAAGTTCGTAGCAATACTGGCATACCTTAAGAAGCTAGAAAAAGCTCAAATAAACAACTTGACCCTGCATCTAAAAGAACTAGAAAAAGAACAGCAAGTAAAGCCTAAATGTAGTAGAAGGAAGAAAATAATAAAGATCAGAGCAGAAATAAATGACATAGAGGTTAAAGAAACAATATAGAAGATCAATGAAACCAGGAGCTGGTTCTTTGAGAAGGTAAACAAGATTGATGAACCCTTAACCAGACTCACCAAGAAAAAAAGAGAGAAGACTCAAATAAATAAAATTAGAAATGAGAATAGAGAAATAACAACTGACACAACAGAAATACAAAATATTGTAAGAAAATACTATGAAGACTGTATGCCACAAAACTAGACAATCTAGATGAAATGGAAAAATTCCTTGAAACATATAATCTTCCAAAAATTAATCTGGAAGAATCAGAAAACCTAAACAGACCAATTACAACAAATGAGATTGAAACAGTTATCAAAAAACTCCGAACAATGAAAAGTTCTGGGCCTGATGGCTTCACAAGTGAATTATACCAAGTATTCAAAGAACTAACTCCTATCCTTCTCAAGCTATTTCAAAAAATTAAAGAGAAAGGAAGACTTCCAAGCTCCTTTTATGAGGCGAATATAATTCTGATTCTAAAACCAGGCAAAGACAACACAAAGAAAGAAAATTATAGGCCAATATCCCTCATGAATTTAGATGCTAAAATCCTCAACAAAATATTAGCAAACTGGATCTAGCAATATATAAAAAAAATCATACACCATGATCAAGTGGGATTTATCCTTGGGAGGCAAGGCTGGTACAATATTCGCAAATCAATCAATGTGATTCATCATATAAACAAAAAGAAGGAGAAAAACCACATGATAATTTCAATAGATGCAGAAAAAGCATTTGATAAAATCTAGCACCCATTTATGATCAACACTCTCAGCAAAGTGGGAATACCGGGAACATAACTCAACATGATAAAGGCCATCTATGAGAAACCCACACCTAACATCATACTCAATGGGCAAGAATGAAAAGCAATCCCCTTAAGATCAGGAACAAGGCAGGGGTGACCCCTTTCACCACTCTTATACAACATAGGCCTGGAAGTTCTAGCCACAGCAATCAGACAAAATAAAAAAATAAAAGGCATCCAAATTGGAAAAGAAGAAGTAAAACTATCATTATTTGCAGATGATATGATGTTGTATATAGAAAAACCTAAAGTCTCAGTCAAAAAGCTACTGGACCTGGTAAATGAATTCAGCAAAGTAACAGGAAATATTAACACTTAGAAATCAGAGGCATTTTTATATACTAACAATGAACTGTCAGAAAGAGAAATTAAGGAAGCATTCCCCTTCACCATTGCAACCAAAAATAAAGTATCTAGGAATTAAATTTAACCAGGGAGATTAAAGACTTGTACTCAGAAAATTATAAAACATTGATAAAAGAAATCAGGGAAGATACAAACAAGCATATACCGTGCTCATGGCTAGGAAGAATAAACATCATTAAAATGTCTATATTACCCAAAGCAATTTATAAATTCAATGCAATACCAATTAAAATACCAATGACTTACTTCAAAGATATAGAACACATAATCCAAAAATTTATATGGAACCAAAAGAACATGAATAGCCTCAGCAATCTTGAAAAGGAAGAATAAAGTGGGAGGTATCACACTTCCGGATATCAAGTTATACTACAAGGCCATTGTACTCAAAATGGCCTGGTACTGGCATAAAAACAGACATATCGATCAATGGAAGAGAACTGAGATCCAAGAAATAAACCCACACTTATATGGACAACTGATATTTGACAAAGGAGGTAAGAGCATACATTGGAATAAAGACAGTCCTTTCAACAGATGATGCTGGGAAAATTGTACAGCTACCTGCAAAAAAATAAAACTAGAACACCAACTTACACCATTCACAAAAATAAACTCAAAATGGATAAAAGACTTAAATGTAAACCATGAAACCATAATAAGCATCTTAGAAAAAAACATAGGCAGTAAAACATAGACATCTCTCGCAGCAATATATTTGCCGATTTATCTCCACAGGCAAGTGAAATAAAAGACAGGATAAACAAATGGGACTATATCAAACTAAAAAGCTTCTGCACAGCTAAAGACAATAAGAACAGAATAAAAAGACAAACTACACAATGGGAGAATATATTTGAGAATACATCTGATAAGGAATTAATAACCAAAATTTATAAAGAACTTGTAAAATTCAATACCAGGAAGACAAACAATCCAATCAAAAAATGGGTGAAAGAAATGAATAGACACTTCTCCAAAGAGAACATGCAGATGGCCAATATGAATATGAAAAAATGTTTAACATCACTAATCATTAGAGAAATGCAAATTAAAATCACGAGATATCATCTCACACCAGTCACAATGGTGCTCATCAACAAAACAACACAGAATAAGTGCTGGCGAGGATGTGGAGAAAAGGGAACCCTCCTGCACTGCTGGTGGGAATGCACACTGGTGCAGCCACTGTGGAAAACAGTATGGAGAGTCCTCAAAAAAACTGAAAATCGAACTGCCTTTTGACCCAGCTATACCACTTTAGGAATATACCCCATAGCACTGTTTGAAAAGAAGAAAAGTACTCTCATGTTTATGGCAGCATTGTTCACAATAGCAAAGATCTGGAAACAGCCCAAGTATCCTTCAGTGGACGAATGGATTAAAAAGCTTTGGTACATATTATACTATGGAATACTACTCAGCCATAAGAAATGATGACATCGAATCATTTAAAATATGGATGGACCTTGATAACATTATACTGAGCAAAATAAGTAAATCAGAAAAAACTAAGAACTATATAATTCCATACATAGGTGGGACATAAAAATGAGATTCAGGGACATAATAATGAGACTCAGAGACATGGACAAGAGTGTGGGGGTTCAAAAACTCAGAAACATTGATACGTAAAGACACATGCAGCCCCATGTTCATTGCAGCATTGTTCACAGTGGCCAAGACATGGAAACAACCAAAAAGCCCATCAATATGTGACTGGATAAAGAAGATGTGGCTGCAGCCCCATGTTCACTGCAGCATTGTTCACAGTGGCCAGGACATGGAAACAACTAAAAGGCCCATCAATAGATAACTGGATAAAGAAGATGTGGCACATATACACTATGGAATACTACTCAGCCATAAGAAATGATGACATCGGATCATTTACAGCAAAATGGTGGAATCTTGATAACATTATACGAAGTGAAATAAGTAAATCAGAAAAAACCAGGAACTGCATTATTCCATACGTAGGTGGGACATAAAAGTGAAACTAAGAGACATTTATAAGAGTGTGGTGGTTACGGGGGGAGGGGGGAGAGGGAGAGGGAAAGGGGGAGGGGGAGGAGGGGCACAAAGAAAACTAGATAGAAGGTGACAGAGGACAATCTGACTTTGGGTGATGGGTATGCAACATAAGTGAACGACAAGATAACCTGGAGTTGTTATCTTTGAATATATAAGTGAACGACAAGATAACCTGGAGTTGTTATCTTTGAATATATCCCCATTAAAAATAAAATTATAAAAAAAAAAAAGATGTGGCTCATATACACTATGGAATACTACTCAGCCATAAGAAATGATGACATTGGATCATTTACAGCAAAATGGTGGGATCTTGATAACATTATACGAAGTGAAATAAGTAAATCAGAAAAAACCAGGAACTGCATTATTCCATACATAGGTGGGATATAAACGTGAGACTAAGAGACGTTGATAAGAGTGTGGTGGTTATGGGGGGTGGAGGGAGAGGGAGAGGAAAAGGGGGAGGGGGAGGGGCACAAAGAAAACTAGATAGAAGGTGACAGAGGACAATCTGACTTTGGGTGATGGGTAAGCAACATAATTGATTGGACATGTTTTCTTTGAACATATGTACCCTGATTTATTGATGTCACCCTAGTAAAATTAATAAAAAAAATGAGTGTGGGGGTTACGGGGTGGGGGGGAAGAGAGGGATAGGGTTGAGGGGGGGGAGGGGCACAAAGAAAACCAGTTAGAAGGTGACGGAAGACAATTGGACTTTGAGTGATGGGAATGCAGCATAATCAAATGTCAGAATAACCTAGAGAGGTTTTCTCTGAACATATGTACCCTGATTTATCAATGTCATCCCATTAAAATTAATAATAAAAAAAAAAATGTCCGCCTGGCCTGTGGTGGCGCAGTGGATAAAGCGTCAACCTTGAATGCTGAGGTCACCGGTTCAAAACCCCAGCTTGCCTGGTCAAGGCACATATGGGAGTTAATGCTTCCTGCTCCTCCCCCTTCTCTCTCCTTTCTCTCTCCCTCCTCTCTTTCCCCCCTCCCTCTCTAAAATGAATAAATAAATTAAAAAAAAAAAGATGTCCATCTCAAAAAATGGCATTCCTATTACCCCATTTATTATGGATAGCTCTCCTACGTATCTCACAGCTAACTAATCAAGGGAGTTCTATAAAGTCAACCTTTAAAATATTTTATAAAAACCTCCTCAGTTATCAGGACATTATTATCTCATGAAATAACATCATAGTCTCCCTCTTTTTCTCAACTCATAATAAGTCCATCTTCTGTGGTACAGCCCCAGAATTTTATGAAGTCACTGACTTTATAAAACTCTCCAATGGCCTCCAATTACCCTTAAGAAAAAATTCAAATCCCATGGTCTGACCCCTGGTTATGTCTCTGACTCCATGTCCAATTATTCTTCCTATCAGACTTTGCCTCCACTGCCTTACCTCCTCTTGATTCCTTTAATGTACCATTCTTGATCCTGTCACATGGCTTCTGCACTTGTCTCCCGTTTCTGGAACACTATTCCTTTAGTAACTAAAGTTTAGTTGTTTTATGGCTTACTCCCTTATGTTATTCAGGTATCTCTTATAAAGGTCTTCTTATATCATTTTATCTAACATAGTCACTATTTTTGTGTTTATTATTTCTTTAGTCACTTTTTCTCTGTTGCACCTCTTTATTTTATTGGATCAATATTGCACTTGTATAATCTTTACAGATAATAGAAACTGAATTCAGGTCTGTCCAAACATCCACCCCAAAGTGGAACAAATAAAACCATCCATAACTAATACCCAGAACAGAACTAGGAATCATAAAATACCAAAAATTTCAATTTACATTTAAGTGATAAAATAAATAACATAACCCAACATAGCCAGCCCCAGAATCAGACATCAACTGCCCCAAAACGAGAACACAGTAGGAGCCCTGAGATACTGGAAAGCAGACAACAAGCTCTCTCCCAAAAAAGATACTTCCTAAAGGGCTGGTTAACCAAAGGAAGCAGAAAGGACATTTAAAAAAAAATTAATGTGGCCTGACCTGTGGTGGTGCAGTGGATAAAGTGCCAACCTGGGAACACTGAGGTCACCAGTTCAAAACCCTGCACTTGTCTGGTCAAGGCACATATGGGAGTTGATGCTTCCTGCTCCTCCCCTCTTTCTCTTTCTCTCTCTCTCTCTCTCTCTCTCTCTCTCTCTCTCTCTCTCTCCTCTCTAAAAGGAATAAAATCTAAAAAAATAAAAGAAAAAAGAAAAAAATTTTCTTTCATGATGAAAACCTCAAGATTGAGTATACAAGGGACATATTGTAACACAATAAAGGCTATATATAACAGAGCACAGCATCACACTCAACGGCAAAAGGTTGAAAGCTTTTTCTCTAAGATGAGTCACAAGACAGGAGGCCCACTCCCATAAATTCTATTTAACAAAGTAACAGAAGAAGTCTTAGGCAGAGCATCAGGCAAGAAAAAGAAATAAAAAGCAGTTAAACCACAAAAGAATTTGCAAATAATATATTTTTTAACACTCCCCCAAAAACTGTTAGAAATAAAAATCAGTGGATTCATTAAAGTTTCAGGATATGAAATCACCATAGAGAAATCAGTTATGCTTCTACGCACTAACAAAATATCCAAAAATTAAAGTTTTAAAGTCTTATTTACAATAGCATCAAAAACAAAAAAAATATTTGGGAATAAGTTTAACCAAGGTAGTGAAAGACCTACACACTGGAAAGTATAAGACACTGATGAAAGAAATTGAAAACACAAACCAATGGAAAGATATCTCAATTTCATGGCTTTGAAGAATTGATATTGTTAAAATGAGCACACTACCTAAAGCTATTTATATATTCAATGCAATCTCTATCAAAATCCCAATGGTATTTTTGCAGAAATAGAAAAATAAAACTAAATTTGTATAGAACCACAAAATTTGTATAGCCAAAGCAATTCTGTAAAAGAAGAACAAAGTTAGAGGCATTATACTTTCTTTTTTCAAGTTATATTACAGAACTATAGTAATAATCAAAACGGTACTGCAGCGGCATAAATATAGATACAGTACAATGGAACAGAAGAACCAAAAGCCCAGAAATAAACCCTCACATATATGATGACCTAATATTTAGAAAGGGAGGCAATACTCAATGAGTAAAGGACAGACTCTTTAATAAATGGTGTTGGGAAAACTAGATAATAACAAGGAGAAAAAGAAAATTGGACTCCTATTTTACACAACTCACAAAAATTAACTCAAAATGGATTAAAGACATAAGAACTGAATTAAGAAAATTCTTAGTCTGACTAAGTGGCAGCACAATAGATAGAGTGTTGGACTGGGACACAGAGGGCCCAGGTTTGAAACCCCGAGGTCACAAGCTGTAGTGCTAGGTCACTGACTTGAGCATGGGATCATAGACATGACCCCATGGTCACTGGCTTGAGCCCAAAAGTCACCTGGCTTGAGCAAGGGGGCACTAGCTCTCCTGCAGCCCCCCTCCCTTCAAGGCACATATGAGAAAGCAATCAATGAACAATTAAAGAGCCGCAACAAAGAACTGATACTTCTCATCTCTCTCCCTTCCTGTCTGTCTATCCCTATCTGTCCCTCTCTCTGTCTCTGTCTCTGTCACATAAAATAGAAAAAAGAAAACAAAGAAAAAAAAGAAAAACTCCTAGAAGAAAACATAAGGAAAAACCTCTTTAATGTGGGTCCTGGTAACAATTTTTTGGATGATACCAAAAATACAAACAACAAAAGCAAAAACAAGACCCTAGCTGGTTGGTTCAATGGTATAGTGTCAGCCCTGCTTCTGGAAGTGACGGGTTCAATTCCCAGTCAAGACACAAAGGAGAAGCAACCATCTGCTTCTCTACCCCTCCTTCCCCTTCTTTCTCTCTCTCCTTCTCTCTCTCTCTCTCTCTCTCTCTCTCTCTTTCTCTCTCTCTCTCTCCCTCTCTTCCTCCCTCCCACAGCCATGGCTCAAATGGTTTGAGCAAAGTTGGCCCAGGGCGCTAAAGATGATTCCCTGGCTTCACCTCAGGCATGAAAAATAGCTCAGTTGCCAAGCAACGAAGCAGCAGCCCAGACTGAGGGAGCATTGCCAGCTAGGAGGCTTGCCAAGTTGATCCTAGTCAGGAAGCATGTGGTAGTCTGTCTCTGCCTCCTGCCTCTCACTTAATAATGAAAAATAAAAGCAAAGCGAAAACAAAACAAAACAAAAAACAAACAATGAGACCATATCAAACTAAAAGCTTTGCATAGCAAAAGAAACAATCTAAATAAATAAATAAAATAATCAACAAAAGCTGAAAAAGCCGCCTATAGAATAGGAGAATATTTGCAAATTATATATCTGATAAGGGGTTAATATCCAAAATATATAAAGAAATTATACAAATCAATAACAAAAACATACAATCTGATTTAAAAATGGACAAAGGAACTGAATAGACATTTTTCCAAGATATGCAAATGCCCACAAATATATAAAAGGTGCTCAACATCTCTAATCATCAGGGAAATGCAATAAAATATTCTCATACCTCTTAAAATAGCTATCATCAAAAAGTCGGCAAGTGTTGGCAACGATGTAGAAAAAAGAAACCCTTGTGCACTGTTGGTGGGAATGTAAATCGGTACAACTGCTAAGGAAAACAGTATGGAGGCTCCTCTAGAAATAGAACCACCATATGATCCAACAATTCTATATCTGGGAATATGTCCAAAAGAAATGAAAATAGAATCTACAAGATATCTGCACTTCCACATTTACTGAGGCATTATTCACAGTAGCAAAGACATGGAAACAACCTGTGTAATGTGATACATATACACACACACACTCCATGGGATATTATTTAGCCATGAGGGAAAAAATAAAATCCTATTTGCAACAACATGAAAGAAACTTAGCATTATGCTAGGCAAAATAAGCCAGACAGAGAAAGACAAATACTGTATGGTATCACTTATATGTGGAATCTAAAAAAGTGTATCAAATCAACACATTGTACACCTTAAACTTACACAATATTATAGGTCAATTACATCTCAAAAAAAGCTGAGGGGAAATACAAACTCCTTAGGTTTTATAATCGGCTTCAGGGGAAGGTCAGAAAGTCCTGCCTGCACATGTCATTTCTCAGATTCCTTCAGCTTAAAATATTCCAGGTGCCCAGGTGCCATGTTTTAAGGCAGCCTATCTTGAACTCCGTCACAGGCAATAAAGAACAGTAATCCCTGAGAGACGGGAATCAAATGGAGTGAGCCCTATGGTTGCCCCATCTGATTTCCTAAAGAGATTTTCCTGACTTGGATGCAGAAAGGAGGAACTCTGGAACATCCAGTTGATCTCTCTGAATTGAGAAGACAACACTAGGAGTCCAGAGAGACAGAAGCAGCTTGAGTTCACAGGGAAGTTTACTGGAGAAGACAGAATTGCACAGAGTGCTACAGAGTATTGCAGAGGGTCTTCCTACAGTCTTCGGCTGAGAGCCGATTAGTACATAGATATGAGAAAACTACCCAAGGTCGCAGGTTAGCTTTATAGAAATGATAGTGATGGCCTGACCTGTGGTGGCGCAGAGGATAAAGCATCGACCTGGAATGCTGAGGTCGCCGGTTCAAAACTCTAGGCTTGCCTGGTCAAGGCACATATGGGAGGTGATGCTTCCTGCTCCTTCTCTCTCTCTCTCTCTCTCTCTCTCTCTCTCTCTCTCTCTCTCTCTCCTCTAAAATGAATAAATAAATAAAAATTAAAAAAAAAAAAAGAAATGATAGTGAAGGGGTTCAGAATGCCCCAAAACATAGCACTGAAGCATAGGGAGTATTTTAGCTGAAGGAACTTGAGAAATAGCAGGTGCATAAAGAATTCTCTGATTACCCCATTGTCACCTGAGGCAGGTAACCTCTCTAATAAGGAACATCCTTATCTCAGAAGACAGTGGGACACCAGGGGGAATCCAAACAAATGGGACTTGCTAGATTTCTCCCAGTTCATTACCCTTAGCTCAGATCAATTTGTCCTAACATGTTTTTCCACCCTTCATCAACCCTAGTATAAAAACACTCAAATTTAACTGTTTTTTAAGGTTTTCATTTTCTTATGAAGTCTCCTGAGTCACATAAAACATATAATTAAGTAAATTTGTATAATTTTTTTCTTGTTATTCTTTCTTTTGTCAATCTAATTTATAGCCCCTCACTCCATGCCCTGACAGAGCATGCAGGTAGTAGAAAATAGAAATTCTTCTCTCCTATACTATATTATTTCAAAAATATTTATTGAATTATAAAATTTGAAACTATACTTTAGAGAAAAAACTAAGATAATCATATCTGATATTTTTACTCAAGTTTTATCAGGAAATTACAAAATAATTCATTTTAATAAAGAATATTTCTTATAAAATAAAATTTGCTTTTAAAGAAGTTTGTTTGTGATAGCTAACCTCTATTGATCTTTGATGCAACTACTAGTACTTCAGTCTGCCATGGTCCACTGGTTAAACAATTCTACCTAGACATAGGCCTTTCATATTTGGAAAGAAGCAGTAATAAATTTAATTATGCTTTCTTCCTGACTGACTACCAAAAACAATCACAGTTTGATATTACAGCATCTTCTGAAGTAATTTAGAAGTTAATCTTACTAGAAAATATAATTACCCAGGACCTTAGAACCAACTTATCTGCTAGTCATGAGTTAAATTCAGTCAGAGAAGCAGTACCACACCACAAGGACAAAACCCAAGCTGTCTCCCTAGTTATCCCATCAACACCACTTGGAGATAAGTGGAGCTCATCACACCCTATCAGTCACTGGGAACTAAGCCTTTCCAGCTTTGTTGAAGCATCAAGAAGCAATACAACTTAAAACTGTGAAAGACATTGGGCATAGGTCATTTAAATTCTTAGATCATCCTATTCTTATTTTCTGGGATAAGAAATGATGTCTCAACAACCAAGGAGCCTTCCTGAGCTCAAAAAATGCAGATTAAGCCCTGGCCGGTTAGCTCAGTGGTAGAGTGTTGGCCTGGCGTGCAGGAGTCCCGGGTTCAATTCCAAGCCAGGGCGCACAGGAGAAGCGCCCATCTGCTTCTCCACCCCTCCCCCTCTCCTTCCTCTCTGTCTCTCTCTTCCCCTCCTGCAGCCAAGGCTTCATTGGAACAAAGTTGGCCTGGGCACTGAGGATGGCTCCATGGCCTCTGCCTCAGGCACTAGAATGGCTCTGGTGACAACAGAGCAATGCCCCTGATGGGCAGAGCATCGCCCCCTGGTGGGTATGCCAAGTGGATCCCAGTCAGGCACATGCGGGGTTCTGTCTGACTGCCTCCCCGTTTCCAACTTCAGAAAAAAAAAATGCAGATTATTCCTTTACTGCTCCTGTCCAGCTGCCTGGGGTGAGACGTTCATTCACTCCTTATCTTCTTCAAACATCAGTCAATCATTAGCGAAAAGGGCTTTCTGCTTAATTTAATTCTAGTATATCAAGTGCCTTCTACATAATTTCTCTTAGTGAATAGGGAATTAATTCATTTCTATCTCTGAACTCATCCTCTAGACCAGGTGTGGCCAATATACAGCCCACAGGCCAGATCTGGCCCGCACAATGAGTTTATGTGGTCCGCGAATAAATTTTTAATATTCTCCACTACTTTAAAATCTCAGCTACTGAGAAGCGGAAGCGTCTTTGATTATTGGAAATCAAGATATTTAAGAGGATAGTGATTCATGGGGAAAAATTCCACGTGTGACTAATCTAGGGTTAACTTCCAGTAATTGGCCAAATGAATTCGCAATACTTCATTTTTTTAAAAAATTCCATTATAAAGATTTACAACTTTGGTACTCGTCTGTACTCAATATGAACTGTTTAATGTTTAGCAGCAATGTGAAACCCACATTCCTTTAGGCAGAGTTTGCCAGTGCGCACCCAAGGTCAAACAATTCGTTATTTTTGTGGTCAAGTGTGCTGAATCAAGTGGCATAGTAGCATAGACAATAGCTGCAGTTGATAACTAAAAACGTGTCCAGACTGTTTGTAAAACAAAATAACTGTTTTATTTGCAATATAACCCCGTCAAGCTCATTCTATTAATTAAATATTGTTTCAATTGATTGTGATACAGTTTGGATATTTATATGGTATGTAATTATACTTTTATTAAAATATATTTTTATTGGACGTCAGAGTAATGGCGGAGTAGGAAGCGATACCGATAAATCTCCCCCAAACCTCAACAAGATCTTCAACCAGAAACAGAAAAACGTATCCTTGGAGCCTCCAGATGTTTCGCAATACACCCGAAGGTATGATAGAGCGAAAAATTGGCTAAATATATAACCAAACATCGAAGGAAATAGGGAGTAAGAAATGCTCTGCCTTCCTCACTAACCTAAACAGGGCAATTTTCACTGGAAACTGAGAATATAGAAACTAAGGCGGGCAAAGGGGGTGAATAGATCCAGGCCACGGCAAAAACGGCCGAACCAGGCTGTGGCACGGAGATCCAAGCCAAGGAAAAACTGTTCCTGTGACAACCTGGGCAATACAGCTAACACTCACGCCAAACCCAGACAAAGAAAGACAAGCAGGGCAGCCATTTTACCTGATCCCCTGGTAGGCGCATAGTGGGCAAGAGATTCCTTCCAAAGCCCCCGGAGGGTGCGCCCATGTTACTCCACAGAGAGGCAGAGTCAGAGGCCTTTGTGTGGGCCGAAAGCCTCCGGGCTGCCCCAGCACCCGGGGAGAGCCACACACGGGGAGGGACAGAGAGCTAATTCCAACACTGGAACTTTTCACTGCAGGCGGGAGGTTTCACTCAGAGGGTGGGAATCCGACCTCACATCCTGGTCTGCGCGCACGGAGAGTGGGAAGGAGACTCCTCCCAGCACCTCCAGAGTGGGAGCCCGTTTTGTCCCACGGAGGGGCAGAGTCGGGGGCCTTTGTGTGGGCCAAGGGCGGAGTCACAGGCTGCCCAAGCACCTTGAAAGAGCGGCACACGGGGACGAGCGAGAGCCAATTCCAACATTGGAGCTTTTCAGTGCGGGCGGGGGAGTTTCACTCAGAGGGCGAGACTTCTGGTCTAACATCCTGGTCTGCGCGCACAGACCCGCCTGTGTTACTGGACAGAGTGACAGAGCCAGAGGTCTTTGAGTAGGAGAAAACCCCGGCTGATTATGCTAGCAGCTCTGACTGACTGAGCCTTACCCAGAGCCCTGTGCTGAGTGGAAATAAGAGTGGGGAGTTGCCCGCTCTTTGAGTCTCTTACTATCCAGGCAGAGGCAGCAGCAACCCCATAGCTGGATTCTCAGGCTGCTGGTTGAGGAAGGAAAGACTAGGAGAAAGGATCCAGGAACACGGACTCTCTCACTGTCGGAGCCTATAAACGCTAATGAGCCTCGACTGCCAACGAGATTGAAGCACAATACATGACATTGCCATAGAGACTTTTCAACTGCAAACCTCTACCTGAGTGTGCCAAAGGGGCAGAACCCAGGGTACAGAGTCACCGACCAGGAAGAGGGAGAGAAAAGAAAAAGCAAGAAGATAACCTCTCAAAATCAAGAATAATCTGCAGACTTTATAACCTATCCCATTTTATTATATTTGTTCGTTTGTTTCTCTTATCTTCATCCTTGATTTTTTTTTCTTTTTTCTTTTTTTTTCCTCCTCCAATTTGGTCGTTTAACTCCCTACCGGTCTTACTCTCTCCTCTCCTTGAACTACACTACCCATAAGTGTTACATCTCCCATTATCTTTTCTTTCCTCTTCCTTTCTCTCTATGAGGGTTGCACTCCAAAACCCTTAACTCTCTCTCTCTCTCCTCTTTTTTCTTTTTTCTTCTTTTAGTGGTTCCCTCTTTTTTCTCTCTCTCTCTTCTTTACTCCCTCTATATTACTTTCTTCCTTTTTCCTTTACATCTCCTCTCATTCAAACCTCAATAACAAACAAATTATTTTATCTGGGACTCAAACTTATGTTTGTGGCATTTTGGAGGGTTTTTACTTCACCTTTTTAACTCACTAGCAGTGCTCCCATCCCTGGCTCTCCATTTTATCAAGCTCTTGTTTCACTAAATACACTAGTAATTTTTTAATTTGTCCCCCCATTTTCCTGTTTCCCTCTTACTCCTCTCATCATAACTCTTAGTCAACCAACACCTAAACGCAAATCATTTTATTCTTGATCCAAATTTTTTCATTATTTGATTTTTGTGGATCCATACCCCCACCCCTTTTTTATTTCTTTATTTATTTATTTTTCTTGCCCCTTTATTACTTTTCCCCAATTCAGGCCCTCCATTACAGGCATTGTTTGTTCTATTAAATACAATGTAATTCACAGTTCACCACAAGATTTTCTCAAGAAAGAGGGGAGAGGAGAGGAGAGAAAAAAAGGAGGGGGGGAATAATTTCCTTTTTTAAAATTTTTATTTTATTTTATTTTTCTTTATTTCATTATTAATTTTTTTAAAAAAAAACAACTTTTCAATTTTTTATTTTTCTAACTTTTTGTTTTTTAATAAATCTCATTAATACTATCAACAAAACCACCCTCAGATGCCATTAAGAAAGAGAAAATCAAATATCATGGATACAAAAGAAAGAGAGGTAACACAAATAGAAGAGGAAAAATCTATGGAGAAAAAATTTAATATATTGGAAACCTTGGAGTTAAATGACAGAGAATTCAAGATAGAAATCCTAAAAATATTCAGAGATATACAAGAAAACACAGAAAGGCAATTTAGGGAGCTCAGAAAACAACTCAATGAACACAAAGAATATATGTCCAAGGAAATTGAAACTATAAAAACAAATCAAACAGAGATGAAAAACTCAATTCACGAGCTGAAAAACGAGGTAACAAGCTTGACTAATAGAACACGCCAGATAGAAGAGAGGATTAGTGAAATAGAAGACAAGCAACTTGAGGCACAACAGAGAGAAGAAGAAAGAGACTCAAAAATTAAAAAAATGAGATAGCCCTACAAAAATTATCTGACTCCATCAGAAAGAATAACATGAGAATAATAGGTATATCAGAGGGAGAAGAGAGAGAAAATGGAATGGAGAACATACTCAAACAAATAATAGATGAGAACTTCCCAAGCCTGTGGAAAGAACTAAAGCCTCAAATTCATGAAGCAAACAGAACTCCAAGTTTTCTTAACCCCAACAAACCTACTCCAAGGCACATCATAATGAAATTGGCACAAACCAATGGCAAAGAAAAAATTCTCAAGGCAGCCAGGGAAAAGAAAAGTACAACATATAAAAGAAGGCCCATTAGATTATCATTATATTTCTCAGCAGAAACTCTACAAGCTAGAAGAGAGTGGACCCCAATATTTAAAGTCCTGAAAGAGAGGAACTTTCAGCCATGAATACTATACCCATCAAAGCTATCCTTCTAATATGAAGGAGAAATAAAAACATTCACAGATACAGAAAAGATGAGGGAATTTATCATCAGAAAACCTGCACTCCAGGAATTACTAAAGGGGGTTCTCCAAATACAAAGAAAAAAAAAATAAAGCCACAAGTAAAAGCTCCAAGAAGAACACAATAAAACCAAATTTAAACTGTGACAACAACAAAAAGAAAGGGGGGAGAGGATGGAGATTAACAGTAGCAAAGGAGGATGGAGTGCAAAAGTACTCACAAAAGAGTGCAATACAATGAACAGGGTAGGAACCCTTTTCATTACCTAAAGGTAACCACCATTGAAAAAACCACCACAGAAGCACATGAGATAAAAAAGATAGCAACAGTGGAAAGATGTATAGAATACAACCAAATAAAAACAAAAGATAAAAAAAACGAAAGAGAAGGATCAAACAAGACACAAAACTAACAGAAAGCAATCTATAAAATGGCAATAGGTAACTCACAAGTGTCAATAATTACACTAAATGTAAACGGATTAAACTCACCAATAAAAAGACACAGAGTAGCAGAATGGATTAAAAAAGAAAATCCAACTGTATGCTGTCTACAGGAAACTCATCAAAGTAACAAGGATAAAAACAAACTCAAAGTGAAAGGCTGGAAAACAATACTCCAAGCAAATAACATCCAAAAAAAAGCAGGAGTAGCAATGCTCATATCTGATAATGCTGACTACAAGACAACAAAAGTACTCAGAGACAAAAATGGCCATTTCATAATGGCTAAGGGGACACTGAATCAAGAAGAAATAACAATTCTTAATATATATGCACCAAACCAAGGAGCACCAAAATATATAAGACAGCTACTTATTGACCTTAAAACAAAAAGTGACAAAAATACAATCATACTTGGAGACCTCAATACACCGCTGACGGCTCTAGATCGGTCATCCAAACAGAGAATCAACAAAGATATAGTGGCCTTAAACAAAACACTAGAGCACCTGGATATGATAGACATCTACAGGACATTTCATCCCAAAGTAACTGAGTATACATTTGTCTCCAGTGTACATGGATCATTCTCAAGAATTGACCATATGTTGGGCCACAAAAACAACATCAGCAAATTCAGAAAAATCGAAGTTGTACCAAGCATATTTTCTGATCATAAAGCCTTGAAACTAGAATTCAACTGCAAAACGGAGGAAAAAAATGCCACAAAAATGTGGAAACTAAACAACATACTTTTAAAAAATGAATGGGTCAAAGAAGAAAGAAGTGCAGAGATCAAAAGATATATACAGACTAATGAAAATGACAATACGACATATCAGAATCTATGGGATGCAGCAAAAGCAGTGATAAGAGGGAAGTTCATATCACTTCAGGCATATATGAACAAACAAGAGAGAGCCCAAGTGAACCACTTAACTTCACACCTTAAGGAACTAGAAAAAGAACAAAAACAACCCAAAACCAGCCGAAGAAAGAGATAACAAAAATCAGAGCAGAAATAAATGAAATAAAGAACAGTAAAACTATAGAAAAAATTAATAGAACAAAGAGCTGGTTCTTTGAAAAGATCAATAAAATTGACAAACCCTTGGCAAGACTTACCAAGGAAAAAAGAGAAAGAACTCATATAAACAAAATCCAAAATGAAAGAGGAGAAATCACCACGGACACCGTAGATATACAAAGAATTATTGTAGAATACCATGAAAAACTTTATGCAACTAAATTCAACAATCTAGAAGAAATGGATAAATTCCTAGAACAATACAACCTTCCTAGACTGAGTCAAGAAGAAGCAGAAAGCCTAAACAGACCTATTAGTAGAGAAGAAATAGAAGAAACCATTAAAAACCTCCCCCCAAAAAAAGTCCAGGACCTGACGGCTATACCAGCGAATTTTATCAAACATTCAAAGAAGACTTGGTTCCTATTCTACTCAAAGTCTTCCAAAAAATTGAAGAAGAAGCAATACTTCCAAACACATTTTATGAGGCCAACATAACCCTCATACCAAAACCAGGCAAGGATGGCACAAAAAAAGAAAACTACAGACCAATATCTCTAATGAATACAGATGCTAAAATACTAAACAAAATACTGGCAAATCGAATACAACAACATATTAAAAAAATAATACATCATGATCAAGTGGGATTCATCCCAGAATCTCAAGGATGGTTCAATATACGTAAAACGGTTTACATAATACACCATATCAACAAAACAAAGAACAAAAACCACATGATCTTATCAATAGACGCAGAAAAGGCTTTCGATAAAATACAACACAATTTTATGTTTAAGACTCTCAACAAAATGGGTATAGAAGGAAAATATCTCAACATGATAAAGGCCATATATGATAAACCATCAGCTAACATCATATTAAATGGCACAAAACTGAAGGTTTTCCCCCTTAAATCAGGAACAAGACAGGGTTGTCCACTCTCTCCACTCTTATTTAATGTGGTACTAGAGGTTCTAGCCAGAGCAATCAGACAAGACAAAGAAATGAAAGGCATCCATATTGGAAAAGAAGAAGTAAAGGTATCACTTTTTGCAGATGATATGATCCTATACATAGAAAACCCCAAAGAATCCACAAAAAGACTACTAGAAACAATAAGCCAATACAGTAAGGTCACAGGATACAAAATTAACATACAGAAGTCAATAGCCTTTCTATATGCGAACAATGAAACAATTGAGAATGAACTCAAAAGAATAATCCCCTTCACAATTGCAACAAAAAAAATAAAATACTTAGGAATAAACATAACAAAGAATGTAAAGGACTTATATAATGAAAACTATAAACCATTGTTAAGAGAAATTGAGAAAGATATAATGACATGGAAGAATATTCCTTGTTCTTAGTTAGGAAGAATAAATATAATCAAGATGGCTATATTACCCAAAGCAATATACAAATTTAATGCAATTCCCATCAAAATTTCAATGACATTTTTTAAAGAAATAGAGCAAAAAATCATCAGATTTATATGGAACTATAAAAAACCCCGAATAGCCAAATCAATCCTAAAGAAAAAGAATGAAGCTGGGGGCATTACAATACCTGACTTCAAACTATATTATAGGGCCACGACAATCAAAACAGCATGGTATTGGCAGAAAAATAGACACTCAGACCAATGCAACAGAATAGAAAGTCCAGAAATAAAACCACATATATATCGTCAAATAATTTTTGATAAAGGGGCCAACATCACACAATGAAGAAAAGAAAGCCTCTTCAATAAATGGTGCTGGGAAAACTGGGAGCCACATGCAAAAGAATAAAACTGGACTACAGTTTGTCCCCCTGTACTAAAATTAACTCAAAATGGATCAAAGATCTAAACATAAGACCTGAAACAATAAAGTACATAGAAGAAGACATAGGTACTAAACTCATGGACCTGGGTTTTAAAGAGCATTTTATGAATTTGACTCCAATGGCAAGAGAAGTGAAGGCAAAAATTAATGAATGGGACTACATCAGACTAAGAAGTTTTTGCTCAGCAAGAGAATCTGACAACAAAATAAACAGAAAGCCAACTAAATGGGAAATGATATTTTCAAACAACAGCTCAGATAAGGGCCTAATATCCAAAATATACAAAGAACTCATAAAACTCAACAACAAACAAACAAACAATCCAATAAAAAAATGGGAAGAGGACATGAACAGACACTTCTCCCAGGAGGAAGTACAAATGGCCAACAGATATATGAAAAGATGCTCATCTTCTTTAGTTATTAGAGAAATGCAAATCAAAACTGCAATGAGATACCACCTCACACCTGTTAGATTAGCTATTATTAACAAGACAGGTAATAGCAAATGTTGGAGAGGCTGTGGAGAAAAAGGAACCCTCATCCACTGTTGATGGGAATGTAAAGTAGTACAACCATTATGGAAGAAAGTATGGTGGTTCCTCAAAAAACTGCAAATAGAACTACCTTATGACCCAGCAATCCCTCTACTGGGTATATACCCCAAAAACTCAGAAACATTGATACGTAAAGACACATGCAGCCCCATGTTCATTGCAGCATTGTTCACAGTGGCCAGGACATGGAAACAACCAAAAAGCCCGTCAATAGACGACTGGATAAAGAAGATGTGGCACATATACACTATGGAATACTACTCAGCCATAAGAAATTATGACATCGGATCATTTACAGCAAAATGGTGGGATCTTGATAACATTATACGAAGTGAAATAAGTAATTCAGAAAAAACCAGGAACTGCATTATTCCATACGTAGGTGGGACATAAAAGTGAAACTAAGAGACATTGATAAGAGTGTGGTGGTTACGGGGGGAGGGGGGAAAGGGAGAGGGAAAGGGGGAGGGGAGGGGCACAAAAAAAACTAGATAGAAGGTGACAGAGGACAATCTGACTTTGGGTGATGGGTATGCAACATAATTGAAAGACAAGATAACCTGGACTTGTTGATCTTTGAGTATATGTAACCTGATTTATTGATGTCGCCCCATTAAAAAAATAAAATTATAATTAAAAAAATATATTTTATTAAAATAATACTGTATATTAAAATTTTTTTCACTCACATTTATTCATAAACAAATTACATAATAAAACTTTCTTTACTTAAATTGTTTTTGTATTTAACATTTTTTAATTTTAATATTTCATCCAGTCCATGAAAAAAGTTTTTTCTAATCTGGCCCAGGGGCAAAAACTGTTGGCCACACCTGCTCTGGACCCATGAATGAGGGAGCCAAAGATCATCTAGAATGGATAAATGTTTCGAAAGGACATCTAAACCTGGATTATGAAGGTGCTGTCCACTCTGTATAGTGGTTCTCAGTTTCTTACAAGGTTGAATATAATTGAAAGCCATACTTACCCTAAACTGCAGACCTGTGGCCACCTGACCACACCATCTTTGGGAAAACTGAATTTTTTTTTTCAGAAGTTAACAGCCCCGGCCCTGGCTGGTTGGTAGAGCGTCGGCCTGGCATGCGGGAGTCCCAGGTTCGATTCCCAGCCAGGGCACACAGGAGAAGCACCTATCTGCTTCTCCACCCTTTCCCCTCTCCTTCCTCTCTGTCTCTCTCTTCCTCTCCCACAGCCAAGGCTCCATTGGAGCATAGTTTGCCAGGGCGCTGAGGATGGCTTTGTGGCCTCTGCCTCAGGCACTAGAATGGCTCTGATTGCAGCAGAGCATCACCCCCTGGTCGGCATGCTGGGTGGATCCTGGTCGAGCGCATGTGGGAGTCTGTCTGACTGCCTCCCTGTTTCCAACTTTGGAAAAATACAAAAAAAAAAAAAAGAAGAAGAAGTTAACAGCCCCTTTTACCAACCTATCTTCTCTCCAAACCCCTCTCTGAGAAAATTCTGAAATTCTTCAGAATGCTACACAAACTAAAGGCATTTTAAATTGAAGTGGCAACAGCAAATCTCAAACTCCAAAGCTATTTCCAGACAACTACAGTAGGTTTTACACAGCAGAGACTGTTTAGTAGTTATTGACTCTTGGAATCCCACTTTATGCTCAGCATTATATCATACTAAAGGGTATTAGCCTGACCAGGTGGTGGCTCAGTGGACAGAGCACTGGACTGGGACACAGAAGACCCAGGTTTGAAACCCTGAGATTGCCAGCTTGAGTGCAGACTCATCCAGCTTGAATACAGGCTCATTTGACTTATGTGCAGGCTTACCAGCTTGAGAGCGAGCTCACCAGCTTAAGTGAGGGTCGATGGCTTGAGAGTAGGATCATAGACATGTCTTGGGCCCAAAGTTCTCTGGCTTTAAGCCCAAGGTCACTGGTTTGAGCCCAAAGTCACTGGCTTGAGCAAGGGTTCCTCACTCTGCTGTACTCCTGAGGTCAAGGCACATATGTGAAAGCAATCACTAAACAACTAAGGAGCCACAACAAAGACTTGATGCTTCTCATCTCTCTCCCTTCCTGTCTGTCTGTCCCTATCTGTTCCTCTGTCTCTGTCTCTGTAGCAAAAAAAAAAAAAAGATATACTAAAGGGTATTAGAATTTATAAAGGAAAATAGCACTGTTTCTGTCCCTGAGAAACATAAATTCCATCCTGGAAGTTCATATTAAAAGTTATTTAACTATAGATGCACCTGAACTTTAGCTACATAATTTCAACTACTACACATGTGGGGGAGGGGGGTTTTCCTGAAATAATTCTTCTACCCTTTATCCACATCAGTCTCTTGAGTTCTGCCTTACTTTTTGTGCATTTAGATTTTACATTATTGAAAGAAAATCAACAAGCTTCTTTAAAAAAAAATCCCTTGTTGAAAAATGAATTGACAATTTTCCTTTTTCTATGTACCTTAGGATGAGTGGCTTCCTTCGAGTGAGTTCATAGGTAATTGAATTTCATATGAAATTTACCAAATAACAAAGGACTGATATGCTCTGTAGAACATCCCATATAGTTCAAACCCCTACCTACCTGCATATTTCAAATACAATGCCACATGGAGAATTGGAATATTGAAGAACAAGGAAGTATTGCTCTTTTAGGGAATCAGCCGAATCTACAGGGAAAGCCCATGAATTGACCCATCCATATCCTAGCTGGGAGTCCACCGCCTATACAGTTCCATAAAAGAACTTGAAGATGCTGTTTGGACAAGCTTCTAATTTACTAGAATTAGAGAAGCTGTTGCGGTGATCTTAAATCAATTCCTTTTCTTGTCATAAGCCTGAGACTAGCAAAATAAGAAGCCAGAGAGAACAGAGAATGTATTGCAATCAAATAGCCCTGGTTCCAATGAGAACTCTGAATCATTCATTGATCTTTGCTTTCTGTGTTGATCTATTTCTTTCTCTTTTTCACAATAATTAAAAGGGGTGTGGTCCCAAACTATGTTGGCGCAGAGGATAAAGCATCAACCTGGAACACTGAGGTCACCGTTTCAAAACCCTGGACTTGCCTGGTCAAGTCATATGGAAATCGATGCTTCCTGCTTCTCCCTCCTTTTTGTCAGACAGGCGTGTGGAAGTCCCGGGTTTGATTTCTGGTTAGGGCACACAGGAGAAGCGCCCATCTGCTTCTCCACCCTTTCCCTTCTCCTTTCTCTCTGACTCTCTCTTCCCTCCCACAGCCAAGGCTCCACTGAAGCAAAGTTGGCCTGGGCACTGAGGACGGCTCCACAGCCTCCACCTCAGGTGCTAGAATGGCTCCAGTTGCAGTGGAGCAACAGCCCAGATGGGCAGAGCATCGCCCCCTGATGAGTATGCCAGGTGGATCCTGGTCGGGCACATGCGGGAGTCTGTCTGTCTGCCCCTCCTCCGCCCCCCCCCCAACTTCTCACTTCAGAAAAATACACAAAAAAAAAGAAATAAAATGAATAAATCTATTTTTAAAAACTGGAGTGTTAAATCTTTAGTTACAACTGTAAAACTTCCAATAATTTAACAATAAATAATAAAAAAGACCAACTCCATGTAGGACATTACTGTAGATTCTAGAGATGTCAAATGGAATAAGACTCTGTCCCAGTTCTGCAAATTTTTTACATCAACACATCCTGGTATTTTCAATAGCTAAATTCTACAAAGATTTGCTATGGTCTATGGACATACCTTGTGGTTTTTGCACGCTTTTAAAATCTAACTACTGGGTGGGGGAAGGGAAGGAGAGTGGGAAGAAAGGAAGGAGAGAGAAGGCTAAAAAATGTACGTGCTAAACATAGCACAAAACCACTTCTTTTGTAATTAAAACTGCCTTTGGTTAGATTTGAGTAACTAAGAATACACAGAGAAGTCAATCTTGACCCAGTTCTGTCATTAACTAACTACTGAAATTATTTGCTCTTTTTTTCCTGCCTGCTTCCTCTCTTGCCCCTCTCCCCTTTCCATAAGCCAGCCAAAGTACTCAACCTCCTGACTATTCCAATTGAAAAGACTGCTGCTCCAGATATCAGCATCTATAAAAATATTATCCCCCAGCAAACTTCTTCCTATCTCTCAGAACTAAGGAGGAACTTGCCCATTTATTTTGTATCTTCTTCCACTATGCTGCATGGACCTCAAGCCAGGTTTATGGCTTATTTATCCTACCATCCTTGGCACCTACCACATGCATGATTCATAAAAGCTTTAAGCTGTCAATAAATGTCAGCTCCACAAACTCCCCCTCTGTCATCTATCTTAATGTCTCTACATGCTCAATACTGAATCTATACTGATTGCCGGATATAAAGTCTTAACTTGCCAATCATTAGAGGAAAAGATTTTTCTATCAAGTTTGCACCATTGTTCAGGCTGTTAGATCTTCAAGCTAGCAAAGTCAGACTACATAACAAGCAGATACCAATATGAACAAGACAATGCACTTGTAATATCAAAGCATTCCTCAGCCAACTGTCTTTTACTCTCTGTTATTCTCTGCAATAATCTTCCACTTCATAGCTGTCAACCATAATAAGTTAGACAGTGATATGTCATAAACAGTTTTATGACTGTACCAATTATAATAATGAGAAAGGGCATTTGCTTATGTTCAGGAAGAAACCTGGCAAATGCCATACACAAGAGGGGATTCAGTTGGGGCTGAACTCAGGGTGCCTGATTAGCTTGGCTATTCGGCTATCCAGAGTGCAAAGGATACCATGGGGCTCTTCCACTATAGTATGGGGGCATCGTTCCCATACAAATTGCTTTCCAGCTGTATAATTGCTGAACTACAGAGCTCCAAAAAGAGATTTCATAACCTCAGTAAAGAGTTTCTGAGCATCTGCTATCTCTCAGATTCTGTCCTAAATAACAAATGAATAAGGCCCAGACACAGTCTAGTCCAATGGTTGGCAAATGTTTCTGTAAAGAGCCAGGCAATAAATGTTCTAGTCTTTAGAGTCCATACACTCAGAGGCAGATTTAATGGCAGGTGCACTAGGCATGCATCTTAGGCCCCGACTTCTGAAGGGCCTTGCAAAATCCCAACTTTTCACTTTTTTCTAATGACACCAAGTTTGGTTTCATACATGCAATTTTAACATTAATAGTACATAATATTTTTTATTTATTTAAAAATATGGTTAACACGTATATTTACTTTCCCTCTTTTTTTTTAAGGGGCCCAATATTTTCTTCTGTGCCCGGGGCCTCAACCAACCTTAATCCACCTCTGCACATACAATCTCTGTGACACTCAATTTTGTGCGTAGTGCACAAACATATATAAACTATTGAGTATGATGGTTTCA
Organism: Saccopteryx bilineata; assembly: GCF_036850765.1. NCBI lineage: Eukaryota > Metazoa > Chordata > Mammalia > Chiroptera > Emballonuridae > Saccopteryx > Saccopteryx bilineata. The sequence continues at coordinate 166,532,749 of NC_089491.1, read as the reverse complement.
ATAAAGCTTTGTTTACAAAAACAGGCAGTTGGCCAGGTTTGGCCCACAGGATGCAGTCTGCCAACTGCCGGCCTAAACCCTGAGTCAAGCACATACTTGTAAAAATACAGAACAGTAAGATCTGTGTTAATGAAAGTTTCACCTTGTAGCTGCATAACATTTTAGAAATAATGAAGCTATTTCATGTCTGATGACTCAAAATGTAATACTCAGACAAACCCTTTGTAGTGGGTAGGTCATATTTTCCTCACTTTATAAGTAAGAAAACTGAGGCTCAAGTACATTAAAGAACTTTCTTTAACTCGCTCTATAGCCAGGAGTGATTTTTAAAATCAGTTACCTACTGTACATTTAAGTAGCTCCCCTTTTCTTGCTATTACAAAAGAATTACTGCAATCAGCATTTCTATTGTTATATCTTTGTGCAAGTACCTTTACAGAACTAGTTTCTGAAAGTCAAGTTGCTGAGCCAAAGGGTTCTGTCTACTGTCTAACTGTCCAACAGAAACACTAATTTAGATTCCCACTGGCCATGTATAAAAGTGCCCATTTTCCCAGACCTCTGTTGAGGTTTGGGATTTTTTTTAATCCTCTGCCAATCAGGTAAGTGGGAAAAAATAAGCTGGAACTCATTTTTTTTTAATTTTTGAAAACAAAATTTATTGGTCCTCTTCTTTTTAAGTTTTGAAAGCATCCTCTCTATTCTGTGGAAGACCCTAAACATGTAACATTTTACAGGGTATGTTTAGTGAGATGACAGTGCGCTTCATTTATTCAATCAGTCTAGATGACTAGAAGCAGAATGACTTACAGACTTGAAAGACTTAGCACGAAAGAAGTCGGTACAGATGATTAAATATTCACTCTTCTCAGGGAATGGTGAATATTGTGGATGAGCTGTGATTATCAAAATTGAGTGGGCAAGCTGTTTCTGCTTTTAGACAACACTCTAAACAATAAGCTCTTTTGGCTGACCAGGCGGTGGCACAGTGGATAGAGCAGGGGTCGGGAACCTTTTTGGGTGAGAGTGCCATGAATGCCACATATTTTAAAATGTAATTCCATGAGAGCCATACAACGACCCTTGTATGTTAGGCCTTATCCAATAAAAATTTGGTGTTGTCCTGGAGGACAGCTGTGATTGGCTCCAGCCACTCACAACCATGAATATGAGCGGTAGGAAATGAATGGATTATAATACATGAGAATGTTTTATATTTTTAACGTTATTCTTTTTTTTACTAAAGATTTATCTGTGAGCCAGATGCAGCCATCAAAAAAGTCTCGTCTGGCTCGCGAGCCATAGGTTCCTGACCCCTGGGATAGAGTGTCAGACTGAGACATGAAGGACCCAGGTTCGAGACCACGAGGTCTCCAGCTTGAGCGCGGGCTCATCTTATTTGAGCAAGGCTCACCAGCTTGAGCCTAAGGTCACTGGCTCAAGCAAGGAGTCACTCAGTCTGCTGTAGCCCCTCGGGTCAAGGCACATATGAGAAAGCAATCACTGAAAAACTAAGGTACTGCAATGAAGAATTGATGCTTCTCATCTCTCTCCCTTCCTGTCTGTCTGTCCCTGTCTGTTCCTCTCTCTGACTCTCTCTGTCTCTGTCACAAAACAAACAAACAGAAAAAACAATAAGCTCTTTTGCTAATTAAAATCAGCTAAGAAGTTGTTTAACTTACTGCTTCCTTAGGTACTTCTTTTCACAGCTTTATCATATGTTTCACTTATTTTTGGTTTAGTAACATAGTGGCTGGGTCAAAGGGTAAGTATGTGAGGAGGTAAGTATGAGTCTGCCAAAGATCATCAACCCTAAGAGAAAGGCAGGGATGGGACACAGACAAGGTGCTTGAGGAAGGAACTAAAATGGGCAATCATGTGTTGTTGGGGGAAAGATGTAACAGTGACTGAAGTCCTATGTGCCAAGCACTGGGCAAGACCTCTTACAGAAATCATCTCATCTCATCCTCACAATCTTCAGAATGCATGGAATCTGTGTTCTTTAAATGAGGGAATGAGTGCCAGCATAATTGGTTGCCGAAGAAGCTAAGCTGCTATTAGAGCCTTTGTTTGTCTTTTGCTTCTATTTTGTACCCCATCCCATATTCATTCCCTGCTCCCCATACCAAAGAGCTAGAGAAATTGTGGATTAGAACTTCCAGGCTCTCCCTGCCACCAGTGTCCCTCTTCTCTTATTTTGGGGTATGAAGAAACAGAGAAATGATAAAATTTAAAAAGAGAACAGGTTGCATGTGAGAATGAGGGAGGTCCCGGGAGCATGAATAAAAGAAAATAAATTATGTGCTAAGTAAATGAGAAATTGAAGAAGGAAGTCTTAACTTAGAATTCTGACCAGAAGACAAGAATAAATGAGTATAGCCTGACTGGTGGTGGTGCAGTGGATAGAGAGCATCAGCCTGGGATGCTCGGTCCCAGGTTCGAAGCCCTGAGGTCACCAGCTTGAGAGCGAGATGATCCACATGACCCATGATCTCTGGCTTGAAGCCCAAGGGTGTTGGCTTGAGCCCAAAGTCACTGGCATGCCTGGAGCACCCACCCCACCTGCATCAAGGCACATATAAGAAGCAATCAATAGACAACTAAAGTGACACAACTATATGCTGCTTCTTTTTCTTCCTGTCTTTTTCTTATTCACTAAAAAAATAAAATAAAACAAAATAAAGAAGAAATGGGTATAGTATAAAGAAGTAGCAAAAAAGATGGCATGAAAAAAAACACACATTAGTCAAAGGAAGAAATTAAAATAGAAGAGAAAGACAAGTAATACCTAGAAATTACAAAATTATAAAGCCAGATGATTTGACTAAGGATCAATATGCCCAACCCCTTTATCTTGACTGGTCCCTAAAGAAACCTATTTTCTATTCTCTTAATATTCATTATCATATACCCATTTTGCCATCACCCTTTTTACATACAGTCACCAAAACTGTTGCCTCTCTTCCAGTAAGTGTCATACACATGCAGTGCTTACAGGAGATTTGTTGCCAGGGCCTGATAATATTATTTGCACTAATAGCTGACAGCTTTAGAACTTTAATCAGCTTCTTGCTCTCCGTGATCCTCAGGGTTTCTCCCAGGCCTATTAATATTTGTGTTGTTTTGTTTTTGTTCTTATTGACATTTCTCTGAGCTCAGAATAAGAAAGCCATCTTAGAAAAATTCCCTAGCCCAATACAAAGGGTAGACATCTGCTCTAGAGTCTTCTGGCTAATACATGTCAGAGCCAGAGTTAACGCCAACCATTGATTCTTATCTTCATGAATGTGTATGTGGCTTTATAAATCAAATATATCCTAAATTTTATTTCAATGAAAAAACTAAGGCAAGGAAATTTAAAAACAAAAAGGAAAACTTTGTGGAAGAAAGACCGTAATCAACAGGAGAATGTGCGCTCAGAGTGGGAAAAGGAAGAATCACAATAAAACAGAATACCTTCATTCTTCATTCATTTTTATTTTCTTTGCCATGTGTGTATATCTTCCTTCCATTTACCATTTCTTCAGAGGGAAAAAAAGTACATATTTGAGGTAGAAAAAAGTAAATAGTGAGAGAATATGAAATAAAGTTCAGAATACCTATACACCATGATCAAATAAGAAGAGGAATGGGAGAGAGACAAGATGGCGCTGGAGTAGGTGGACATACCAACATCTACCTCCCAGAACCAAAGTGGATTACAAACTAATTTTAAGAACTAGCATCTGGAAAAACCAACTTTGGACTAAACTAAGAGGACTCTTCAACCAATGAACACTGAAAAGCCACACCGAGACTGGTAGGAAAAGCGGAAACACAGAGAAGGCTGTCCAGCTCCCCGGAGTGAACAGCAGCAGGGAGAGACTCACGTGGTGGGAAGTGAGTTTAGCAGGGGGGAAAGGGTCCTGAGCCCCAGGAACAAAGCCCCAGCCTGCAGCCCCAGAGCCCAGAAGAGGCGTAAGGACAGTATTTAGCTGGAAACAAGTCAGGATACTGTTTGTGAGAAAAAGTCTGATTTCTCAGACCCAGGATCCTTCCTAAAGGGACTGCACAGAACTCTTTCACAACTACTCACCAGGGACTCCTGGGGATGGAGAGAGAGGAGAGGACCAGAGTAACAGGAAGACAGTGTAATCTAGGAGGTACAAGGAGAAACATTTCAGGAGATAGTCACCCTAACCCCTGGGAAGAGTCACTCCCCAAAGCTGAAGTGAATATTTCCCCCAGAAACAGCAATACCAGCAAAGGGAAGCAGGAGGGCAGCCAAACAAGTTCCCCCACAGCACCAAGAGCAGAGTCGCATAGAAGTACGGAGCTTTTGGGTCTACAGTAGTGAGTGTTAGAGTCCGAGCTGCAACGCTCCCACCCACTAAGCTGAGGGCTCACCAGAGGGCGGGTGGCAAGCAGGAAACAAAAGCGTGGTACTGCTGGCCGGGGCGGAAGCCAGTTGGCCACCACTGGGCTCAGGTGTGAGCTCAATCTTGCCCAGCTGGGGAGAATGGGGCGTGCAAAAGGGATCAAGCTCAGCTGCCGGCAGCCTGTAATTCAGCCTGCAGGAGAAGGGCGGGAACCCCGGAAAGGGTGCAGACCAGACCCTGAGCAAGGGCAGAGGAGCACAGCCTTGCCCCGCCCATGAAACCCAGGCCTGCTGACTTGGTAGCCAGTTCCTCCCATGGGGGTGGAGCCAAAAGCCCAGAAGAGGCGGAGTGCCGCTACTGAGCTGAGCTTGGGGACGCAGTCCTGCCTGGCGGTAGAGCCAAGGCTAGCAGCCGTCCCTCGAACAGGCTCTTCCTGCAAGGGCAGGGCGAAAGCCTGGAAACAGGTGGAGACCGAAAGCTGAGCAAAGATGCTCGACAGTGCCCTAAGGACCAAGCATAACATCACACATGGGGGCAGGGCAAAGGCCAAGGCCACCAACGCTTATACAACTGAGCGCGTAATCACAGCCACTCTCATGAAGAGAAAATGCGGAGTTAGAGAAATACAACACAAATAAACCAAGAGAAATGCCCAGAAAGAGACCTAAGTGAATCAGATATAACCAAATTACCAGATGCAGAGTTTAAAATAACGATGGTTAGGAGGCTCAAAGATATCAAAACAACCATAGATGGCCATTGCAAAAACCTAAATAAAGAGATAACAAATATAAAAAGGACATTGAAATAATGAAAAAGAATCAGTCAGAAATGACAAATACAATATCTGAAATAAAGAATACAATGGAAGGAATTAAAAGCAGGATGGATGAAGCAGAGAATTGAATCAGCGAGTTAGAGGACACAATAAATAAAGGCACAGAAGCAGAGCAGAAAAAAGAAAAGGGACTCAAAAAGTCTGAGGAAACTCTAAGAGAGCTCTGTGACAACATGAAGAGAAATAACATCCGCATCACAGGGGTTCCTGAAGAAGAGAAAGAACAAGGGATAGAGAATTTATTCAAACATATCACAGCAGAAGACTTCCCCCAATTAAGGCAGAAAAACATTTCACATGTTCAGGAGCACAGAGAACTCCATTAAGGACAAACCCAAAGAAACCAACACCAAAACACATCATAATTAAAATACCAAAGCTAAATGATAAAGAGAAGAAATTAAAAGCTGCTAGAGAAAAAAAGACAATCACCTACAAAGGAGCTCCCATAAGGATAACTTCTGACTTCTCAACAGAAACACTTGAGGCCAGAAGGGAATGGCAAGAAATATTCAAAGTAATGCAGAACAAGAACCTACAACCAAGACTACTTTATCCAGCAAGGCTATCATTTAAAATTGAAGGAGAAATAAAAAGCTTTACAGACAAAAAAAAACTCAAGGATTTCACTGCAAACAAACCAAGGCTGCAAGAAATGCTAAGGGACCTGCTGTAAACAGATCAAGGGAAAAAAGAATATAGCAAAAGAGGAAAACAGTTTTAAAGAAAAAATTGGCAATAAACAATTACATATCAGTAATAACCTTAAATGTTAATGGATTAAATGATCCAATCAAGAGACATAGGGTAGCTGCGTGGATAAGAAAACAGGACCCATACATATGTTGTCTACAGGAGACACACCTTAAATCAAAAGATGCACACAGATTGAAGATAAAAAAATGGAAAAAAATATTTCACGCAAATGGAAATGAAAAAAAAGCTGGGGTAGCAATACTTATATCACACAAAATGGACTTTAAAACAAAGAACATACTGAGAGATAAAGAAGGTCACTACATAATGATAAAGGGAACAATCCAAAAGGAAGATATAACCATTATAAATATCTACGCACCTAATATAGGAGCACCTAAATATATAAAGCAGACTTTGATGGACTTAAAGGGCGAGATCAACAGCAATACTATAATAGTACGGGATTTTAATACCCCATTAACATCATTAGATAGATCCTCAAGAAAGAAAATTAACAAAAAAAACAGCAGACTTGAAGGACATATTAGATCAACTCGATTTAATAGATATCTTCAGAACCTTTCACCCTAAAACAGCAGAATATACATTCTTTTCAAGTGCTCATGGTACATTCTCTAGAATAGACCACATGTTAGGGCACAAAAGTGGGCTCAACAAATTTAAGAAGATTGAAATCATATCGAGCACTTTCTCTTATCACAATGGCATTAAACTAGAAATCAACCACAATAGAAAAATTGAAAAACATTCAAACACTTGGAAACTTAATAGCACTTTATTAAACAATGAATGGGTTCACACTGAGATCAAAGAAGAAATTAAAAAATTCCTAGAAACAAACGATAATGAGCATACATCAACTCAAAATTTATGGGACACAGCTAAAGCAGTCCTGAGAGGGAAGTTTATAGCATTACACGCATACCTCAAAAAACTAGAAAAAGCTCAAATAAACAACTTAACCCTGCATCTAAAAGAACTAGAAAAAGAACAGCAAGTAAAGCCCAGAGCTAGTAGAAGGAAGGAAATAATAAAGATCAGAGCAGAAATAAATGACATAGAGGCTAAAGAAACAATACAGAGGATCAATGAAACCAGGAGCTGGTTCTTTGAAAAGGTAACCAACATCGATGAACCTTTAATGGGACTCACCAAGAAAAAAAGAGAGAGGACTCAAATAAATAAAATTAGAAATGAGAGTGGAGAAATAACAACTGACACAACAGAAATACAAAATATTATAAGAAAATACTATGAAGAACTGTACACCAAAAAACTAGACAACTTAGATGAAATGGAAAAATTCTTTGAATCATATAATCTTCCAAAAATCAATCTGGAAGAATCAGAAAACCTAAACAGACCATTTACAACAAATAAGATTGAAACAGCTATTAAAAAACTCCCAAAAAAGAAAAGTCCTGGGCCTGATGGCTTCACAAGTGAATTCTACCAAATATTCAAAGAAGAACTAACTCCTATCCTTCTCAAGCTATTTCAAAAAATTCAAGAGGAAGGAAGATTTCCAAACTCCTTTTATGAGGCGAGCATAATTCTGATTCCAAAACCAGGCAAAGACAACACAAAAAAAAGAAAATGATAGGCCAATATCCCTGATGAACTTAGATGCAAAAATCCACAAGAAAATATTAGCAAACCAAACCCAGCAATATATGAAAAAAATCATGCACCATGATCAAGTGGGATTTATTCTGTGGAGGCAAGGCTCATACGATATTCACAAATCAAACAATGTGATTCATCACATAAACAAAAGAAAGGAGAAAAACCACATGATAATTTCAATAGATGCAGAAAAAGCATTTGATAAAGTCCAGCACCCATTCATGATCAAAACTCTCAGCAAAGTGGGAATACAGGGAACATACCTCAACATGATAAAGGCCATCTATGACAAACGCACAGCCAACATCATACTCAATGGGCAAAAATTAAAAGCAATACCCTTAAGATCAGGAATAAGGCAGGGGTGCCCCCTTTCACCACTCTTATTCAACATTGATCTGAAAGTCCTAGCCACAGCAATCAGACAAGAAAAAGAAATAAAAGGCATCCAAATTGGAAAAGAAGAAGTAAAACTATCATTATTAGCAGATGACATGATATTGTATATAGAAAACCCTAAACTCTCAGTCAAAAAACTACTAGACCTGAGAAATGAATTCGGCAAAGTGGCAGGATATAAAATCAATAGTCAGAAATCAGAGGCATTTTTATACACTAATAATGAACTGTCAGAAAGAGAAATCAAGGAATCAATCCCCTTTACCATTGCAACCAAAAAAATAAAGTAACTAGGAATAAATCTAACCAAGGAGATTAAAGACTTGTACTCAGAAAATTATAAACCATTGATAAAAGAAATCAGGGAAGATATGAATAAGTGGAGGCATATACCATGCTCATGGTTAGAAAGAATAAACATCATTAAAATGTCTATATTACCCAAAGCAATTTATAAATTTAATGCAATACCGATTAAAATAGCAAGGACATAGAACTTCAAAGACATACAACACATATTCCAAAAATTTATATGGAACCAAAAGAGAACACGAATAGCCTCAACAATTTTGAAAAGGAAGAATAAAGCGGGAGGTATCACACTTCCAGATATCAAGTTATATTATAAGGCCATTGTACTCAAAAGAGCATGGTACTGGCATAAGAACAGGCACATAGATCAATGGAACAGAACAGAAAACCCAGAAATAAACGCACAGCTCTATGGACAACTGATATTTGAAAAAGGAGGTAAGGAAATACAATGGAGTAAAGACAGCCTCTTCAACAAATGGTGTTGGGAAAATTGAACAGCTACCTGCAAAAATATGAAACTAGACCACCAACTTACACCACTCACAAAAATAAACTCAAAATGGATAAAAGACTTAAATGTAAGCTGTGAAACCATAGGCATCTTAGAAGAAAACATAGGCAGTAAGCTCTCTGACATCTCTCGCAGCAATATATTTGCTGATTTGTCTCCACAGGCAAGTGAAATAAAAGACAGGATAAACAAATGGGACTTTATCAAACTGAAAAGCTTTTGCACAGCTAAAGACAATAAGAACAGAATAAAAAGACAAACTACACAATGGGATAATATATTTGACATTGCATCTGATAAGGGGTTAATAACCAAAATTTATAAAGAACTTGTAAAACTTAATACCAGGAAGACAAAAAATCCAATCCAAAAATGGGAAAAAGAAATGAATAGACACCTCTCCAAAGAGGACACACAGATGGCCAATAGGCATGTGAAAAAGTGTTCAACTTCACTAATGATTAGAGAAATGCAAATTAAAACCACAATGAGATATCACCTCACACCAGTCAGAATGGTGCTCATCAATAAAACAACACAGAATAAGTGCTGGAGAGGATGTGGAGAAAAGGGAACCCTCTTGCACTGCTGGTGGGAATGCAGACTGGTGCAGCCACTGTGGAAAACAGTATGGAGATTCCTCATGAAAATAAAAATCGAACTGCCTTTTTGACCCAGCTATACCACTGTTAGGAATATACCCCAAGAACACCATAGCACTGTTTGAAAAGAAGAAATGCACCCCCATGTTTATGGCAGCATTGTTCACAATAGCAAAGATCTGGAAACAGCCCAAGTGTCCATCAAAGGACGAGTGGGTTAAAAAGCTTTGGTATATATATACTATGGAATACTACTCAGCCATAAGAAATGATGACATAGGATCTTTTACAACAACATGGATGGGCCTTGATAACATTATACTGAGCGAAAGAAGTAAATCAGAAAAAACTAAGAACTATATAATTCCATACATAGGTGGGACATAAAGATGAGACTCAGAGATGTGGACAAAAGTGTTGGGGTTACAGGGTGGGGGGAGGAGAGAAAGGGGATTCGGGGAGGGGAGGGGCACAAAGATCATGGCTTTTCATAATTTGCCATATTCCCCCTTTAATGTATAGACAGACAGCAAATATTTACTTATGGTGTTTCCACTATAAACACTGCTGTCTTAGGGACAAATGCTAATAAACTATTTCAGCAGTTCCTCCTTCTTCAAAGACTTATATGTCAACATAGAATTCCATGTTTCATAGGACATACTCAAGCTCACTTCATGCTCCCTGGAGCTTTAGCACAAGGAAATGCCCTTTTATTTTTTATTTTTTCTTTATCTTTTCTTCATTCCTTTATTGTTGTATTTTTTCTTTTATTTATTTATTTATTGTATTTTTCTGAAGATGGAAATGGGGAGACAGTCAGACAGACTCCGCATGCGCCTGACCGGGATCCGCCTGGCATGCCTACCAGGGGGAAATGCTCTGCCCATCTGGGGTGTTGCTCTGTTGCAACCAGAGCCATTTTAGCAACTGAGACAGAGGCCATGGGACCATCCTTAGTGCCTGGGGTGGCTTTGCTCTGGTGGAGCCTTGTCAGCGGGAGGGGAAGAGAGAGACAGAGAGGAAGGAGAGGGGGAGGGGTGGAGAAATAGATGGATGCTTCTTCTGTGTGCTCGGACTGGGCATCAAACCTGGGAATCCTGCACACCAGGCCAAAGCTCTACCACTGAGCCAACCAGCCAGGGCCTAGGATTGCCCTTGTTGATCAAGCTACCCAAAACAAAATTTATAGAGCAATCATGACAGACCAGAGCAAGTCTGTCTCATACTATTCATTACTAGAACGCTGCAGCCCAGTGTAAACAGTTTCAACTTTCTCCGGAAGTAGCATGGCAGATTGGGAAATCCTGTCTAAGGGGTCCTATACTGCCCCTTCATTTAGAGTTAACCCTCAAGGACCCGTACCAGAACAACTTTGGCAGATGGATGTTACTCATATACCTTCATTTGGCAAACAGTCGTATGTCCACATTACAGTGGATACATATTCTGGATCTATAGTAACCTCTGTCAGAACAGGAGAGGCTGCTAAGCATGTTATAGCTCATTGTCTGTATGCATTGTTCTATTATTGGATTTCCTAAACTGGCTAAACTGAAAATGCTCCTGCATATGGAGCAAAAGCATTCACTATATTTTGTCATGCTTACAATCTTTAAAGTTAAGGTATTATTAAAGTGTACTAAGCAAACATTTTAAGGTCAATTTAAAAAAAAAATTTTTTTTTTTGAAGAGGGTAGTTATATCCTGGAACTCCTACGGGTCTACCATATCATACTTTTTACTTACGAAAAAAAAATTTACATTTCTTTTGAATGCTGATGAACAGGAGACACCAAATCTTTTTCGCCTGCAAACTACTACCTTCTTTATTAGATCCAGCTAATAACACTGTTTTGTCTTTTTCCAAATAGCTCCAGATATATGGAAAAGATTTATTATATAGGCGGATGGGGATCTTCAAACCCTTCAGCGAGATCTTCTGAGCATGGCTTTTAAGATACCTAGAGGCAGAAAAAGCCCAATAGAGATCAGAGGAACTACCAGATTTTAGGATACACCCTTAAAGGCTCCAATGCCCCAAAGGGGTCTCATAGGATGCCATCTGGATCCTGCTTCAATAGTGGAAAGAAAGGTCATTGAGCTATAGCCTGCCAGGCTTACAAGCTGCTGCTGTGAGGAAACAGGGACACTGGAAGGTAGGCTCCCCCCTCGCTCCTCTAAGGGAGGGTGCAGTCTCTTCCAGCCCTGCTCCAGCCACCTATGACCTAACCTTGCCCAGAAAGCTGGAGTTTGCCACTGAAGGCTGAAGGTGCCCAGGGCCGTCAGCCCCATCTACAACACTGTGGACGAGCCTAGGGTATTTCTTCCAAGAAGCAGGTAAACTGATCTCCTTTGCACAAGGGCCACTTAACTATGTTTTGCCTGAATAGTCAGGTTTTTTATTCTACCCTCAAAGATCTCTGTTGTGGGTGTTGGTAGTCCTATTTTCTGCTGCTTTGCTTAATATATGGTGTTTCCTTTATCCCTCCTACCTCAATGCCCCACTCATATTTCAGGCTGGGACCTACTCCTAATTTAAAGCTCTCTTTCCCCCTTTTGCCAATTTCTATTATGAATCTACCTTTGCCACCCAGCTTAGTGTATCCCAAGGTTTTCTTTACCATGCCACAGTCGCAAAGCTCCAGGGAAAAGCAACCTGGTCTCATCTCTCCAGGCAGAGGAGAACAGAAGCTCCATATCCACGCATGCTGCACATGGCTTTTTCCAGTCTACCTGAATCATTACCAGCTAGAAGCAGCGGTCATTGGGACTGGGACATGAGCTGCAAAGTATAGAATGGTGACAACTCCAGTGCCATGCGGACTTTTCCTGGACTCCTGCTCCCTGTGACAGCTCCTAACAGACTGAACTGTGGTTGGGTTGCATTTTTCAGGGATTGGGCATGGTGATGGGGCCAACTTGGACTTGGTGAACATTTTAAGGACACTACTCTTTTATGGATTCTTGCTGTATTGGCCAAGAGTTTGCTTAAAGGCTTTTAATCACTGTAAAAAAAATAGAAGACTGGATAAAGAAGATGGGGCACATATACACCATGGTATACTATTCAGCTAGAAGAAATGATGACATCGGATCACTTACAGCAGAATGGTGGAATCTTGATAACATTATGTGGAGTGAAATAAGTGAATCAGTAAAAAACAAGAACTGAAGGATTCCATACATTGGTGGGACATAAAAACGAGACTAAGAGACATGGACAGGAGTGTGGTGGTTACGGGGGGTGGGGGGAGGGAAGGAGGGAGAAGGGGAGGGGGAGGGGTACAAAGAAAACTGGATAGAGGGTGACGGAGGATGATCTCTCTTTGGGTGATGGGTATACAACAGAACTAAATGACAAGATAACCTGGAAATGTTTTCTTTGAATATATGTACCCTGATTTATTGATGTCACCCCATTAAAATAAAAATTTATTTATAAAAAAAAAAGAGAAATGGCCAGCCAAATTCTTTACATAAGATGGAAAATTAAGTGATAAATGAGAAACTTGAGACATGATCTCTTTTCCTCCCTCCTCCAGCAGCAAAATTTTTACATTCCTATTTGTTACACTCCCATGCCTGTCTGCACTCATTTTCCTGCTTAATTTTCAAGCTGTTTCATTTTACAAAATGTCAATGAGAACCTGGAAAGAAATTAGGAAATTTTAAAAATATAAACAAGAGTGAAGGAAAGTAGAAAATAATTGAAATTAACCTTCAAATCTCAATAGCAGGAGACCATTCCCTGTATGAGGGCATTTAGTTACTAAGAATAGCTTAGGAACTAAGTGATAATAGCTAAAAAAAATAAATAAATAACTGAAGTCCTAACTCATGTTCATTCTGTCTCAACAAGTAGAAATAAAAAGGTAGGGCCTGACCAAGCAGTGGCACAGTAGATAGAGTGCCAGAATAGGATGCAAGCACCCAGGTTTGAAGCCCGAAGGTCACCGGCTTGAGCACAGGCTCATGCAGCTTGAGTATGGGTTCACCAGCTTAAGTGCTGGGTCGCTGGCTTGAGCGTGGGATCAGAGACATGACACCATGGTCACTGGCTTGAGCTCAAAGGTTGCTGGCTTGAAGCCCAAGTTTACTGGCTTGAGCCCATAGTCGCTGGCTTGAGCAAGGAGTCATTCACTCTGCTGGAGCCCTCCACCCACCCACCCCCAGTGAAGGCACATATGAGAATGCAGTCAATGAACAACTGAGGAGCTGCAATGAAAAATTGATGCTTCTCATCTCTCTCTTCTTTTCTGGCTGTCCTTCTGTCTGACTCTGTCTCTGTCAAAAAAAAAGAAGAAGAAGAAGGTGGGGTTATGGCATGGCCCACACAATTCAAATATTTCATTCTCCTTGTTCATGACATAAAAATGTAATACCCTAAGAGACCTTTGTTACTGATGTAACTCCTTTCTAAGTACACACACACATACATACACTGCTGGAAGAATGCAAATCCACAGGCCATAAATAACATCAACCATATGTTAATGTCTGAGGAGTGAGAAAGGCAAGGAGAAATTTCATTTAGTACTTAATGTAACTCAACAGTACTTGATTTTTAAAAACAATTATTGGATATAACCTTCAACATTCAAAATGAAACAAAGAAAATGGAAAGGGTAAATGATGATGAATGAAGTTAAACACAAGTGGAGAAATGTGCAAAGAGAAACTATAAAAGCAAGTGTAACAAAACTGTCCTTTAGAGTTTTTATTTCATCTTCTTTTCTCCTGATTTTGTATCTATATGAGGGGAGGTACCTCACACAGCTGTTTGTATATTCTCTCAAGTTTTATCTTTTCTTGTCCTCCCTAGAAAAACAGACAATACTGACACCAATTTTAAAGAAAAACAAGAAGCAACAGGTCATTGGATTAGACTAAAACTTTATGCTATACGCATCTACAATCATGACTTATTCTTTAAACAGATCAATAGAAACAATCCTTCACCTTTCTTCAAAGAGACAGCTTGAAGTAAGTAACTCTAGCTCACTCTTGGCAGCTTCTGTTTTGTTGACAAGTAACTAGAGACAGTACAAGATCATTTGTCAAAAACTCAGTGACGAGGGTTCATGGCCTTGTATGCTTAAACCAATTTCTCAAGGAGATTACAGGACATTTAATCTTCGGCTTTTAAATCAATTATTCACAGTACCTTTTTTTCCTAAAATATCACATTTTTTCTTGAAATATCACTTTTTTCCCCTAAAATAGCAATTTTATATGACCCATTTACTGCAAAACTTACCATTTCCTCATTAGATACAACCCATACTCCTCAGAGGAATATCAAAAACCTTGTGGGATCTGGTATGCCTACTCCCTTACACAAAACTCAGGGTAGTCCACCACACCACTCTTCTTTCTGTCTCTCACTCAAGAAGTAGTCATTAGCAGGTCTGTTTACTCAAGGGAAAAACAAGCCAACCTATGGGCTGGGAAAGGCATAAGCAAAAAGCAGAAGATACTAAACTGAGATGTCTTAAAAAGATGGAAGGGAATTTTTTTTTACAGAGAAGACAATCAAGACCTCCAAGAATATAATACTATCAGAAAGAAAGGGAACATAACTCTAAGTCCAGGCTCCAAAGTTGGCCAACAGAATTCAAATGTCAGCTCTACCAATTACAGAAAGGCAAGTTATTTTTCTCTCCCTCCATCTCAGATTCCTCATCCCAAAATAGAGGCAGCAACTATATACATGCTTTGTTGAATTATGATGACAACTACTAGTTGCCTGTAAGTCCAGTAGTTGCAGCCGCCTGACACATGCAGGTTCACATTTGATTCAGATAGAGTGTAATGAAACAGCAGAGCCAAGAACTGGTGGGCCATTACCTTTAATTCTAGCCTCGCACTTGGCGAGCAAGTAAATACACACAGCGAGAAAACACCTCCCTCTCCATTCAGGGCTCCCAAAGCCACTGACTCATCCAAGTTTTCCTAGAATCAAAGGCCTTCACCAGTTCAGGGGAGCTGACAAAGCCCCTCACCTCTGTTCTTCTTCAGCACACCTCCATCTTGGCTGCCTCCTCTGCAAACACGTGGCCTCTCTCCCTGCAACAACCTGGTCTCTCTGCCAAAACGGTGTCCTAGCTCCTCCTTTTAAAACTTTTCCATGCAAAAGCCCTCCTCCAGCACACATTAGCATAACCAAGCCCCTTCCTCAAGCAGAAAGGCAAGTAGCCTTATCACCTAGGTGATGGCCACTCACGTGTGGGCAGCACCATTTTTAACAATAAAAGTGAGCAAAACCAAAAAATACAGATTTTATAAACTTATTTGTCCAACATTGCCAAAATTATTATCAGGCACTCAGTTTTTCAAATGAATTTGATGTGATTGTCTGGTATAAAGATCTCCAGAATCTGTTCATCGCACATTATTTTCTGAAGCAGTATCCTTAATTAAAATTAATTTAGGTGATGGCTTTGCTCGGGATTTTATATAAACTTAGAATTGTTTTGAGAATTTACATAGTCCAATAATGTAATTTATGTAGTCATAGTATATAAACTTTTCTTATTAATATTAATGTTTTTAAATCAACTTATGATTTAAACATGGAAGGTGTAATTATGAGTACAGAAAAAGAATAGAAAAATTATTATATGTGATTAAAGTTAAGAGAGACAGAGAAAGGATTGTTAAAAAAAAGAGTGCTATGGTCACTAGAGTATTTTTATTTGGTCAAGCCAGAAACAAAAGTGTAAGTAAATTGTTAAAGTTACATCGGTAACCAATAGAGATACTGAAAGAGATGAGAGGGAGATGATATAGGTGAGTTAATTTCTTATCTACCATAGGAGAAAATTCAATAGATAATATCAAAATTTTAATAAATCAATAGATAGTATTATAAGTATATCATTTAGAGATATGAAAGTAAAACCCTACAAAATGGAAAATAAAATAGTTAAAAGTAGTTTATTTAAGAAAGAGGTAAAGAGGGATATGAGGGGAACCATACTTTCTGTACTAGTTCTTTTATATTACTATGGTTAAAATTTTCAACTGTTCTTAAAACTAAGAAAATGTAACTGAAAACAATCTATTCACAATACCAACTAAAACCACAAGACTAAATCTACATTAAGAAAACTCTAAATCTTTACTGATATAAAAGAAGACCTAAAATATGGCTAAAAAATCCTACTATGTTCCTGAAAGGGAGGACTCAATATCTTTGAACTGGTTGTTCTGCTCAGTTATTCTATAAATGTGATTCCAATAAAAAAAACCCAACAACATTACCTTTGGGACTGGACAGGCTATTTCTAAAATATATATGGAATATAAAATACATGAAAAAAAACAAAAAAATATATTTTAACAAGAACAACAATGGAGGACTTGCCCTAACTGAGGTAATTCAGAGACAGACTAACAGATCTGTGGGACAGAATAAAGTACACAATACCATGAGCATCATCTTCATTAAACAGGAAAATAATCATTTTTAACAGTTAAATACCAAGTCATGGTCACTGAGCTCCCTACTCTAATGTTATATTTGGACTGACGATGCAAGCAACTTGACAACTTTCAAATCAATATCCTGTAACCTAAAACAGGTGAAGTTGGAATTCTCTGAACTTTTTGGGGAAATAAGATTTTGATCTCTGTAAAAGAAGAACAGAAATACTTATAATTGGCACAATCTTGTTTTTGGACAACAGATTTCAAACTTAGTAAGATCTTTCTGAAGAGAGATCTTTCGGATTATCAAGTCAGAATAAGTCTCTCCCGGGCTTAACACCTTCTGCTGCTTTTTAAAAATAATGTCCAAATTTCTTAACTTGGATTATGTGGACTTCATTATAACACCTGACCCTTGCCTGTTTCTTCATCTTCAATCTTTGCTTATCTACTGTATATAATCCTTTTCTTCAAGTGTCACCTCTAGAAGTTCTTTGCTGACTACTCCAAGCTCAAGGTACCACTAGAATGCTCCTCCATCAGAATATTATTGTAATTACAGTGATACAAGCATGTCTTTGCACTATACCTTGAGTTACTGGAAAAAAAAATCAATACTTTTATCTTTTATATCCTCAAAGAGCACCTTGTCTGTAGATAAAGCATTCAATATATCTGTAATTGTACCAATTATTACCATTTAAAAATTTCATAAGAAGCTCTCAACTTTCCCCTCTGTAAAAATGGTATTATACAAAGAATTCAAATGACATAATGAGAGAAATCACAAATATCAAAATGTTTAGTATCTCCTAAAAGCAGAAGTCTTTGTGATTGAAAAGATTAGGTCCAGCCATCATGTTTAGGCTTGATTCCAGCTACAGCTCTTCTTCATATCTTAAAGAAAATTGTGCAGTCTGTGTTTTTTCTCCTTACAAAATAGTGAGATTGCTGTGGTTTCTCCCTGTTCTAGAAATTTAGTGCTCACTCCTACTTTGACATCAGCCTTATAAGGCATTCAGACACAGCACGCACACTGCTGGCATGTAGGTTATACACAGCCATGGGGAAGATTAGTAGCAGATGCTACCAAGGTTCTAGATCAAAGTGAATCTTTCATTTGCACTCCAAAACAAATACATTTTCTTTACAATAAAAGCAGATAAAATGAGCATTATTCTTATTTTTATGATTATTTCATTTTACATTTCTATGGTACTTATCCATCTTCCAAATGCCTTCAGAGACATTATACCAGTAATCATTGTAACAACCTTGTGAAGTAAGCCAGAAAGTAGTATTATCTCATTATTAAAAAGTCGGAGTTAACAGACATAACAAGATTATAAAACCACTTGCCTCATATGCCTGAAGCTTGCCCTGACTTCTATTTTTATGTTGCAATTCAAGTCCCTTACATATTCAGTATTGATAGCTTCAAGAACCACTAAGATGACTTCTAACTGGAAGGTTTAGTACATTATACTAAATTTTGAGGCTAAAAATAACAACTTCCTAAGCATATGAATAAATACAAAATGTAAGAGAAGGCATGAGTTTTACACTTTATATATATAATTTTAAAACTAAGGATATAACCATCAAAACTCAGGTTTCTTTTTTTGGTCTTCCTGGCTGAATGAATATGTTTTTAACTTTGTATCCCCATCAATTAAACCCACTTCCACTAACACTACTGTTTGATAATATAGCTCAGGTCTCATCAAAATTCAGACTCTATTAATTGTATATACTCTGAAGTGAAGTTGATCTGTATATTGTAAGATGTTCCACTTAAAACTGATCTAGAACTCAGAAGAAAGATTTCTTTTAAAACAGTCATGCTACGTATTAACATGACTTTAATACCAAGATGTAGTCACTAAAACAAAACTTTCACTGTGCAAAATAAGCCATTAATATAAATAACTGAAAAGCTATTAAGTAAAATAAGAAACATATATTCAATTTTAAAACTTCTGGTAAGACCATCATCATGTAAAAACATCCATCTAGAAACAAAACACCATATTCATCAACTTTAAAAGATTATACAAGTAGAAAAATTCATTCAAATTTTCATGATTAAGAAGTAAAGCTTAATTCTAACCTTAATCTTAAAGATTACTTTATATGATGAAAGTAACACAAGTCATTTTTATCATTAATTCCATATGTAAAGCAAGACAATCTTGACAGTCTGCTATGTTATGCAATTCAGTTTACTTCTACATTAGCATAAATGAGTTTCTGAACACATTAAAAGTCTAAACTCTAAATGGAAGATCCTCTAATAAACTGCATATCAAGTAAACCAAATTCCACACTATTTCTCTATAAAAGATCCTTCCAAGGTTTAAATAACTCAGCTATACTCAAGATAACTCAAGAAATCTGAACCATGGTCTAATTTGTATTTCAAACAAAAAGCAAGGATTAACACTGCTACGGTGGCATGGCACACTGAAGTGGACATCATAAACCAGCAACAAGCTCAAAACGGGCTCTCAGATCCAGCATAGATGTGATAAAGTTACATTTGAGTAGATGTACATGAATAATCTGAAATGAGAGACCAATTTCAATTTGAAGGTAAGTTTAGAAGACGTTTCTTGACATGCCATTTATTCTGTCTGACCAGGCAGGAACATTTCTGATCATTCAAGAACAATTTCCATATATTTTTAATTTCTGATCTCCTAACTTATACTTTAAAATATTCCTTTCATGACAATGTAGCTAACAGGCTCTAAGAACATGATACATGGCTTCAGCCTCCATTTTATCTATGCTGAATACTCATGCCATTTCATTTTAGAAAGCTAATTATAAACATATAATATATAATTATAATTATTAAGCATGACTATCCTTGATACGAACTGAGAATCATTCTGTCCAGATTATCATACAAAGTTAAAATACAGCTTAATTCATCATTATTCAACCTGAATAAGACTTGACAATCTTTAAATTAAAACCCACTGTTTGTAAGTATTAGATAAATTTTTTAAGCCTGTCTTCATCCTTGGCTTGAACCTAAGAATATAAAAGGTTTTGTTACTGAACACTGTATTATAATAATATACTTCCAATTTATCAGCATGCAAATATTATCCTTATAAAAGTACACATTTGTAAGAAATAACTTTTGCCCAATCAATACTTTATCTTTCCACCTCACATTGAAATATAATATTTTCAAATATGTTATCAAGAGTCAGATAATCTTTTAACTTAACTAAAAATGAAATAAAATAAAAATGTATACCATTTTTTTTTCTAAGACTATTACACTTACCTTAAAATTATCAGTATTGACTCTTACCTTTTTCTGGACTTAAGTTTTTATACACTTCAAGGTCTGCCATTAAATTTAATACTGTTACACATTATGGGCAAGAGCAGTAAAATTTCTCTCTAAAGGCAAAGCCTTTTCCTGGTACACATCTCCAAAAAAGAGAAGAAAAGAAGGCAAAGAAATCCTTATCAGTCCCAGGAATTTGGCTCATGCTGTCCTATAGAACGTGACGATATCTTCACAATTCAGGCTTTATTGTGTGGAGAAAAAAAATCCATGAGATATGATTATAGAACTTTGTCCCAAAGTGAAAAGCACAGCCAGATAAGAATCCTGGAAGCATCTGCTCGGGCTGATGCTACTGTGGGAATGCAGGCGCTGTGGCTGTTGGGTATGAGATGTGCATGCTTAATGCAGCGCTTAGAGCCCTCCAGGCATTATGCATTTTTCACATCTGGGAAGTGTTAAGACTTCAACCATCAAAGAAACCCTCCTCACCTACAGAACCATTGAGAAAACACCAATTGCCACAGTTAGTGACGCAGGTGGAATGCAGACAATGAACTTACACACATACACAGACATACAGAAGCACACACATAGATACACACACTCTCAGAAGGAAACATCACTGCACTTGAGGTGAAAGCAATACATTAAAACACAAGCTGTGTGTGGTCCTCTACACTATATAGATACTACTTTTGTGCCAATCAGGTTAAACACATATTTATTGACAAGCATTGAATCTTTTCCTTGATTTTTATCCTTATTCCACACAAACACAGCAATGATCACAGAAAGACTGGAATGTTTCCAACTTAGAATAAATGAAGTTACAGTTTCAAAACACTTGGATGGTGAGAGCTCCTTTTCAGGTAAAAATCACATCCCTGTGGGCCAGGAAGTAGCATGAATGGGTCTTTAAAAACCCAGTTTTCAGTGAATAAACCAGCATATTATTAGAGTACAATTTTCCCTGAAGTGTAGATAAGCTAATTTGCACATTTTAATCAACTTTTTTACAGAAACAGGTAGATAACAAACATAGTTCACGAACAAATTTACTGTAGTCTTGCACTAAGAGTTGTAACCAAGTGTCTGCATCCTAAGAATTAACCCCTTACTCCCAGAATTCTCTCTCTAATATGCATTCCCATTTGCTTCTTCCCAGCTTCACCTGAAGCTGGAGTTTCCCAGCTCCCACTACACTGTACATGCCAGCATCAACCCCATTACTCAATTGTACTAGGGACCACCCAGTCCACCTGCTGACCCACCCCACCTCTCTAAGGTGCCAAGCTATAACCTAAGTACCATTTACCTCTTTCTCAAGTCGCAAACCCCACTATCTCTCCTTAAATACTCTTGAGAAATTTGAATTTCAAAGATGTGTGTGTAGGTACATATAACTACAACAGGGGTTGGGAACATTTTTGGCTGAGAGAGCCATGAATGCCACATATTTTAAAATGTAATTCCATGAGAGCCATACAACCACTCATGTACATTAAACATTATCCAATAAAAATTTGGTGTTGTCCTGGAGGACAGCTGTGATTGGCTCCAGCCACCCACAACCATGAACATGAGTGGTAGGAAATAAATGGATTGTAATGCATGAGAATGTTTTATATTTTTAACGTTATTCTTTTTTTTACTAAAGATCTGTCTGCAAGCCAGATGCAGCCATCAAAAGAGCTGCATCTGGCTCTCAAGCCATAGGTTCCTGACCCCTGAACTAGAACATCCTTCTTACAAGATGTATCTGACATTTATAGAGACACAACTACACAAAATGGCAGGTAAGAGTTTAGGACCTTATCTGCCTGGGTTCAAATCCTGCCTCTGTCACTAACCAGCTATGTAACCTTATGCAAATCACTTAAATTCTCTGCTCCTTGGTTTCCTCATTTGTATAATAGGCAGAATACTTCCCACCCTGAAGTATTCCTGGAAGTATTCATTTAATGCACAGAATACTTAGAATAACAATTTTTTTAGCTTATTATCCTATTGTTATTAGTCTTGGAATTCCAGAAAAATAGTGAACTTCATAGTTTAATCTGAACTAACAAGTACTTTGAACACAGCATGGCACTCCAAAACCTAAGATCTCAGAAATAACCATTCCTGTTAAATAATTCAAAAACCTCTCTTCCCTTTTCTTTCCCAAAACCTCCATTGCTGTCTTGTGATGTTCAACACAAGGGAGGGGCAGGGAGCAGACTGCTCCTCACCCTTCTCATCCACAGGGAGCCTTCTCCCAGCAAGTTCTTTATCCTGCTCACCCCTTCACTCTCAGAACTTTCCAGGCTCCACCCTGGGAAGGCTGGCCTTGGGTCAGACATGGAGCCCAACACCGCAGCAATGAGAGTACCCAGGCTTCTCCTGAGTGACTCCAGGGCACTGGGAGGGCCAGTCACACACCCAAGGTGAGCACTCAGTGGTTCCACAGGGGCAGGTGCATGAGCTTCGAAAAAGCAGACATGGCGCATACATATGCATTTGACCACCAAGGAACACATGGATTTTTGAGAGCCTAAAAATATCTACCCCTTACTAAACATCCAATTCTTCAGCAGCAGCTAATAGCCTTCTATGTAGCCCATAGGAAACAATTGGAAAACTTAAACACCTATTCTAAAGTTGGCAAGGCTACTGGATGGAAAACACATCACCCCTGATTACTCCCCAGTATTCTCCCAACAGAAGGTCATCTACAATGTCAAGTCTAGGCCAGTAGGCTTTGGAGGGCAGTGGTACTTGCATTGCCAGTTCACCTCAAAAACTGCATGGCTTTAAAATCTTTAACTTCTTACCTGAAACCCTCATTTGAAAATACTGGGCTTTTTCTAGATCAGTTCTAGCCCAGTACTTATAGAAACTATCTTAGCTGTGTGCATCTTTAATCATTAGACCTAATATGAAAATGTGTTTCAACACTCAGGTGAAAGATAAAGAAAAGTGTCTTTGAATTCAGTCCCTAAGTTTACAATGAGTGAGGTACAGTGGTACCTTGAGATACAAGTTTAATTCATTCTGTAACCGAGCTCGTAAGTCAGTCAGTCAACTCGTATATCAAACAAATTTCTCCAATTTAAAATAACTGAAATAGATTTAATCCATTCCAGCCCTGTGAAACATCCCCAAACCATCCTAAATTATCAAAAAAGATGCCTGACCAGGCAGTGGCGCAGTGGATAGAGCGTCAGACTAGGATACAGATGACCCAGGTTAAAACCCCAAGGTCGCCAGCTTGAGCATGGGCTCATCAGGTTTGAGCAAAAGCTCACCAGTTTGGACCCAAGGTCGCTGGCTTGAGCAAGGGGTTACTCGGTCTGATAAAGGCCCATGGTCAAGGCACATATGAGATAGCAATCAATGAACAACTAAGGTGTCGCAACAAAAACCTGATGATTGATGCTTCTCATTTCTCTCCGTTCCTGTCTGTCTGTCCCTATCTATCCCTCTCTCTGACTCTCTTTCTGTCTCTGTAAAAATAAAAAAGCGATTATGAAAAAAGACATGTTTTTAATTAAGAAACACACATGTATACTTTACCAATGCATAACAAAATATATGAAATAAAAGAAAAAAGTGTTATTTAGTACTGTATTCTTACCTTGGAGACAGATGAGTGCGGCTAACGAAGGTGAATGGCAGAGGAGGAAGGAGGGAGGAGGGGATGCAGGCACTGTAGACACGTAAACTAAAACTGCACTTTCTTAACACTAAATGTAAACTAAAACTGCATTTTTTTACTTTAAACAAAACTAAAACTGCACTTTCTTTACTTAAAATGAAACCACAAAAACCTAATTGTAAAAAAAAATGCACTTTCTTTACTTTAAATTTAACCTAAGCTTAACATTACATATTTTTTATTTAATCATCACCTGGTTTTGCCTTTTGGCTGCATTTTTGGCACTTTCACTTGCAGGACTTTTGAATAAAAATCTATCCAAAGAGGTTTGCTTTTGCCTGCCTTTTAAAATGTTATGCAAATGTGACAAACAAGTGTCATTAAAAAGTGCTGAAGCACGACCAGTTGAAACTTTTTCTGGGTGTTTCTTTTCAATGAAACTTGAAAGCTTCTCCCACAAATTGCCAGCATGTCTTTCATTTCACTTGTAGAAATCACTTCCTTCTACTCTATCTCCTCCTCACTACTAATCTCTTGCAGAATCTCCATGTTGCATCATCTGTAGCTCCTTCAACTGCTAAGATGAGAGTTCCTCCTCATGTTCCTCAACGAGCTCGTTTACGTCACCCTCATCTACCTCCAGACCCATCAGATTTTCTGAGGGACACAATCTCCTCCAATGCTTCTACCTCAGTCTTGGTCTCTGGTTTGAATCCTTCGAAGTCCTTGTCTGCAACATCAGGCCATAATTATTCCCATGATGAGTTCAAGGTTCTTCTTGTAATTTCTTGCCATGCCAAGTCAATAATGCATAAACATATCAGGATGTGTAATGATCTTATCAAAAACTCTCAAAGAGTTAAAATTGTATGCTCAGTCATCTCAAAGCAGCAGCGGAACAAGTGCTTTGTGTAAAGCTTTTTAAAGTTGGAAATGACCTGCTGATCCATAGGTTGCAAGATTGAAGTCATGTTGGGTGGAAGGTAGAGAACTTTCATGAATTTGAACTCATCGAGAATGTCATCTTCAAGACCAGGTGGGTGGGCTGGAGCATTTTGAAGGATTAGTAATGCTTTCATCGGGAGTTTATTTTTTTGAAGATATTTCTTCACTGCAGGACCAAAGATGAGATTTACCCATTCAATAAAAAACTGCCACATAACCCATGCCCTAGCATTGGCATGCCACATAACCTGCAGTTTCTCTTTAAGAATCTTGTGAGTCTTAAAGGCTCGAGGATTTTTGGAATGATACACTAGCAGTGACTTTACCTTACAGTCACCGCTAGCATTTGCTCACAATGCAAAGGTCAGATGGTCCTTCATGGGTTTATGGCCTGGCAGCATCTTCTCCTCTGTGGTGATCAAAGTCCTCCAGGGCATTTTTTTCCAAAACAATCCTGTTTCATCATAGTTGAACACTTGTTGGAAGATGTAGCCTTACTTTGTGATAAGCACAGCAAAACGTGCGATGTACTCCTCAGCTGCCTTAACATCAGCACTTGCAGCTTCACCATGCCTCACCACTGAGTGGATGCCAGATCTCTTCTTGAAATTTTCACACCAGCTGTGACATGCCTTAAACGTATCTTCTGCTGCCTCTTTTGAGGTTGACGGTTCTTTCTTCTTCAAGTCGCCATAAATAATATATGCCTTTTCACATATTACAGTCTCCATCACTGTATCTCCTGCCAGCTCTTTCACCCACACCAGCAGAAGCTTCTCCATTTCTTCATGGATATTTGTCCTTAATTGGGACAGAATTATAGTTCCTTTTGATGGATTTGCACTTTTGATGGCATTCTTTTGTTTAAGGATGGTACAAATTGTAGATGTATTGCGGTTGTACAGCCTTGTCAGTTCAATCACTCATACACCACGCTCATATTTTTCTATTATTTCTTGATTTACTTCTATCGACATCATTCTCTTCTTCTTCTCACCACTGTCCTTTACACTCACTTTCTTTGACCCCATGATAACACACACAAAAAGTTAGTAAAAATGCAAAAATGAGTACAGCACAAGAAATTCGACTTGATTCTGTGGGTAACACATGAGAAAGAACGAGATGCTGGTGTTGTGCTGCTGATATTGGACCCGTGCGTCAACACACCAACTAGCAGGCAGCTTCCCTAATCATGACTCATATCTCGGAATTTAGCTGGGATCTTAAACAAAAGTACAGACAGAGTCGCAGCTCATATCTTTAAAAAAAATTCGTATGTTGGTCTGCTCATATCTCAAGGTACCACTGTAATTGAAACCCCATCTGACATCGTCTTCCTTGTTTTTCACATATGAGCTCTACTTTTGTATTCTAAAAGAAACATCATATAGTGAAAAGTCAAAGCATGGGCTTCAAAGCCAAGTGGAGTAAAGTTCTAATTCCTAATATCCTCCTTTATTCACAATATGATCTTGGGAGAGTTATGGTAGAGTGGTAGGATAAAAAAAAAAAGTTAAATTTGAACTTCAGATAAACAGCAAATAGTTTTTTACTATAAGTATGTCCAATGCAATATTTCTGTATTATAAAAAAATATTTTTTTATTGATTGCTTTTAGAGAGATAGAGAGGGGAAGATAAAGGGAGAGAGAGAGAAGCATTCACTTGTTGTTCCAATTAGTTGTACACTCACTGGTTGCTTCCCTGACCAGGGATCAACCCACAACCTTGGTGTTTCAAGACGATGCTCTAACCAACTGAGCTAACAGGCCAGGGCCTATTTTCTGTAGTTTTATTCGTTAAATCTGACATCCCAACTGAGGTGAGCTCTCTAAGCCTAAATATTCTAGGTACTATAGTACCCACCTTAGAGGATATTTCTGAAGAGTAAATGAACTCGTATTGGCCAACACCACTGCCAGGGCAAATAAGTATTCTTTAAAAGAAGCTAAAGTCTGACCAGGTGGTGGTGCAGTTGATAGAGCATCGAACTGGGATGTGGAGCACCCAGATTCAAGACCCCGAGGTTGGCAGCTTGAGCATGGGCTCATCTGATTTGAGTAAAGCTCACCAGCTTGGACCCAAGGTTGCTGGCTCGGTCCGCTGAAGGCCCATGGTCAAGGCACATATGAGAAAGCAATCAATGAACAACTAAAGTGTTGCAACAAAAAACTGATGATTGATGCTTCTCATCTCTCTCCATTCCTGTTTGTCTGTCCCTATCTATCCCTCTCTCTGACTCTCCTTCTGTCTCTGTAAAAAAAAAAAAAAAAGGACCTAGAAGTTAAGTAAATGGCCACTCCAATCACTGGTTTGATAACTTCATTTAATCCAGTCTCATGCTGAGGAGATGCTACCCTACAACCTCCTCATACCTCAACCTCACCAGTTAGATAATTCTGAACCAAGACCAACTCGGTCCAAAAGTATGGTACTTATCTGCCCTGAGAGTCCCAAATCTATTCAGAACACCTAGTGATCCATGAGACAATTGTTCTAAAAGCTACCATTTACCAAATATCAGTATGCAAACATTACCTTCTCTAATCATCACAAAAAATCAGCAAGAAAACAAAGGAGGACCCAGATTTTAAAAGGAAGAAAACAGATTAAAATTAGACAAGTTGGCCTGACCTGTGGTGGCGCAGTGGATAAAGCGTCAACCTAGAAATGCTGAGGTCGCCGGTTCAAAACCCTGGGCTTGCCTGGTCAAGGCATATATGGGAGTTGATGCTTCCAGCTCCTCCCCACCTTCTCTCTGTCTCTCTCTCCTCTGTCTCCCTCTCTGTCTCTCTCTCTCTCCCTTTCTCTCTCCTCTCTAAAATGAATAAATAAAAAAATAAAATTAAAAAAATAAAATTAAAAAAAAATTAAAAATTAGACAAGTTGTCCAAGATTGCACAGCTGTGCTAGATGCAGAAGCAAGCCCAAGCTGACTCCAGGTCCAGAACCTTTCCACCAGTTCCATGCTTTAGGTCATGGGAACCAACAGCAAGATTTCAGCCCTAACTTCAGAATTCCTCAATGTCCTCAGTTAAAAACTATTTCCATACAATGCCAGAAGCTGTGATTGCCTCTGGTACAGAAACACAGAAATGCTTAGGAAGAAAACTAGTCTGTAAAGCCATGATCTCCATTACTCATACAATTTTTAAAGCATATTCAGCTTTCAAGATACAGAACAGTTCAAAGCAAGTAAAGAGCAGCAGTAGTTTCACATTAAAAGAGCCTCTAGGCCTGGTCAGTTTTTCTAGTGGGTAGAGCATTGGCCCAGCATATGTATGTCCTGGGTTCAATTCCCCATCAGGGCACACAAGAGAACTGACCACTGTCTCTCTCTCCTCCTTCTCTCTTTCTACTCTTCCCACAGCCAGTGTCTTGTTTGGTTTGAGCATGGCCCTGGGCACTGAGAATAGCTCAGTTGATCTGAGTGCATCAGCCACAGGTGCTAAAAATAGCTAGGTTGATTCAAGCATCAGCCCTAGATGAAGTTGCTGGGTAAATGCTGGTGGGGGCGCAAGCAGGAGTCTATCTCACTATCTCCTCTCTGCTCACTGAAAGAAAGAAAGAAAGAAAGAAAGAAAGAAAGAAAGAAAGAAAGAAAGAAAGAAAGAAAGAAAGAAAGAAAGAGAGGAAGAGAGGAAGAGAGGAAGGGAAGGAAGGAGGGAGGGAAGAAGGAAGGAAAAGAAAGCCTCTTGGTGGTGCCCAGCCACCTTTTCAGACCCTGTGCTCCAGCCCTAGGCTCAAAGCACCTAGGTAACTTGGTAAAGTGTGGATTCCACAGAAACTTTTACACATGCTGGTAAATTATAATTGAGAATGTAAATTGTAACAAACTTAATGAAAAGTCATCAGGCAAGATACAGCAGGATTTATAAAAATGATTACACTTATTTTAGTCAATAATCATTACTACTAGACAGTTCCCATAAAATGATAGAAAGAAATATAAAAATATATGTACAAGAATGTTTCCTTAGTATTAGTTATATCAGTGTCTACCAACAATCTAAATGTCTATAAACAGGGAATGATTAATAAAATATATATTCATATGTTAATACTATCTAGCCATTAACAATTTTTTTAAGCCACTACTATTACCTGGAGATCATTTGACATACTGTATAAAAAAAAGATACAAACTAAATATATAAAATAGTTTTAATTATGTAAAATATATGTGTATAGAAACATAGACTAAAAGAATTGAAATATATATTAAAAAGATTAATGTGTGTTTATTGTCTTCTTAAATTTAACTATATTTTTACTTCTAAAAACCAGCATTTATTTCTTTTCCTCACAAAGAAAATAACATTTTTTTTTTTAAATTATAGCCAGTTTAGCCCTGGCCGGTTGGCTCAGCGGTAGAGCGTCGGCCTGGCGTGCGGGGGACCCGGGTTCGATTCCCAGCCAGGGCACATAGGAGAAGCGCCCATTTGCTTCTCCATCCCCCACCCCCTCCTTCCTCTCTGTCTCTCTCTTTCCCTCCCGCAGCCCAGCCGAGGCTCCATTGGAGCAAAGATGGCCCGGGTGCTGGGGATGGCTCCTTGGCCTCTGCCCCAGGCGCTAGAGTGGCTCTGGTCGCGGCTGAGCGATGCCCCAGAGGGGCAGAGCATCGCCCCCTGGTGGGCAGAGCGTCGCCCCTGGTGGGTGTGCCGGGTGGATCCCGGTCGGGCGCATGCGGGAGTCTGTCTGACTGTCTCTCCTCATTTCCAGCTTCAGAAAAATACAAAAAAAAAAAAATTATAGCCAGTTTAGTAACTCAATTAGGGAGAAGACATTGCCTTGCCACTGTTGTTATTGATGGAGAACTAACTTTGGGGATTACTAACATTAATGATGCACTTCCTATGTTCCAGACACTGCTCCTGGCATTGTACATGTTTTATTTAATCCTTACAATGCCGTAGGATTGAAGTAATTGCAATGTGTTTTCTAGTTTTAGAGTGGAAACTGAGGCAGAGAGAAGTTAAATAACTTCCCTGAGCTGGCACAGCAAATGAGCGATGATATGGGCTTTGAATCCCTACAGTCTGGCCCTAGGGCCACTGCTCTTCACCAGATAAGGCAGTACAGAGATCTTGAATATTTTACATCCTGCAATGGTTTTTTTCCATCTGAAACCTCAGAAAACAATAAATAGAGCCACTAGAGTTTAATTCCTTTTAGGAAATTTCACTGTACACTCAACTACAAGGGAAATCCTCAATATAAGTCATATAGCAAAACCAGTAACGTAACTACATAGACTCATGAAAGCCCTACAAGAATCTGACGTGTACCTACAAACCCGTACCTACAAACCCGAAGAGTCGGATGCAGGCAGACTCCCAAGTGCATGCCCCAGGGACATGTTCCCAGGAAGCAAGCATATTGACTCCCATAAAATGGGGGACACCTATTACTGAGGCATTGTCCTTTCTGAGCACCCTGCTGAACCCCAAGCTGCTCTAGGTCATTCTCCATACACTGGGCACCAGTCCATCAAAATCCTCAGGGCTATCTGTATTCTCCTAGGTATCTTGAGCAATGTGTCCTAAGCAATATCTGACTCAGAGGCAGAGGCAGCACCATCCTATTACTTGGCCTGTGCCAATCACAAAGATAAAGTAGCAAACCGAAGGGTTAGAGCTTGACCAGGCAGTGGCGCAGTAGATAGAGCATCAAAGTGGGACACAGAGGACCCAGGTTCAAAACCCTGAGGTCACCAGCTTGAGCACAGGCTCATGTGGCTTGAGTGTGGGGTCTCTGGCTTGAGCATGGGATCATAGACATGACCCCATGGTCACTGGCTTGAATCCAAAGATTTCTGGCTTGAGCCCAAGGTCACTGGCATAAGCAAGGGGTCACTCACTCTGCTGTAGCCTCCTGGTCAAGGCACATATGAGAAAGCAATCAATGAACAACTAAGGAGCCACAATGAAGAACTGATGCTTTTCATCTCTCTCCCTTCCTGTCTGTCTGTCTGTCTGTCCCTATCTGTCTCTCTCTGTCTCTGTCACACACACACACACACACACACACACACACACACAAGTTAGCACTTTAGCCTCCAAGTGACTATTAATAACCTGTTGGCTAGCACCAGAAATCTGCTCTCAGTTTTTACTTACAATGGACTCAACTCACAAGATCAAAGCTGCAGTCATTTTAAATTTGCAGTTAAATGGATTGAAAGTAGGGATCATAAATCAATTCAAATAAGACCAAAAGAGTACAAGCCTATGGTCTATTTATTAACAATTCATTTAAGGAAATCTCTATTACAGGAAGTTCAGAAACCCCTGTCAGGACTAAGAAAATTGTTTAAAAACTTCTTTAACCTCAAAGGAACAAAATGAAACACTACCATGAGTTCATTTTCAAAGGAAAAGTTCAGGTGTTCCATAAACCAAGGTATATGCAATGTACCTAAATGCTCAATAGCAGTAATAATGATAATCTTGCCATTCCTGCATGGTGCTTTACATTCTTCCCCTTCAAAAGTCTTTTCAGAAACAGGTTCATCAATGACCCCGACACTACATGAAGTGGGCATAGGCTCTGGGATCATCCTGCTTTCACAGGGAGGGAAGCTGAGCCTGAGCAATTCTCCATGACTTGCCCAAGAGCACAAAGCTAACACATAGGGAAAAAGTTACCTGAAACTGGGTTTTCTCATCCAAACACAGTGCTCTTTACTCATACCATGCATGTATGCTTAACATATTTTGCCAGCAAAAATTATTCTAGACAATAGAGTATAATCAAAAATTTAAATTACAAACCAAGCATGCTACAAATTTTTCAGCTGAACACAGAAGAAGACCTGAAGGGGTACATATTTTCATCTAATGCCTGTAAAACTAATGCTGAGAATGGCAGAAACAGGGTAGTTACACAGCTGATCTACCATAGCTCTTTTTCATTATTGGAGAGATATAATTATATATTGTAATGATATAGAACATGTCCAGTAGATCACACACACTTGTCAAACAAATAAGTTAGGGTTTGTCCTGCATTAAAAATCTGACACACATCAGTGGACAGTAATTACCACACATTTTTAAACATCTGAATCTCAAAACAAACTGAGTATTACCTGTATTATTACTTATATTTAATTTTGCTACATTCCACAGGACAGATAGCCACCCTTTAACCCAACTGCCTCTTTGAAATGATGCCTCCTTGATAATTTATTCATCTCCCCTTCAAGATCTTGACTTTAAAATAAAAATTTCTCATTATTTTTTTTTGTAAAGACGTGACTATTTATCAGTCATGTCACTTGAGAATTTAAAGACTAGCATGAAAATTTATGGGCACATCACTGTCAGTTTGATGGAGATGTCAATATAATTCAAAGTAAAATCCTTGGTAGGCTCAGAGCTTGGTTTTGGCTTGAGTTACCCACAAAAGCCACTGAGACCACCTCACAGGCAAGGTTTTATTCACAGGTCCTGTGAGAAACCCGGGAGCTTGCAGCTGGTGGGCACATATGAACAGTACTTGAACTGCTTTGGTAGAGACTCAGGAAAGGTGAAATTCAATTGCCAGCTGGGTTTCAGAAACTCATATCAAGATATAAATAAAAGTACCCAGATTTTATTGATCAGCATCCACTGTTTGGATATCTACCATCAATTCTAATCAGTACTAATTATAACATAAACAGAGGGGAATCAACCAGAGACACACAGGCACATGGGAATTCCTAATGGCTGTTGACAGTGACATACATTAAAACAAAGATCTATCTACTCTGGGAGCTGAAACTTTAATAAATTTTCAAAACTTCAGTGGTGATATATTCTAGTCCTCTCCCCCAGAGCATTCAGGAGCACAGAGAAGCCTCTTACTGTAGGGTGGTCAGCAATGGGGGAAGGTCACATGAGGAACCCAGACCCAGGAACTTTGGCTGGAGCCACCCACACTCATGAGCGCCAAAAGAAACTTCCCAGGAGTACCTTGGAAAAAGGGCAACCATCTGTCAGCCAGTGAGGTTCCACCACATCATATTAGCTCGACCACCCTGAAGACCCTTTAAATATCTCCCATGAGGGTCACCCCATGTGATTTCCCTAGCCTCTGTCCCTGGGACCAGGGAACCTCATGGGGCAGGATGTGCTCTGTACTCAATAAAGCTTTTATTATTCCACACTTTGTGGCTACACCCTTCCTTCTTCCTCAGCGGAGAAAAATACCTTATTTTTGGTGCCAAAACCCAGGAGGAATTGAAGTCCACAAGAACTGCTCCTCTCCCCTTCCCTTCTGAGAAAGAACCAGGATCTCCGACCTTCCACCCACTTCAGCACACGGTGCAGTAAGTCCCCTACCTCCAGCCTCCCCCAGTTCTTTCCACCAAGACTCCCTTTCTGAAACGGCAGTTGCATCAGGGACCTCTTATCCTTTCCATGTATGTGTGTGCCCGTGGAGACATCCAGAGCACATCCACTTTACTTACCCATCCGGTGGCCAGAGCTTGAGTTGCAGGATGCAAATTCTCAACTCTAACCAATACAAGGACTGAGGGAGGGCGTGGGGGCACAGGAATCTAAACTGGATCCAAAAACACTCCTGGGTTGCCTTATCCAAAATCTCTCCCTCCCAAGAAGAAGAAATTGTTCTTTCTCCAATGTGGTCAGGCCACAGAACCCACTGGATAGCTGGACCAGGTAGCCTCCTGAAGGGATTTTCAGTTTTAACACCCTCACCAATTTATCTATCACCAAAAGAACTGGGAATTGGTTGGAGATCCCTTACATTCAGAGCTTCTAGTTATTCGAGCTCCCGTCTTAATCTCTGTGCCGCCTGTTCTACGCAGGCCTTTTTGGCCAGAGAAACCTCACCTAAACCCTCTGTTCCAAATCTTTCCTCATTCACCCAACCTCCAACTCTCTCCCCCTCCTGCCTGACCCCCAGGGGCACCCCTCTCTCAGGACCCCTCTCTGATTCCTCTGTGGACCTCTTTCACTCCAATCTCTCCCCTCTAAGAGCCCCCTTCCCTCCCTTCACAGGATCCTGTTTCTCATTCACCTGCAAATTCCAGTCTCTCTTTCTCCTTCTTTGCTAGCCAGGGGCCCCTCCCTTCTCCACTGTGTTCTTAAGCCCCTCCTCTGTCAAGCCATTCTCAGCCTACCATTGGCCCTTACACCAGTTTGCAGGACCCCAAGGCCCAATCCCAATTTTCTTGCAGGAAGTTCTGGCCCTATCCTGCCTCTGGCTCTGGAATTTCTGGCTGGATCTGGGTACCAGGCTCCCCAGGAGCCCTCCTCCTCTTATTCTAACCCCCAAACTCCTATCCAGGACCTGTGAACATGGCATTTAAAGTTTTCAATGGTCTCAACTAGGAGAAACAAGCCAAGGCTACTTGCCAGGCCCATATGCAGCAGAAGGTAATACTCCAAACCCAGGCTCTAATGGCAGCCCTGAGGCCAGTAAAGCAATAGCGGCAAGGCACAGGAAGTGCCGACCCAAGTCCAAGCCACAAAGAGGAATCCCACCAGCAGCTTGCTTTAAGTGTGGCAAGGAGGGTCACTGGTCCTGGC
Organism: Saccopteryx bilineata; assembly: GCF_036850765.1. NCBI lineage: Eukaryota > Metazoa > Chordata > Mammalia > Chiroptera > Emballonuridae > Saccopteryx > Saccopteryx bilineata. The sequence goes on along the minus strand of NC_089491.1, from coordinate 166,498,516 downwards.
AGGGCTCCTGCCCATGGCTGCCTACTGAGCCCAGCCCTGACTGCAAGCAGCCTGGTCACTGGCGGAGCGATTGCATCTTTGGGCAACAGGCTTTTTTCTTCAGCGTCTCTACATGGAGGACAAGCCACTCAGATGGGAGGCCTGTACAGCAAGGCGGGACCATTGTTCAAACTCCTAGGACACGGTCTATACTCAGAGAACCCAGGGTATGCTGCAGGAATGGGTAAGTCCGTCTCATTTCTTGTGGACACAGGAGCTGCCTTCTCTGTTTTGCCATCACACTCTGGACCTCTAGTTCCCTCACAGGTATTGGTTATGTAAGTGGATGGGATCCCTTCTTTTCCCCTTCATATGCCACTCCTGACATGCAGTTTTGCTTCAAGCTTGCTGGCCCCTACACATCTCTGGCTCACCAAAAGGATAAACCCTGCAGATCCCCCTATTACTACTTAAAAAAAAAAAATCCTTACAAGACCGCATCCACAAAGTTTCTCCAGTCACAGTCTAACAAATGTTCCTCCTAACACTCCTCAAAGCCACCACCTGTCGATCTCCCCTCCATACAACATTCTTAATCAGCAGGAAGTGGCCAGACAAATAGGCGGCACCCCTAATTAACATAAAAGACAAGAATGTAGGGTGGCCAGCAATGGAGGAAGGTCACGTGAAGAAAGCAGACCCAGGAAATTTGGCTAGAACTGCCTACACTTATATGTGCCAAAAAAACTTCCCAGGAGTCCTTGGGAAAAGAGCAATAGTCTGTCAGCCAGTGAGACTTCACCACGTCATATTAGCTCGACCACCCTGAAGACCCTTTAAATATCTCCCACGGGGGTCACCCCATGTGACTTCCCTGGCCTCTGTCCCCGGGACCAGAGAACCTCGACGGGCGGGAAGTGCTCTGTACTCAATAAAGCTTTTATTATTCCACACTTTATGGCTCCAGCCCCTTCCTTCTTCCTCGGCAGGGAATACCTTACACTTACTTCCTCCCTTGAAAGGAGAAACTAGATAGCAAGAGTAGAAAAGTCCAGAATAACCTCTAAGTACTTATGCTTTCCAACACCTCAGCTAAAGGAGGACTGGTGGCTTACATAAAAATCATGATTGAGGAGACAAGATGGCGCTGGAGTAGGCGGACGTACCAGCATCTACCTCCCAGAACCAGAGTGGATTACAAACTAATTTTATGAAATATCATCTGGAAAAACCAACTTTGGACTAAACTAAGAGGACTCTTCAACCAAGGAACACTGAAGAAGCCCACAGAGACCGGCAGGAAAAGCGGAAACGTGAAAAAGCGGAAACACGGAGAGGGCCGCCCAGCTCCTAAGAGCGAACAGCAGCAGGGAGAGAGAGATTCGTGTAGCGGGAAGTGAGTTTAGCAGAGGGGAAAGGGTCCTGAGCCCCAGGAACAAAGCCCCAGCCTGCAGCCCCAGAGCCCAGAAGAGGCGTAAGGACAGTATTTAGCTGGAAACAAGTCAGGATACTGTTTGTGAGAGAGTCTGATTTCTCAGACCCAGGATCCTTATTAAAGAAACTGCGCAGAATATCTCACTCAAAAACAATCACCTGGGGCTCATGGGCACGGGGGGGGGGGGGGGGAGAGGAGAGGACCACAGTAACAGGAAGAGAGTGTAATCTAGGAGGCATAGGGAGAAACATTTTGGGAGATAGCCACCCTAACCCCTGGGACGAGTCACTCACCAAAGCTGAAGTGAATATTTCCCCCAGAAACAGCAATACCAGCAAAGGGAAGCAGGAGAGCAGCCAAACAAGCTCCCCCGCAGCATTCAGAGCAGAGTCGCATAGAAGCAGGGAGCTTTCGGGTCTACAGTAGTGAGTCTTAAGGTCCGAGCTGCAATGCCCCCACCCACGCGGCTGAGGGCACACCGGAAAGGGGGTGGCAGCGGGAGACAAAAGCGCAGTTCTGCTGTCAGGGGTGGAAGCCGACTAGTCACCACTGGGCTCAGGTGTGAGCTCAATCTTGCCCGGCTGGGAAGAAGGGGGCGTGCAAAAGCGGTCAAGCTCAGCTGCCGGCAGCCTATAATCCAGCCTCCGGGAGAAGGGCGGGAACCCCGAAAAGGGTGGAGACCAGACCCTTAGGAAGGGCAGAGGAGCACAGCCCTGCCCCGCCCGTGCAACCCAGGCTTGCGGTCTGACTTGGTACCCGCACGGTTGGAGCCAAAAGCCCAGAAGAGGCGGAGTTCCGCTATGGAGCTGAGCTTGGGTACGAAGCCCTGCCTGGCAGTAGAGCCAAGGCTAGCAGCTGTTCCTTGAGTGGGATCCTCCTGCAAGGGCAGGGAAAAAGCACAGAAACAAGCGGAGACCCGCAGCTGAGCAAAGGTGCTCACCACTGCCCTCAGAACCAAGCATAACGTCACACACAAGGGCGGGATAAAGGCCAAGGCCACCAACCTTTGTGCACCCAAACACGTGATCACAGGCACTCCCATGAAGAGAAAATGCGGAGTCAGAGAAATACAACAAAAACAAACCAAGAGAAATCCCCAGAAAAGGACCTAAGTGAATCAGATATAACCAAATTACCAGATGCAGAGTTTAAAATGACGATTGTTAGGATGCTCAAAGATATTAGAACAACCATAGATGGCCATTACGAAAACCTAAATAAAGATATAAAAAATATAAAAAAGGACATTGAAATAATAAAAAAGAATCAGTCAGAAATGACAAATACAATATCTGAAATAAAGAATACAATGGAAGGAATTAAAAGCAGGATGGATGAAGCAGAGAACCAAATCAGTGACTTAGAGGACACAATAAATAAAGGCACGGAAGCAGAGCAGAAAAAAGAAAAGAGACTCAAAAAGTCTGAGGAAACTCTAAGAGAGCTCTGTGACAACATGAAGAGAAATAACATCCGCATCATAGGGGTTCCTGAAGAAGAAGAGAAAGAACAAGGGATAGAGACTTTGTTCAAACATATCATAGCGAAAAACTTCCCTCAATTAAGGCAGGAAAACATTTCACATGTTCAGGAAGCACAGAGAACTCCATTAAGGAGAAACCCAAAGAAACCAACACCAAGACACATCATAATTAAATTACCAAAGCTAAATGATAAAGAGAAAATATAAAAAGCTGCTAGAGAAAAAAAGACTATCACCTACAAAGGAGCCCCCATAAGGATAACTTCTGACTTCTCAACAGAAACACTTGAGGCCAGAAGGGAATGGCAAGAAATATTCAAAGTAATGCAGAACAAGAACCTACAACCAAGACTACTTTATCCAGCAAGGCTATCATTTAAAATTGAAGGAGAAATAAAAGCTTTACAGACAAAAAAAACCTCAAGGATTTCACTGCAACCAAACCAAGGCTGCAAGAAATGCTAAGGGACCTGTTGTAAACAGATCAAAGGAAAAAAAGAATATAGCAAAAGAGAAATACAGTTTTAAAGAAAAAATTGGCAATAAACAATTACATATCAGTAATAACCTTAAATGTTAATGGATTAAATGATCCGATCAAGAGACATAGGGTAGCTGCATGGATAAGAAAACAGGACCCGTACATCTGCAGTCTACAAGAGACACACCTTAAGTCAAAAGATGCACACAGACTGAAGATAAAAGGATGGAAAAAAATATTTCACGCAAATGGAAATGAAAAAAAAGCTGGGGTAGCAATACTTATATCACACAAAATGGACTTTAAAACAAAGACCATAGTTAGAGATAAAGAAGGTCACTACATAATGATAAAGGGAACAATCCAAAAGGAAGATATAACCATTATAAATATCTACGCACCTAATATAGGAGCACCTAAATATATAAAGCAGACTTTGATGGACTTAAAGGGCAAGATCAACAGCAATACTATAATAGTACGGGATTTCAATACCCCATTAACATCATTAGATAGATTCTCAAGAAAGAAAATTAACAAAAAAACAGCAGACTTAAAGGACATATTAGATCAACTTGATTTAATAGATATCTTCAGAACCTTTCACCCTAAAACAGCAGAATATACATTCTTTTCAAGTGCTCATGGTACATTCTCTAGAATAGACCACATGTTAGGGCACAAAAGTGGGCTCAACAAATTTAAGAAGATTGAAATCACACCAAGCACTTTCTCTGATCACAATGGCATTAAACTAGAAATCAACCCCAATAGAAAAATTGAAAAACATTCAAACACTTGGAAACTAAATAGTACATTGTTAAACAATGAACGGGTTCACATTGAGATCAAATAAATTAAAAAATTCCTAGAAACAAACAATAATGAGCATACATCAACTCAAAATTTATGGGACATAGCAAAAGCAGTCCTGAGAGGAAAGTTTATAGCATTACAGGCATACCTCAAGAAGCTAGAAAAAGCTCAAATAAACAACTTAACCCTGCATCTAAAATAATTAGAAAAAGAACAGCAAGTAAAGCCCAGAGCTAGTAGAAGGAAGGAAATAATAAAGATCAGAGCAGAAATAAATGACATAGAGGCTAAAGAAACAATACAGAGGATCAATGAAACCAGGAGCTGGTTCTTTGAAAAGGTAAACAAGATCGATGAACATTTAATGAGACTCACCAAGAAAAAAAGAGAGAAGACTCAAATAAATGAAATTAGAAACGAGAGTGGAGAAATAACAACTGACACAACAGAAATACAAAATATTGTAAGAAAATACTATGAAGAACTATACGCCAAAAAACTAGACAACCTAGATGAAATGGACAAATTCCTTGAATCATATAATCTTCCAAAAATCAATCTGGAAGAATCAGAAAACCTAAACAGACCAATTACAACAAATAAGATTGAAACAGCTATTTAAAAACTCCCAAAAAAGAAAAGTCCTGGGCCTGATGGCTTCACAAGTGAATTCTACCAAATATTCAAAGAAAAACTAACTCCTATCCTTCTCAAGCTATTTCAAAAAATTCAAGAGGAAGGAAGACTTCCAAACTCCTTTTATGAGGCGAGCATAATTCTGATTCCAAAACCAGGCAAAGACAACATAAAAAAAGAAAATGATAGGCCAATATCCCTGATGAAATTAGATGCAAAAATCCGCAAGGAAATATTAGCAAACTGGATCCAGCAATATATGGAAAAAATCATACACCATGATCAAGTAGGATTTATTCTTGGGAGGCAAGGATGGTACAATATTTGTAAATCAATCAATGTGATTCATCACATAAACAAAAAAAAGGAGAAACACCACATGATAATTTCAATAGATGCAGAAAAAGCATTTGATAAAGTCCAGCACCCATTCATGATCAAAACTCTCAGCAAAGTGGGAATACAGGGAACATACCTCAACATGATAAAGGCCATCTATAACAAACCCACAGCCAACATCATACTCAATGGGCAAAAATTAAAAGCAATACCCTTAAGATCAGGAACAAGGCAGTGGTGCCCCCTTTCACCACTCTTATTCAACATAGTTCTGGATGTCATAGCCACAGCAATCAGACAAGAAAAAGAAATAAAAGGCATCCAAATTGGAAAAGAAGAAGTAAAACTATCATTATTAGCAGATGACATGATATTTTATATAGAAAACCCTAAAGTCTCAGTCAAAAAACTACTAGACCTGATAAATGAATTTGGCAAGGTGGTAGGATATAAAATCAATACCCAGAAATCAGAGGCATTTTTATATACTAACAATGAACTGTCAGAAAGAGAAATCAAGGAATCAATCTCCTTTACCATTGCAACCAATAAATAAAGTACCTAGGAATAAATCTAACCAAGGAGATTAAAGACTTGTACTCGGAAAATTATAAACCATTGATAAAAGAAATCAGGGAAGATACGAATAAGTGGAGGCATATACCGTGCTCATGGTTAGGAAGAATAAACATCATTAAAATGTCTATATTACCCAAAGCAATTTATAAATTCAATGTAATACTGATTAAAATACCAAGGACATAGAACTTCAAAGACATAGAACACATATACCAAAAATTTATATGGAACCAAAAAAGAACACGAATAGCCTCAGCAATCTTCAAAAGAAAGAAAAAAGCGGGAGGTATCACACTTCCAGATATCAAGTTATATTATAAGGCCATTGTACTCAAAACAGCATGGTACTGGCATAAGAACAGGCACATAGATCAAAGGAACAGAACAGAGAACCCAGAAATAAACCCACAGCTCTATGGACAACTGATATTTAACAAAGGAGGTAAGGAAATACAATGGAGTAAAGACAGCCTCTTCAACAAATGGTGTTGGGAAAACTGGACAGCTACCTGCAAAAAAATGAAACTAGACCACCAACTTACACCATTCACAAAAATAAACTCAAAATGGATAAAAGACTTAAATGTAAACCATGAAACCATAAGCATCTTAGAAGAAAACATAGGCAGTAAGCTCTCTGACATCTCTCGAAGCAATATATTTGCTGATTTGTCTCCACAGGCAAGTGAAATAAAAGACAGGATAAACAAATGGGACTTTATCAAACTAAAAAGCTTCTGCACAGCTAAAGACAATAAGAACAGAATAAAAAGACAAACTACACAATGGGATAATATATTTGACATTGTGTCTGATAAGGGGTTAATAACCAAAATTTATAAAGAACTTGTAAAACTTAATACCAGGAAGACAAACAATCCAATCCAAAAATGGGAAAAAGAAATGAATAGACACTTCTCCAAAGAGGACACACAGATGGCCAACAGGCATATGAAAAAATATTCAACATCACTAATGATTAGAGAAATGCAAATTAAAACCACAATGAGATATCACCTCACACCAGTCAGAATGGCACTCATCAATAAAACAACATAGAATAAGTGCTAGTGAGGATGCGCAGAAAAGGGAACCCTCCTGCACTGCTGGTGGGAATGCAGACTGGTGCAGCCACTGTGGAAAACAGTATGGAGATTCCTCAAGAAAATAAAAATCGAACTGCCTTTTGACCCAGCTATACCACTGTTAGGAATATACCCCAAGAACACCATAGCACTGTTTGAAAAGAAGAAATGCACCCCCATGTTTATGGCAGCATTGTTCACAATAGCAAAGATCTAGAAACAGCCCATGTATCCATCAGAGGACGAGTGGATTAAAAAGCTTTGGTATATATATACTATGGAATACTACTCAGCCATAAGAAATGATGACATAGGATCTTTTACAACAACATGGCTGGGCCTTGATAACATTATACTGAGTGAAAGAAGTAAATCAGAAAAAACTAAGAACTAAATGATTCCATACATAGGTGGGACATAAAGATAAAACTCAGAGACATGAACAACAGTGTTCGGGTTACAGGGTTGGGGGAGAAGAGGGAGGGGGCTGGGGGAGGGGAGGGGCACAAAGATCATGGCTTTTCAGCATTTGCCATGTTCCCCCCTTAATCTGTGGACAGACAGCAAATATTTACGTATGGTGTTCCCAACTGCTGTCTTAGGGACAAATGCTGATAAACTGTTTCAGCAGTTCCTCCTTCTTCGGGGACTTGTATGTCAACATAGAGCTCCATGCTTCATGGGACATACTTGAGCTCACTCCATGCTCCCTGGAGCTTTAGCACAAGGGAATGCCCTCCCCTTTTTTTGTAGTATTTTTTCTTTTATTTATTTATTTTTTGTATTTTTCTGAGGATGGAGATGGGGAGGCAGTCAGACAGACTCCTGCATGCATCTGACTGGGATCCACCTGGCATGCCTACCAGGGTGGAACGCTCTGCCCATCTGGGGTGTTGCTCTCTTACAATCGGAGCCATTTTAGTGACTGGGGTGGAGGCCATGGGGCCATCCTTATTGCCCGGGGTGGCTTTGCTCCGGTGGGACCTTGGCTGCGGGTGGGAGGAGAGAGAGGAAGAGGAAGGATAGGGGGAGGCGTGGAGAGGTAGATGGGCGCTTCTCCTGTATGCTCTGGCCAGGAATCAAACCCGGGAATCCTGCACACCAGGCCAATGACTCTGACGGGTCTACCATATCTTGCTTTTTACTTAAAAAAAAAAATTTTTTTTTACATTTCTTCTGAATGCTGATGAACAAGAGACACCAAATCTTTTTCGCCTGCAAACTACTACCTTCTTTATTGGATCTAGCTAATAACACTGTTTTGTCTTTTTCCAAATGGCCCCAGATATATGGAAAAAATTTATATGGGCGGATGGGGATCCTCAAACCCCTCAGCGAGATCTTCTCAGAATGGCTTTTAAGATACCTAGAGGCAGAAAAAGCCCAATAGAGATCAGGGGAACTACCAGCTTTTAGGATACACCCTTAGAGGCTCCAACGCCCCAAAGGGGTCTCATAGGATGCCATGTGGGTCCTGCTTCAATAGTGGAAAGGAAGGTCATTGAGCTAAAGCCTGCCAGGCTTACACGCCTCTGCTGTGAGGAAACAGGGACACTGGAAGGTGGGCTTCCCCCTCGCTCCTCTAAGGGAGGGTTCAGTCTCTTCTAGCCCTGCTCCAGCCACCTATGACCTAACCTTGCCCAGAAAGCTGGGGTTTGCCACTGGGGGCTGAAGGTGCCCAGGGCCGTCAGCCCCATCTACGACACTGTGGACTAGCCTGGGGTGTTTCTTCCGAGAAGCAGGTAAACTGATCTCATTTGCACAAGGGCCACTTAACTATGTTTTGCCTGAATAGTCAGGTTTTTTATTCTTCCCTCAAAGATCTCTGTTGTGGGTGTTGATAGTCCTATTTTCTGCTGCTTTGCTTAATATATGGTGTTTCCTTTATCCCTCCTACCTCAATGCCCCACTCATATTTCAGGCTGGGACCTACTCCTAATTTAGAGCTCTCTTTCCTCCTTTTGCCAACTTGTATTATGAATTTACCTTTGCCACCCAGCTGAGTGTAGCCCAAGGTTCTCTTTACCATAGCACAGTCACAGAGCTCCAGGGAAAAGCAACCTGGTCTCAACTCTCCAGGCAGAGGAGAACAGAAGCTCCATATCCACGCATGCTGCAGATGGCTTTTTCCAGTGTACCTGAATCATTACCAGCTAGAAGCAGTGGTCATTGGGACTTGGACATGAGCTGCAAAGTATAGAATGGTGACAACAATTCCAGTGCCATGCGGACTTTTCCTGTGGGGAACTTTCCTGGACTCCTGCTCCCTGTGACAGCTCCTAACAGACTGAACTGTGGTTGGGTTGCATTTTTCAGGGATTGGGCATGGTGATGGGACCAACTTGGACTTGGTGAACATGTTAAGGACACTACTCTTTTATGGATTCTTGCTGTATTGGCCAAGAGTTTGCTTAAAGGCTTTTAATCACTGTAGAAAAAAATAGAGGACTGGATGAAGAAGATGGGGCACATATACACCATGGTATACTATTCAGCTAGGAGAAATGATGACATCGGATCACTTACAGCAGAATGGTGGAGTCTTGGTAGCATTGTGCGTGGTGAAATAAGCGAATCGGGAAAAAAAACAGAAACTGCAGGATTCCATACATTGGTGGGACATAAAAGTGAGACTAAGAGGAATGGACAGGAGTGTGGTGGTTACGGGGGGTGGGGGGAGGGAAGGAGAGAGAGGGGGAGGGGGAGGGGTACAGAGAGAACTGGATGGAGAGTGGCGGAGGACGATCTCTCTTCGGGTGATGGGTATGCAACAGAACTAAATGACAAGATAACCTGGAAATGTTTTCTTTGAATGTATGTACCCTGATTTATTGATGTCACATTAAAATAAAAATTTATTTATAAAAAAGAAAATCATGATTGTGCATTTCTGATATTCTAGTAGAGAACATTTTTCCACATCTAAATCTGACATCCAATTGAAGGTAAATGATATTTACCCAGACATGGCCTGGTTTACAGTCAGTCAAATAGGGATTATACTATGTGCACTCCAATGGGAGGCACATGTGTTCATCAATAACACAACTCCCTTATCTGGTAGTAATTAACCCTAGAACACTACTCATGCAGACTGATCACATAAAGAATGCAAACACAAAGTTAACCATAAGGCAATAAGAGTATGGATTCTAGATTATTAACCAACCTGTTCCCTAAACAAAATTCTTCTGAGTATAAAGAGTTGGGAGCAACTCTGATCCCCTAAATCCAAAGGCAATACCACAAAAAGCTCAGATGAAAGAGGCAGCAGCCAGGTCTTTGGAAATACTCTTATAGCTCACTTATAGCTCAGCCAAAGCCAAGACCTGGCTAAGAAGGGGCCAAACTGCAAAGCTCTTTTAGCAGCAAGAAGGGACTCCAACCTCAGCCAACATCAGGTCTGTTGCCCTGGCAGAGCTGACCGAAGACTGCCTTGAGAACAGGCATCAGGTCTCCCCCAGAGCAGTGGATGGCAGTAGTAAACCCCAAAGGACAGGAAAGGTGAGACTCCTCTGAAAATCTAATCTCGTGATGTCTGGTAAAAACATTTTAGCAATAAATTATGACCTTTCAGTTTTTCTAGGAGAAAACCAAAAAAAGAGATTGTACTGATGACTCTGGTAACAATTTTCAACATGTCACAGCACACAGTACTATCACAATAGTCTTAATTCCTAACCTAAATTACAGAAAAATCAACTACTTTGTCACAAATTCAATAGTGTATTTTTTACATATATCAATACTATTTTTAAAAAAGATTTTACAGTATCTTTTCTCTAAGTCAAATGACTTCATTGCTTTAACCTTTCTCTTTATATTAGTTCCCCTAAAAGCAATCCTGATGTGCCAAATTTTTTGTTCCGCCTAAAAGAAAACATTTTAACAGGTAGGTGGGATATAGCAACAGGGAGGGTCATAATGTCTTGTTCACCAGTGTATCCTAGGACAATAGTGAGTTCCAAAGGTCTGAGACAGGGAAGACCCACCCGATACAGAAACTCAGATTTCACATAATCCTCCAATTCCCAGGAAGACAGTGGGAATAACACAAGACCCCAAAGGATGACAGAGGGACTCCAAAAGCTACAAGCATGAGGAAAACCAGTTGCGAAATTGTGCTACATGACATGTAACTAGGAAAAAAAGAGAAAAGACAGTTCAATTCCAAATTTATAAATAATTAAGGAGAGTGGCAGAGAGTTGAGGGCATGAAATAATTAAAAGCAACATGACAGACAACAGCTATGAAATCAAAATTCAAGTCTTGGTTCCACCAGATAGCTCAGCAACCCAAGCCAAGTGACTTTAAATCCCTCTAAGCTTCGGTTCCCATCTACATCATTACCCACAGCCTAGAGAGTCCCTAGCCCAGTACCTAAGCTCTCTAAGCACGACTATCCACATAATCTCCAGGCCCAGTGAAAAATGAAAATATGGGGTTTTTCCCTGCAAAATAAAGAATTTCAAGATACAATAGCAGAGCATGACACCAAGCACAGGACGCTTCTAAGCCTTGCCCAGGTCACACCCATGAAGCCAGCTGAACCCTAAGAACTTGGTAGGTTTTACGAAGTCTTAACATTTTCTCCATCTTTGTTACTTTCTTTCTCCTATATCTGTTTCCCTGTAGAGAGAAGCTGGAAAAAAATCTTTCAAAAATAAAGGATTTTAAAAACAATAAAGGGCTCCATCTATGTTAAGTTTCTTTAGGCTGATAACTGCACTATAGTTCTACAAGAAAATACCCTTATTATTAGGAAATATACACAGAGGTATTTAGGGCCAAAGGACCATAAGGTATGCAATTCACATTCAAATTATTAAAAAAAATAATTGTGTGTGTGTGTGTTTATGTACATAATGATAATCAAATAGGCTAAAGGCCAACAGTAAATAAATCTGGGTAAAGAATATATGAAGGTTCTTTGTTATATTTTTTATTATTGCAAGTTTTCTGATAGAATACAATTATTTCTAAAGAATAAAACTAACATAACATACAGATCCCATGGGAGCTCAGGGGTGGTGGGAGTAGAGGAGAGGAAGAAGTAACAGTAATGAGAGGCAAGGTTGAAGGTTCTATACAGAAAGCAGTTATTTCTACTTTGTTAACTGCTGAACCCCCAGTCTAGAACCTAGATCAATAACTATTTAAGGCAAGAAGAAGAAAAGGGAGCAATATCCAATGTTCAAACTAGCCTGGGAATAAGGACCTGGAGCAGGAACAAATGATTGATAGTTATGCCACGGCTTGGGAATCAGCAAGCTATCTCTGTTTAAAATGAGACCAAGAAGCCTGACCTGTGGTGGTACAGTGGATAAAGCGTCAACCTGGAACGCTGAGGTCGCCAGTTTGAAACCCTGGGCTTGCCTGGTCAAGACACATATGGGAGTTGATGCTTCCTGATGATTGCCCCTTCTCTGTCTTTCTCTCTTTCTTCTCTAAAATAAATAAATAAAACTGAAGGAAAAAAGTGAGATAGACCAAGAATCCTGTGAACATGGTAAGTTCACACAGTATCACATGGTAAGTACCACAGCCTACAACACACAGCCTGCAACACACTAGCCAGACCTTGGTTCTCACCAGTTACTAGAACCACCTTAGGCCTAGCATTTAATCTTCCCAAGCCTCAGAGTCCTCAGTGATAGAATGTAGGAGGTTACTAATTCATTCACTGAAAACTTACTGGGCATCTCCCATATGCCAGGTGCATTTCTTGTCCCCCCGAGCTTTCATTCTAGAGGGGATCTATTGTACAAACTGACTCCTTCAAATAATTTGTTGAAGTTTATTCCAGCCATGAAAATTCTACACAAAAACCCCTGGAGTTTTTTACTTCAAAAATCAGCATGAATATTATAGCATTAACACTAACGTCCTTGGAGCAAAGGCATATTCTCTGAGAGAGGAAAATCTATTTGAGACGTCCTATGCTTCTTAACTTAAAAGAAAAAAACCTGTCCACATAGGCAGTGAAATGTTTGAGAGCATATATAACTAAGCCTCCTGCAAAGAATCAAGTTGATTTTAGTGGCCAAATTCTTATTTCTTGACAAGTGATACAAATATGAAGAATTTTAAAAACCTAACAAAGCTCTATACCTAGAAAAAACACTATAAAATACATAAACACTTTTTAAAGCAATAAATTTATCAATGAAAAATAACTAAAATGTAGATTAATGATTAGTATTACAATTAAGACATCAAAAGTATTTTAATTTTCTGCTCCATTAGTTCTCTTTATAGTCAACTAGTATAAAAATGGTTACAAAGGCTAGGCCCTGGCCAGTTTGCTCAGTGGTAGAGTGTCGGCCTGGCGTGCAGAAGTCCTGGGTTCGATTCCCGGCCAGGGCACACAGGAGAAGCGCCCATCTGCTTCTCCACCCCTCCCCCTCTCCTTCCTCTCTGTCTCTCTCTTCCCCTCCCACAGCCAAGGCTCCATTGGAGCAAGGATGGCCTGGGCTCTGGGGATGGCTCCATGGCCTCTGCCTCAGGCGCTAGAGTGGCTCTGGTCGCAACAGAAGCGATGCCCTGGATGGGCACAGCATTGCCCCCTGGTGGGCGTGACAGGTGGATCCCGGTTGGGTGCATGCGGGAATCTGTCTGACTTCCTCCCTGTTTCTAGCTTCAGAAAAATACAAAGAAAAAAAATTGGTTACAAAGGCTAATTTTTTTAAAGACCTTGGAGAAAAGAGCGAAGAACTGATCCTTCATGAACACTAAAGATGATAAAATAGAAAACCAATAACATTTTATCAATTTATATAAATTAATCAATTTAGCATTATAATTTATGCTGAACTTGTCATCCAGCCAAGAAAAATTTTTATATTAGTAGTATCAGAAACATGATACCTACAGTTGCCAAATATTAATCCTCTGCACTGAATGTTATAATTCAGGAGAAGTGGCAAGGGATAAGGGATCAAAAAATATAATTAGAAATCAAAATAAGAGGCATATGAAAATATTATTTCCCAGATGGGTTCATAGGCGTACATCTACAGAGATAGTTTTAAACACAGGCTGTGAGTTGAGATAATGAGACTAAAAGTATTTGTCCTTGAAAAACAATCATCTTCCTGACACTGGCTGACATAATTCACATGATCTGGACACTCTAATATTTTCTAGTAGATGCAAAAGGGACCACTGTAAAGACTTAACTTCTATAAAGGGCATTCATCTGTGGTTTTATAGAGCAGCAGCATTACAAGCATTATCCCTAGAAATGAAAAATGCCCTACATGTCCTTTGGAGTCATGGAGTCAACACTTTACCAGAGAGCAAAGTTACTACTTGATCAAAATGCTTCATGGATGATATCACTCTGTAAAGTTCAGCACCTGGCTCCCCACAGAGAGTTAATAATCATTTATTAGCTATGAAAACTCCAAAAATATCAGTTGTTACCCAAAGGCAGGAAAGCCCTGCCGCCTTCAGTCATGAGGAAACCAGGACTGATATTTCTCCGCAGTGAATACTTCCATACTCACCCAGCCAATATGTGAAGGCTTTGAAACATTTTCATGCAAAATTCCTTTTATTTTACAGTGGTAATGCTATAAAGATCTAACCATCTGCAATAATCAAAAAATGCAGAGATTTGCAAGATTTATCCCAAAGAAAATCCACTAACATTTCATAATACTTAGCTCACATCATAAAGGCCAGTTCAGGTCCTGGCCGATTGGCTCTGTGGTGGAGCGTCAGCCTGGCGTGTAGGAGTCCCGGGTTTGATTTCCAGCCAGGGCACACAGGAGAAGCGCCCATCTACTTCTCCATCCCTTCCCCTCTCCTTCCTCTCTGTCTCTCTCTTCCCCTCCCACAGCCAAGGTTCCACTGGAGCAAAGTTTGCCCGGGCACTGAGGATGGCTCTGTGGCCTCTGCCTCAGGCACTAGAATGGCTCTGATTGCGGCAGAGCAACACCCAAGATGGGCAGAGCATCGCCCTCTGGTGGGCATGCCGGGTGGATCCCGGTGGGGTGCATGTGGGAGTCTGTCTGACTGCCTCCTCGTTTCCAGCTTCGGAAAAATACAAAAATACAAAGACCAGTTTAGATGGAATGGCAGAATGTTGTCTTAGAATTAATCCTGCCACCAGCTGGATGGTACAAATACCTTCTCAGCTGTCAAAGGAGAGTGGCTTTCGTCAGAGGTTCCTAATGTTTGAAGCCAGCTATGTAGTCTGTTCCAAATCCTTCATTCAGATGGCTTCCCAAGTCCTCTCTGGTTCTGATCTGCCAAGCATCATTTACAGAACAGGGTGTTGCTTATATCCTAAACTATATCTTCCTGTTTTAGACATAGGAAGTTTAAATTATTAAGCCAATTCTACAAAGAAAATACCTGAGCATTAGTAGCCCTTCTGTCTCCTACTTGGGTATCTGAGCATTGAGATACCAGGAGTCTTTGTCATTAACTGTATCCTTCACACACAGGTTCCCACCCTCTAAATCAGGGGTAGTCAACTTTTTTATACCTACCGTCCACTTTTGTATCTCTGTTGGTAGTAAAATTTTCTAACCACCCACCGGTTCCACAGTAATGGTGATTTATAAAGTAGGGAACTACTTTATAAAATTTATAAAGCACAGTTACAGCAAATTAAAGCATATAATAATAATTACTTACCAAGTACTTTATGTCAGGTTTTCACTAAGTTTGGCAGAAGAAATCTTTATAAAACAACTTACTATAGTTAAATCTATCTTTTTATTTCTACTTTGGTTGCTCTGCTACCGCCCACCATGAAAGCTGAAACGCTCACTAGTGGGCAGTAGGGACAAGCTTGACTACCACTGCTCTAAATGCTTTAGTTGGTGGAAAACAATTCTCTTCTCCTCTCACCTATACCTCCAGGGAATTTGTCTGTTCCCTGGAGAATAGAAACAAATTCCTCATCCAAAGGACTCACACCCAAGCCCAATGGGTTTCTGAGAGCAATGCTGCTCACACTTTACAATATACACAAAGCATACTGGGAATCTTATTAAAATGCAGATTCCAGTTCAGCTGGTCCTAGGTAGTGCTGTGAGTCTGCATTTCTAACAAGTTCCCAGGGACCACACCAGTAGATAACAGCTTTCAGCCCCCAGGCCCAGTTATCTAAGCCCCACTTCTCAGCCTGAGGGCATCATGGTATCTCTCAGGCATCCTCTAATGGCCTCTAAAGGGTCTTGAAGCTCTTTCAAAACTATAAAGCCCATTCTCTCAGTTGCTTTAAAAGATACAAGTTTGTGTAATACATCATTGTTTCACAATAGTGAAAAATCCTAGATTTTAAAAGTATGACAAATTCCTTTGTGTCCTCCATAGGGCCCTATGTGCAAAGAAGGTGATATCATGTAAAATAAGAGTAACCTGAGAAGACAAGATTGCTCTTTCACAACTCTGGAACTTCTAAGAATAACAGAGGGACCTTGAGCATCAGTTTTCTCACGGGTAGAAGAGGTGATGGAGATCGATAGATGCCAGAGGGGCTGACAAAACTTTTCTTCCACAATAAAATGTGTGTGCTTCTCTAAGTCTCTAGGTACCCCTTAATTTTCCAAGGTGGATAAATATATAATTCTAATAATACTTGAGGTTACACCTGATGTACTCCATTTACTGTTCTACTAATTCCTGTGTTTCATATTTATTTCTGTATCAATTCTTTAAATTTTTGTGCTGTGAACTGTGTTGTCCTCAATATGGATTAATTGAAACAAAGCACTACTAATATATTCTTTGTTGCCTGTTGTTAAGGACCTTCCCAAAGTATTCCTGTTTACCAGCAGGAGGCCATGGATATCATTGTGAATTCAGTTAATGTTCAAAAAAATACTATCTTTATATCACGCAACACAAATATTTGGCTGTAAAATTAAGACAGATCACATTTTAAGGGTACTATGAAAGAATATTAAAGGAAGTGTGAGCCTGACCAGGCGGTGGTGCAGTGGATAGAGCGTCAAATTGGGATGCAGAGAACTCAGGTTCAAGACTCCAAGGTCGCCAGCTTGTGTGCAGGCTGATCTGGTTTGAGCAAAGCTCACCAGCTTGGACCCAAGGTTGCTGGCTGAGAAAGGGGCTACTTAGTCTGCTGTAGCCCCTCGGTCAAGGCACATATGAGAAAGCAATTGATGAACAACTAAGATGTCTCAACTCGCAAAGAAAAACTAATGATTGATGCTTCTCATCTCTTCGTTCCTGTCTGTCCCTGTCTATCTCTCTCTCTGTCTCTGAAAAAAAAAAAAAGTGTGAAATAAATCTGTTAGAAAAGAAAAAATAACTACATGAAGGTGAACATGTTACTTGCCCCAGCACTCCCCTACATAAAATCATGATTTTTAAGTATTAGCTTTGCCCACACAGGCAAATACATACTGTATTAAATCAGTAAACTAATAACCTGATTTTGTTTACTGATCAGATCAGTATTTTCATCTTTAGTCCAGGAATTCTCACACTTCCCACTGCATTAAAATCATCTAAGATAAATATTCATAAATATATAGACAAAGATATAGAGATAAGGAATAAATTAAGGAATGAATGAAAATAGCTGGGTCCCACCCCCCAGAAAGTATTTCACTGGGCTCAAGTAGAGCCCAACGAGCTGTTTTTTATTTTTAATTTTTACTTATTGATTTGAGAGAGAGAAAGAGACAGAAAGAAACATTAATTTGTTATTCCACTTATTTATGCACTCATTGATTGATTCTTGTATGTGTCCTAACCAGGATTGTACCTGCAACCAAGTTACCCAGCCTGGGCTAAACATCTATATTTTTAAACACTCTAGCAGATTCGAATATATAACAAGAGTTGAGAACAGTGGTGGGATTCAGCCTGTTTGGACCAGTTTGGTAGAATCGATACCTAATCTTTTGTTGAGTTCAGTGAACCTGTTGTTAAAATGACCCTTGTAATCAGGGTTCCCTCTAAGGTGAGCACCTGGGCAGCCGCTCAATGTGAGAATCACAAATTTACATTCGTTGCTCTTAGAATATGCTGCGCAACAGCATATTCTAAATCAGGAGTCGAGAACCTATGGCTCCCGAGCCAGATGTGGCTCTTTTGATGGCTGCATCTGGCTCGCAGACAAATCTTTAATAAAAAAAATAATAACATTAAAAATATAAAACATTCTCGGCCCTGGCCAGTTGGCTCAGTGGTAGAGTGTCGGCCTGACATGCAGGAGTTCCGGGTTCGATTCCCAGCCAGGGCACACAAGAGAAGCACCCATCTGCTTCTCCACCCCTCCCCCTCTCCTTCCTCTCTGTCTCTCTCTTCCCCTCCCACAGCCAAGGCTCCATTGGAACAAAGTTGGCCCGGACACTGAGGATGGCTTCGTGGCCTCTGCCTCAGGTGCTAGAATGGCTCTGGTCCCAGCAGAGCAACGCCCCAGATGGGCAGAGTATCACCCCCTGGTGGGCATGCCGGGTGGATCCTGGTCAGGCGCATGCAAGAGTCTGTCTGATTGCCTCTCCGTTTTCAACTTCAGAAAAATAAAAAAAAAAATTAAAAAAAATATATATATATACATTCTCATGTATTACAATCCATTCATTTCCTACCACTCATGTTCATGGTTGTGGGTGGCCGGAGCCAATCACAGCTGTCCTCCAGGACAACACCAGATTTTTATTGGATAATGCGTAAGGTATATGGGTTGTTGTATGGCTCTTACAGAATTACATTTTAAAATATGTGGCATTCATGGCTCTCTCAGCCAAAAAGATTCCTGACCCCTGTTCTAAGTGCCCATAGCAATATTCATTCAATCCATAGGTGAAAAAAATTGCAAGTGAGATTCCAATGAAGAAGCAGTATGGAAATGTCTTAAATAACAGTTCTATTATTTTGGGCAGATATTATCTAGTATTTTAAAACTCTTTCTTATAACAATCTAGTTTTGTTAGATATTTCTTTTATTGTTCTTATACAACTTTTAAATGCATGAAATAATAAACTACCTTTCGGTATATCATTTTTTTTATACTTAAAATGGTCATTAGGGCAGAGAACCAGTTGTTAAATTATCTGAATCCCACCACTGGTTGAGAATCACTAGTCTTTGTTTTTAAATTATTTTCACTGTAGTCTTAAAATACATACTGAGATTATAGATTTTTTTTCTGCCCTTTAGTCTTTCCTGTACTCTTCAACTTTTCTACAGTGAGCCTGGGTTGCTTTCAGAAAAAAATAAGCAAAGAAAATTCTTTTTCAAAGAAAACCAACATCCACAAAATCCCAAGCATATTCTATATTTCATCTATATTTCTTGTTTCTTCTATATTCTAACACTATTTGTATCCATATCCTTCCTGTTAGATGTCCCCTCTTCCCCCACTTACAAGGTTAGTATTAAATGAGCTATCATCATAGAATATAACCTTATAAAATTCATAAAGCCTATAATTCCATTGAGAAAATATACATTTATGTCCTGGCTGAATAGCTTGGTTGGTTAGAGAATTTTCCCAAAGCATAGAGGTTGCCAGTTCAATCCTCGGTTAGAGCACATACAGGAACAGAACAATGTTCCTCTTTCTCCCTCTCTCTCTCACTAAAATCAATCAACAAATAAATTTTTAAGACAACTATCCTCTTTAAAATATATATGCATTTGTCACATTAAGTCTGGGGTTTTCAATCCACCAGAATCACCATGGAGTTCTAAAAGTTTCCTCAGGTGCTGGCTACACCTCACACAAATTAAATCAGGGCTAACCTTCTGGGCTAGGACCATGAGGACTCAAACAACAGTTATATATTTATATCCCAAGTGATTCTAATGTGCAGCCATGTGAGTAACCACTGGCTTAAAGAGTTAGTTATAAGTATCCACATCTGGAGATAATTAACTTCTGCTAGCTTACAAATTCAATACTTAACACTGGTGTAATTTCAGAGAATGGTTGGATATTTGTGTATATGCATTGATGTTCCATTACAAGTTAGCAAGAAGTAAACAGAAAACATTGATAAATGTATTTGCTGTTCTTCCTTTGAATTGAGCAAAGTCACCATCTTCTACATTTAAATGCAAGAAATTCTGAGAACACTGTTATGTGTCACTCATACATCCTGACCAAAAGATAACTATGGGGAAATAAAATGGAATAAGAACATCTTCACAGATTCGGCATGTATCCTACCAAGGAGGTGTTATTTCTCAGAATAACTTTGATACCTAGAAGTCGGCACTGTACTCTCCCACTGCCTGGGATTCTTAAATGAAAGGCCTGGATGCTGACCACTTTTCTTGTCTGTAAATCTGAAATAGAAGTGCAGGCTCTTAACCATTGTAAAGAAGCTAAACAGTGTTTGATTTTTCTCCGCCATGTACCCCCAGGCCTCCCTTTGTTTGTGCAGGTCTCAGTTTATGCTCTCTGCGGTGAAAATTAACCCACAGACAATACTGCTGTGATGAGATTTCCAGACATGTGCAGCAAAGAATTTTAACAGTATGCAAAATACTGCAATTAAACAGCTTTTATTAATAGTGTTATTTTAATGAGCAAAAGTTCCGTTTTCCAGAGTGGAATAAAAGAAATACATAGATAACCTACATGGAAATTCTATAAAGTATTAAATGAAATCCAAGAGTCTAAAAGATTTTTAAAGGAATGGGTTTATCCTTTTCCATTTCAAGGCATTATACATTTGTAATAATCTTTTCTAAAGCACATTAGGATTCTCAGCAGAAGTGGCCTTTTCCTCCCAGTTTCGGAAAGGAGTGGTTTATGGGTATTCTTTTGTTCAAAGCAAAAGTATGAGTGGAGGAAAGAAAGGGTTTGCAGCCAGGGAAATGATGCATTCCACAGACAAAGATTAAAAGCAGAACTTAACAGAGAGTGCCAAAATAACAAAACAGGAAGTAGTTATCTCCTCTATTAAATAAAACAAGAAAATTCATTTAGCATTATTTTACAGAACACCTATTGTATGCAATGCACCCCACTGTGTACTGGAGATAGAAGCCAGACTGGTGGTCTCTGTCTCCTGGGACTTTAGAAGGCAAGAGGGGAGGGCAGAAATTAAATTGTTATTATTAAATTAATTGTGGTAATGCAATGAGGCAGCAGTGCAGGGAGATAAAAGAGTATAAAACAGAGGCTTGACCTAGTCTTCAGGTTAGGCTTCTCTGCAGACAGGACCTTTATTCAGATCTGAAAGAGGAGCTAAAAGTTGGCTAAGTGAAGAATGGGTAAGTTTTGTGAGCAAGGAACATAAAGGTTGGTATAACTGGGGTACAAAGAAGGAAGGAAAGGGTGAGATAGGGCTGGCAAGGCAGCCAGGTGCGAGAGGGGAAATGGGAATCCTGCTCCAGGCACATTGATTCTGAAGAGCAGGAATGCATTAGTGAAGCCATCAGGTAAAAGAATGGAAATCTGGGTATGGAGCACAGAGGGGTGACCTAAGCCAGGGACAAAGCATTGAGAGTTATCAGCACATAGATGGGAGTTGAAATTATGGGTGTGGTGAAACACATACTAGGTCATGGGCTTTAAGTTAAAAATCTAAATATCCCTTTCTGACCTGAGTGGTGCAATAGATAATGTGTCGACCTGGAATGCTGAGGTTGCCAGTTCAAAATCCTGAGCTTGCCTGACTGGGCAGTGGCGCAGTGGATAGAGCGTCAAACTGAGATGCAGAAGACCCAGGTTCGAGACCCTGAGGTTGCCAGCTTGAGCGAGGGCTCATCTGGTTTGAGCAAAAGCTCACCAGCTTGAGCCCAAGGTCGCTAGCTCAAGCAAGGGGTTACTCGGTCTGCTGAAGGCCCACGGTCAAGGCACATATAAGAAAGCAATCAATAAACAATTAAGGTGTTGCAATGCGCAACAAAAAACTGATTGATGCTTCTCATCTCTGTTCCTGTCTGTCTATCCCTCTCTCTGACTCTCTCTCTGTCTCTGTAAAAAAAAAAAAAAAAAAAATCCTGAGCTCGCCCAGTCAGGTCACGCACAAGAAGCAAATAAGGTGAGTTGATGCTTTCTTTTCCTCCCCACCTCTCTAAATCAATAAATAAAATCTTTAAAAATATCTTTGTGTAGGCCCTGGCTGGTTGGCTCAGTGGTAGTGTCGATCTGGTATGTGAAAGTACTGGGTTCAATTCCCAGCCAGGGCACACAGGAGAAGCGCTCACCCACTCCTCTACCCCTCCCCCCACTCCTTTCTCTCTATCTCTCTCTTCCCCTTCTGCAGCCAAGGCTCCATTGGACCAAAGTTGGCCCTGGAGCTGAGGATGGCACCATGGCCTCCACCTCAGGCGCTAGAATGACTCTGGTTGCAAGGGAGCAATGCCCCAGATGGGCAGAGCATTGCCCTCTAGTGGGCATGCTGGGTGGATCCTGGTCAGGTGCATGCGGGAGTCAGTCTGTCTGCCGCCCCCTGCTTCTCACTTCAGAAAAATACAAAAAATAAATTAATTAATTAAAAATTAAAAATATATATGTGTGTATGTTTGTGTGGTATGTGTGTGTATGTGTGTGTCCCTTTGAAACCAACAGTTGGCACATGTAATAACCCCAAACATACTTGCTGAATGGAATGAGCCCTAAGAAAATAGATATAAGCTATCACAAGTCTGTCAGGATAAATTTCCATTTACACTGTATAAAAGGACATCTAGAATTTATAATTTTTGTTTTGATAGATGAGAGACAGATTTTTTTATTGCAAATTTAGTAACATAATTATTATTGTGGTCCAAGAAAATAATCTGGATTTTGTATAACTAAATTAAATAATTAGGTTTCTGGGAAGAACCCTAAATCTACTTATGGAAAAACATCATCAATCTCTGTGCATAATTTAGGCATAGAGTAGGAAAAAACAATTGGGAAAATGAGAGAGCAGAGAAAAATTAATTATGGAAATACAGCTTAAAGAACAATGGCCTATATTTATAACACAGGTCTAATGAGAAATAATTCTCCTAAGTAACCATTCAAAACATAAGAAGTTTGCAAATCTAAAAAAAATGTTGACTTTGTTAGATGTATTTTTTTCTAAGTTAGTAATTATAACATTGTTATTTTCAAGCATAAAGGAATAAAATTATTAAGGACCTTTCTGCTTGGCTGGATTTCCAATGGCCACAAGTTTAAAAGAAAGAATTTGAGAGTCAAAGGCAAAGGCCATCCAAGAATCCCCCTTACACAATAGGCTTGTTTCAGATGACTAAAGCTAAAGCTTCAAAGACTGAATGAACATTGTTATACAACTGGGCTTCCCACATATCCAGATCTTCAATTTGCTATTTTGCTGTGCATCGTTACATAGTCTAAATGACCTTGACATAGGAAGCATGAGGTCCCCAGCAAAAACTCCCCAGCAAATTAGATTCCTGGTGGGGAAAAGAGGCTGAGACATCTCAACATGGATTTTTATAAATCTAGCTCTTTGCTTGGTCCTGATCAATCCAGCTGCACAACCTTGCAAGAAGCAAGCTCAACAAAGAATGCCAACACCAGTACTTTTGGGGAAATGAAGCACCCAAGCCAAAACATTGGTAGACAAGATCAGCCTGAAATGGCTCTGACAAGGGTCCAAGGAGAATTGTCAGGCGTAAGGAGGATGGGGTTCCATCCATTCAAAATCCCATTCCCTGAGCCCGTATTATGTGTACAGCAAAGTGCTTGGATTGGCAGAGATGGCTTCACTGCAGAGACAAGCAGGAGAAGAGCTACAAAAGAATGATTCAGAGATTTCTTGCAGCAAATGTTTATAGGAGTATCCCCCATAACAGTGTGATAAGAGACTGCAGTTAATAGATCTGAGAAGAGAAAGAGGTCAAGTTCATACTCCATCCCATCCTCCACAGTCCATCCTGCACAACTCCATGTGAAGGAACATGGACATAAGAGAAAGGGCAGGGGCCAGACCAGACAGTTGCCAAAGTGTCCTCAGGGTAAGGGGAGTCATGCCTCCACCAGAGGAAATTAGGAATGGACAATGAGTGAGGCTGAAGGACAGTGGCGAGTCCTCCCTAAAGAGCACTTATGACAGAGAAAGTCGCGATGAAAATAAACATCTGCACAAGATTGAACCAGAGGGAGCTTTGATCACCTTACCACCATGGATACACAAACAGGTATCAGGTGTGGACCAAACTTTTGCTGCCCTCATCTCATCTCTCTTTCCTATACCAACATCTAAGGAGACAGAACCTGAATTTCTCCTGTAGGGGAGAATTGGAGCAGGCCCAGATGAACCCTCAACCCCCAACTGCAAGGTCAGAGCTGTGGTATGGAGGGAGGAGATGGGATTGAAATGAATTTAAGAGTAACATTTTAAACTGAATTAGACCCTCAATAACCAAAAGTAACCAGAAAGTAATAGAATCTGCTGAGAATGTCCCAAAGAGTACTTTCAAAAGAATTAATTAGAGAAAAATGAACAATTTTTTGTATATGCTCCACTAAGTTGAAGGTATTCAATATGATGGTTTCAAATGGAATGCCCATCATGGAGCAAAACCAAAAAATAAAATGAATCTTAAGTTTTAAAAATATAAACAAACGGCATTTTACTGAGGCTTTTCTTGAGAATTTTCTGTATCTCCAAGAAGTAAGATATATCATACATACACACACACACACACACCCCTCTCCCTCTTTCTAAAGTAAAATGTAGCTTTTTGCTAGTACAGAGCTAGCTACAAAGTTCACAGTTAAAAAGGAATCTTACCTCCTCTTCATCATCTTCTTGCCAGTCTTCCCTTTCAACATCCCAGCTTGTTACAAGACATTCCCAAAGTGTTATAGAATAAGTTTGTTCATACCAGCTTACATTAAAAGCTATTTCCTGCCTGACCAGGCAGTGGCACAGTGGATAGAGATCCGGACTAGGATGCAGAGGACCCAGGTTCAAAACTCCAAGGTCGGCGGCCTGAGCACAGGCTCATCCAGCTTGAACGCAGTGTCGCTGGCTTGAGCGTGGGATTATAGACATGACCTCATGGTCTCTGGCTTGAGCTCGAAGGTCGCTGGCTTGAAGCCCAAAGTCACTGGCTCAGCTAGAGCCCCCCCATAATCAAGGTATATATGAGAAAGTAATCAATGAACAGCTAAGGTGCCGCAATTATGAGTTGATGATATTTTATGCTAACAGAAATCCTTAAAGCTACTGCTTTATTATAAATGAATAGAATCATAATTCTAATTGGCTTTAGTCATTTTAATCTTGGGCAGATGTAAATCTACATCCTTTCAAAAATAGTAATTTTCGAATGTAATAAGCAATCTGTTCATATTTTAAGCATTCTACTGCCCTCTTGTGTATCTCACTCATGTTTAGTGAAAAGGTTGCTCACAAAATACAGTAATTCTTCATTCTCGAAAATACTTCAGTGGGATCCTGCCCTGGCCGGTTGGCTCAGCGGTAGAGCGTCGGCCTGGTGTGCGGGGAACCTGGGTTCAATTCCCGGCCAGGGCACATAGGAGAAGCATCCATTTGCTTCTCCACCCCCCACCCCTCCTTCCTCTCTGTCTCTCTCTTCCCCTCCCGCAGCCAAGGCTCCATTGGAGCAAAGATAGCCCGGGCGCTGGGGATGGCTCCTTGGCCTCTGCCCCAGGCGCTAGAGTGGCTCTGGTCGTAGCATAGCGACGCCCCGGAGGGGCAGAACATCGCCCCCGGGTGGGCAGAGCGTGGCCCCTGGTGGGCGTGCCAGGTGGATCCCGGTCGGGTGCATGTGGGAGTCTGTCTGACTGTCTCTCCCCGTTTCCAGCTTCAGAAAAAAAATACAAAAAAAAAAAAAAAAAAAGAAAATACTTCAGTGGGATCTCAAGAGATTAGAACTCGAAAGAACCTCAAAAAATCATTGAAACCAGCACATTCATTTCACTGAGGGGCTAAATAAGATCCGGAAGGATTATACAACTTGCTCAAGATCACACACTGCTAGTTAATAGCGAATACAGCTGGACAGAATTTAAACCTTTCAGAGTGCTAATTTTTATACTGAAATAGAGAAGACAGCCTAGAAGACAATAGTAGCATTTTGGAGTTTGGCAGAACACAGTTTAAATTTCAGAACACCACTTCATAAATTCTCCCAAGCCTCTTTTATCCTCCATCCATAAAATGGGGTGAATAATAACTATTTTAAAGCTATTGAAAAAATCAATATGACAATGATCATCAAGCCTTCTGCATAAGTATCTGCAATCTAGTAATATACTAAGTGGCTATGCAACTATGAAAACACATAGGAAATGGTTTTGAAATTGTTATAAACTTGAGATCTCTGCACAAAGAAAGGCATTCTAAAATAATATATGAAGGCATTTAAATCTGAACTTCTTCAAAACTGGCACAAAATAAAACTTGAAAAAATAAAGCTAGTTTTTCTGATGCTTGAGTTTCTTTGATTACCATATTTATAATCTTTTTTTATCAGAGATAGAGAGACAGAGACAGAGAGAGGGACAGAGAGGGACAGACAGACAGGAAGGAAGACAGATGAGAAACATCAGTTCTTCATTGTGGCTCCTTAGTTGTTCATTGATTGCTTTCTCATATGTGCTTTGGCGCAGGAGGGGTTGCTCCAGCCGAGCCAGTGACCCCTTGCTCAAGCCAGTGATCTCAAGCTCAAGACAATACCGTGGGCTCAAGCCAGCAACCTTGGGCTTCAAGCCAGTGACCTTTGGGTTCAAGCCAGTGACCATAGGGTCATTCCTGTCTATGATCCCACACTCAAGCCAGTGACCTCGTGCTCAAGCTGGTGAGCCCGCACTCAATCCAGATGAGCCTGTGCTCAAACCAGTTTCAAGCCTGGGTCTTCTGCATTCCAGGCCGTCGCTCTATCCACTCTATCCATTGTGACACTGCCTGGTTAGGCTATAATTTTTTTAATACAAATGAAGTTCTGAGAGAAAATGCCACATAGCTAACACCATACATGAGAGATAAAGCAATGAACAGGACCCTTAGATGAGGGTCACAGAAAAACAAAGTGGAACTCAGTGGCCCAGTGTTAAGTCATGACTCCATGTCTTTTTGCTGAGGTCCCTCCTTCACCCCTGCAATGCCAAGAGCTAGCCTGGAAAGGTGGGAGCAGGAACTTCAGTTCTGACTTTGCTAATAATTAGCTACATCAACTTGGGCAGCTCATTTCATGTCTGCTTGCCTTCTCAACCTGTAAATTAAAATCATCCTTGTCCTGGCTGGATAGCTCAATTGGTTAGAGCATCTTCCCAAAGCATAGAGGCTGCCGGTTCAATCCCCTGTCAGGGCTCATACAGGAACACATCGATGTTCCCCTCTCTCTCTTTTTCTCTCTCTTTCTTTGCTAAAATCAATAAATAAAAAACATTCTTTTTAAGATTATTTATTGCCAGACCTGTGGTGGCGCAGTGGATCAAGCGTCAACCTGGAACACTGAGGTCGCCAGTTCAAAACCCTGGGCTTGCTCAGTTGAGGCACATATGGGAGTTGATGCTTCCTGCTCCTCCTCCTTCTCTCTCTCTCTCTCTTTCTCTTTCTCTCTCTCTCTCTCTTCTCTAAAATGAATAAATAAATAAAAATAATTTTTAAAAAAGGTTATTTATTTAAAATCATCCTCTACCTAGTGAAGTCCTATAGTAAGGTGGTATAATGAATGTAGAAAAACACTGAAAACTCTAAACAGCTTTAATAAAGTAAGGTTAAGTTTGTCATCTTAACATAATAAGAACATTGTCTGTCACCAAATTTAGGAAGAAAACCAAACTTAGAAAGGTGAAGGCAGCTTATATTCTAGGATTCTGTCCAACAGCACTCCAGTCCCTGTAAAATCCCTCATTTCACACTACATTTCCACTGGCTTTTGAAGATCACTCCAAAAATTGTGGCAACACATAAGTCTTTGACTCTTAAATAAATATTACTCAAGGGTATCTTGATAGCAGCAGTGACAGCTTATCCCTGACTATATACCACAAAATAAATATTCCAACAGGATAAAGACAATTACTCTTAGTGCACCATGTGAATGACTGATACTGGTTACTCTGATTTAAGGCAGCAGTAACCCACCCTGAGAGTGATGTGTAAGTGCTGTGAACTGCTCTGTTTTGGTTTTATTTGTGGCCCGCTTGCAGACACACACCCTGCTGGTAATAAACACTGATGGATGATCCTCAAACTTCCAACATCAGAAAGGGGCATTGGAGAGTGACGTCACGGAAATGGCACCGTGAGCAGCGCGTCCGACAGATCTCCCCAAAATCTCAACAAATTTGTCAACTAGAAACAGAAAAATTTATCCTCGGAGCATCCGGGAGTTCCACACACACACTGAAAGCGAAGGGACTGTTGCCGAGGAGGGAATACGCCTGTGGTGAGTCAACCCACACGTGCAGCTGTCCGCGCCGCGTCCGGGAGTGCCGGCAACGACCGGCATGCTCTGAGAAGCCGCGCCCCATGCCACAGTCCGGGAGGGGCGCCAAACCTGTCTTTCCTAGTCAGGAGATTCTCTCCGTGGACGGGGCACCTCACCCAGCCATTCGAGCTAACAATCAAGCGTTGGGGGAGGGGCGCGCAGGCAGCCTGAAATACTCTCTGGAGCACAGCTGCGGATCCAATCACTGAAATTAGCTTAACACACGAAATCTACGCACCCACGGGGCTCTAATTGATAAGACCTCTCCCAGTTCAGCGATCCAAGACAAGAGGCATAATATTTTTCAGTGCCTTTCGCTAAAGGGGCGGGGGCAATATCTGATTGACAGAGCCTCCATATTCAGGGATATACCTAACAAGAGGGACTTGGCAGATATTAAGATCTATATAGCAAGCAGCGAATAGTGCATCTTCTTTCCAGCCAAAACAGGCTACAAAGTGTGAAAAACCTGGGTTGAGTTGTCCAACTGAATGGTAGGCGCTGAACAGTCACCTTAACAACAATTGACTCCCAGCCCCACCTGATTACGCTGGAGGCTCTGACTGCCAGAGCCTTACCCAGAGCCTTGGGCTGAGTGAGGACAGAGTGGGGATTTCCCAGCTCTTTGAGCCTCTTACTCCCCAGACAGAAGCAGTGGCAGCCTCATAGCTGGATCACCAGGCTGCTAATTCAGAAAGGGGAGACTAGGGGAGAAACTCCAGGAAAGCAAACTCTCTCTCATTGTTGGACTCTCCAAACGCCAACAAGCCTTGACTACCAGTGAGACTAAAGCCAATTATATGACATTGCCATAGAATCCCATCAACTGCAAATCCCTACCTAAGCGTGACACAGGGGCAGAACCTGGGGTACAGAGTCACCGACCAGGAAGAGGGAGAGAAAAGAAAAAGGAAGAAGTTAACCTCTCAATATCAAGAAAAATCCAGGACGTCACGGAAATGGCGCCGTGAGAAGCGCGTCCGACAGCTCTCCCCTAAATCACAACAAATTTATCAACTAGAAACAGAAAAATTTATCCTCAGAGCATTCCGGAGTTCCACACAAACTGAAAACAAAAGGACTGTTATCACTTGAATCTGAGAGACGAGGGTGTGGAGGAAGCTACCGCAGCAACGCTCATTCAAGCCGCCAGGGAGTGCGCCCGCGGTGAGTCAGCCCATATACTTGGGAACCGCAAGCCGCCGCAAGCGGCCGACCGCGAGCCGCAGCGAGCCCCCGCGAACCGCCACCGCGAGCTGCCGCGAGCCCCCGCGAACCGCCACCGCGAGCGGCCTCCACGAGCGGCCGCCACGAGCCGCCGCGGGCGCGCCCGGTCCGGTTGAGCACTGCTGACGTTCCCAGCGGCCCGCACACTGCAAGTGGGGGTCGCCGGCCACCGGTGCCCTGAGCGCCCCATTCGCGCGCGTGCCTTGGGCATTCCACGCGCCCAGGGCGCCCTACTGGCCCGCACACCCAGGAGACTCCATTATCCTGTGCCTGGTGCGGTCCAGCCGCCAGCGGCGGGGCGAGCGGGAGAGGCTTGGGAGATTCTCTCCGTGGGCGGGGCACCTCACCCAGCCATTCAAGCTAACAATCAAGCATTGGGGGAGGGGCGCGCGCAGGCAGCCTAAAATACCTTCGGAAACACAGCTGCGACCCAATCACTGAAATTAGCTTAACCCATAAAATCTGCGCACCCTCGGTTCTAATTGATAAGATCTCTCTCAGTTCAGCGACCCAAGACAAGAGGCGTGATATTTTTTAGTGCCTCTCGCTAAAGGGGCGGGGGCAACTTCTGATTGATAGAGCCTCCATATTCAGGGATAAACGCTAACAAGAAGGACTTGGCAGATAATAAGGTCTATACTACACTAGTCGTAAGCAGAAACTAGTGCCTCTTCTTCCCTGCAAAAACAGGCTACAAAGTGTGGAAAGCCTGGGTTGAGAGGTCCAACTAAATGATAGGCGCTGAACAGTCACCTTGACAACAATTGACTCCCACCCCCGCCTGATTACACTGGAGGCCCTGACTGTCAGAGCCTTTCCCAAAGCCCTGCACTGAGTAGAGATAGAGTGGGGATTTCCCAGCTCTTTGAGCCTCTTACTCCCCAGGCAGAAGCAGTTGCAGCCTTATAGCTGGATCACCAGGCTGCTAATTCAGAAAGGGGGGACTAGAAGAGAGAATCCAGGAAAGCAAACTCTCTCATCGTTGGACCCTGCAAACGCCAACAAGCCTTTACTTCCAGCAAGACTAAAGCCAATTATATGACATTGCCATAGAATCCCATCAACTGCAAATCCCTACCTAAGAGTGACACAGGGGCAGAGCCTGGGGTACAGAGTCACCGACCAGGAAGAGGGAGAGAAAAGAAAAAGGAAGAAGTTAACCTCTCAAAATCAAGAAAAACCCACAGACTTTACAACTTGATCCACTAATTTTTTGTTGTTGTTGTTGTTGTTCTTTGTTTCTTCTATCGTTTTGCCTTTATTTCCTCCACCTCGGTCCTTCTATTCTCTGCCCATCTTATGCTTCCCCTTTCTTGAACTACACTACCCATGAGTGTTGCATTTTATTTTTCTTCTTCATCCTCACCCTCCTTTAAGGTTATACTCCAAAACACTTAACTCTCACTCTCTCCTCTTTTGTTTTTTTTTTGTCTTGCTTTATTTTGTTTTTTTCTCCTCCTATTTTATTTCTTCCTTCGTTTTTCTCTTTTTCTTATTTTTTCCTTTCTATTCGTTTTTTCTTTTCTCATTTTACTTTCCTCCCATATAATCCTCAGTCACGAACAAATTAGTTAATTTGGGACTCAAGGCTTTTTTTTGGCTTTATTTCTCTTTTTTGCTTTTGTTTTTATTTTTTTTTTCTCTTGTTTGTTTATTTTTGTGGCATTTTGGGTCCTCCCAACCCAAGGTCTCCATTGTATTTAGTCTTCGCTCCACTTAATACAACAGATTTTTACTTATTATTTTTATTTTTTCTTCTTTATTATTCTTTTTTGGTCCTTTTTTCTGATTCCCTCTTATCCCTCTCATTATATCTCTTAGTTGACCATCACTTACAAGCAAATCATCTTATGCTTGTCTAAGATTTTCTTCCTTTTTTTTTTTTTTTTTGCATTTAGTAGGTCCCTACTCCCTTTTTTTGCCCCTTGAACTCTTCACCCCAAATCAGGCCCTCCATTATAGGCACGATATTTCCCTGAGGAGGAGAGAGGAGGGAAAGAGAAGAGAGAAAAAAGGGGGAAATAATAAATTATTACTGTTTTTTTTTTGTGGGGTGTTTTACCCTTTTTTTTTTTTTCTTTTTACTCTTTATTAATTCTAATTAGTGCTATCAATAAGACCACCCTCAGATGCCGATAAGAAAGAGGAAATCGAATATTATGGATACAAAAGAAAGAGAGGTAACACAAATAGATGTGGAAAAATCTATGGAGAAAAGACTTAACATATTGGAAGCCTTGGAGCTAAATGATAGAGAATTTAAACTAGAAATCTTAAAAATACTCAGAGATATACAAGAAAACACAGAAAGGCAATATATGGAGATCAGAAAACAACTCAATGAACACAAAGAATATATTACCAAGGAAATTGAAACTATAAAAACAAATCAAACAGAAATGAAAAACTCAATTCACGAGCTGAAAAACGAGGTAACAAGCTTAGCTAACAGAACAGTCCAGATTGAAGATAGGATTAGTGAAATAGAAGACAAACAACTTGAGGCACAACAGAGAGAAGAAGAAAGAGACTCAAAAATAATAAAAAATGAGAAAGCCCTACAGGAATTGTCTGACTCCATCAGAAAGAATAACATAAGAATAATAGGTATATCAGAGGGAGAAGAGAAAGAAAATGGAATGGAGAATATACTCAAACAAATAATAGACGAGAACTTCCCAAGCCTGTGGAAGGAACTAAAGCCTCAAATTCAAGAAGCAAACAGAACACCAAGTTTTCTTACCCCAACAAACCCACTCCAAGGCACATCATAATAAAGATGACACAAACCAATGACAAAGAAAAAATTCTCAAGGCAGCCAGGGAAAAGAAGAGTACAACATATAAAGGAAGGCCTATTAGATTATCATCAGATTTCTCAGCAGAAACTCTACAAGCTAGAAGAGAGTGGACCCCAATATTTAAAGCCCTGAAAGAGAGAAACTTTCAGCCAAGAATACTATACCCATCAAAGCTATCCTTCAGGTATGAAGGAGATATAAAAACATTCACAAATACAGAAAAGATGAGAGAATTTATCAACAGAAAGCCCCACTCCAGGAAATACTAAGGGGGGTTTTCCAACCAGATTCAAAGAACAAAAGAAAACAACACCACAAGTAACAGCTCCACCAAGATCACAATAAAACCAAACTTAAACTGTGACAACAAAGGAAAAAAAGGGGGGACAGGATGGAGATTAACAGTAGCAAAGGATGATGAAGTGCAGAAATACTTATAAGATAGGGTACTACAATGAATATGGTAGGTACCCTTTTCATTACTTAATGGTAACCACCCTTAAAAAAACCACCACAAAAACACTTGACTTAAAAAAGGTAGCAACAGAGGAAAGAAGTATGGAACACAAACAAACAAAAACAAATGATAGAAAAACAAAAGAGAAGAATCAAACTAGATACAAAACTAACAGAAAGCAATTTATAAAATGGCAGTAGGGAAGCCACAGTGTCAATAATTACACTAAATGTAAATGGATTAAACTTAAGAATAAAAAGACACAGAGTAGCAGAATGGATTAAAAAAGAAAATCCAACTGTATGCTGCCTACAAGAAACACATCTAAGCAACAAGAATAAAAACAAATTCAAAGTGAAAGGCTGGAAAACAATACTCCAAGCAAACAACACCCAAAAAAAAGCAGGTGTAGCAATACTCATATCTAATAATGCTGACTACAAGACAGAAAAAGTACTCAGAGACAAAAATGGTCATTTCATAATGATTAAGGGGACACTGAATCAAGAAGACATAACAATCCTTAATATATATGCACCAAACCAAGGAGCACCAAAATATATAAAACAGCTACTTATTGACATTAAAACAAAAACTAACAAAAATACAATCATACTTGGAGACCTCAATACACCGCTGACGGCTCTAGATCGGTCATCCAAACAGAGAATCAATAAAGATATAGTGGCCTTAAACGAAATACTAGAACACCTGGATATGATAGACATCTACAGGACACTTCATCCCAAAGCGACAGAGTATACATTTTTCTCTAGTGTACATGGAACATTCTCAAGAATTGACCATATGTTGGGCCACAAAGACAATATCAGCAAATTTAGAAAAATTGAAATTGTACCAAGCATATTTTCTGATCATAAAGCCTTGAAACTAGAATTCAACTGCAAAAAAGAGGGGGAAAAAACCCACAAAAATGTGGAAACTAAACAACATACTTCTAAAAAATGAATGGGTCAAAGAAGAAATAAGTGCAGAAATCAAAAGATATATACAGACAAATGAAAATGAAAATACGACATATCAGAATCTCTGGGATGCAGCAAAAGCAGTAATAAAAGGAAAGTTCATATCACTTCAGGCCTATATGAACAAACAAGAGAGAGCCGAAGTAAACCACTTAACTTCACACCTTAAGGAACTAGAAAAAGAAGAACAAAGACAACCCAAAACCAGCCGAAGAAAGGAGATAATAAAAATCAGAGCAGAAATAAATGAAATAGAGAACAGAAAAACTATAGAAAAAATCAATAAAACAAGGAGCTGGTTCTTTGAAAAGATCAACAAAATTGACAAACCCTTGGCAAGACTCACCAAGGAAAAAAGACACAGGACTCAAATAAATAAAATCCAAAATGAAAGAGGAGAGATCACCACAGACATCATAGAAATACGAAGAATTATTGTAGAATACTATGAAAAATTATATGCCACCAAATACAACAACCTAGAAGAAATGGATAAATTCCTAGAACAATACAACCTTCCTAGACTGAGTCATGAAGAAGCAGAAAGCCTAAACAGACCAATCAGCAGGGAGGAAATAGAAAAAACTATTAAAAATCTCCCCAAAAATAAAAGTCCAGGCCCAGACGGTTATACTAGTGAATTCTATCAAACATTCAAAGAAGACTTGGTTCCTATTCTACTCAAAGTCTTCCAAAAAATTGAAGAAGAAGCAATACTTCCAAACACATTTTATGAGGCCAACATAACCCTCATACCAAAACCTGGCAAGGATGGCACAAAGAAAGAAAACTACAGACCAATATCTCTAATGAATACAGATGCTAAAATACTAAACAAAATACTGGCAAACCGAATACAACAACATATTAAAAAAATAATACATCATGATCAAGTGGGATTCATCCCAGAATCTCAAGGATGGTTCAACATACGCAAAACGGTTAACGTAATACACCATATCAACAAAACAAAGAACAAAAACCACATGATCTTATCAATAGATGCAGAAAAGGCTTTTGATAAAATACAACACAATTTTATGTTTAAGACTCTCAACAAAATGGGTATAGAAGGAAAATATCTCAACATGATAAAGGCCATATATGATAAACCATCAGCCAACATCCTATTAAACGGCATAAAACTGAGGACTTTCTACCTTAAATCAGGAACAAGACAGGGTTGTCCACTCTCTCCACTCTTATTCAACGTGGTGCTAGAAGTTCTGGCCAGAGCAATCAGACAAGACAAAGAAATAAAAGGCATCCATATCGGAAAAGAAGAAGTAAAGCTATCACTTTTTGCTGATGATATGATCCTATACATCGAAAACCCGAAGGACTCCACAAAAAGATTATTAGAAACAATAAACCAATACAATAAGGTCGCAGGATACAAAATTAACATACAAAAGTCCATAGCCTTTCTATATGCCAACAATGTAATATTAGAAAACGAACTCAAAAAAATAATCCCCTTCACGATTGCAACAAAAAAAATAAAATACCTAGGAATAAACATAACAAAGAACGTAAAGGACCTATATAATGAAAATTACAAAGCATTGTTAAGGGAAATCGAAAAAGATACAATGAGATGGAAAAATATTCCTTGTTCTTGGATAGGAAGAATAAATATAATCAAAATGGCCATATTACCCAAAGCAATATACAAATTTAATGCAATTCCCATCAAAATCCCTATGAGATTTTTTAAAGAAATGGAACAAAAAATCATCAGATTTATATGGAACTATAAAAAACCCCGAATAGCCAAAACAATCCTAAGGAAAAAGAATGAAGCTGGGGGCATTACAATACCTGACTTTAAACTATATTATAGGGCCACGATAATCAAAACAGCATGGTATTGGCAGAAAAATAGACACTCAGACCAATGGAACAGAATAGAAAGCCCAGAAATAAAACCACATATATATGGTCAAATAATCTTTGATAAAGGGGCCAACAACACACAATGGAGAAAAGAAAGCCTCTTCAACAAATGGTATTGGGAAAACTGGAAAGCCACATGCAAAAGAATGAAACTCGACTACAGCCTGTCCCCGTGTACTAAAATTAATTCAAAATGGATCAAAGACCTAAATATAAGACCTGAAACAATAAAGTACATAGAAGAAGACATAGGTACTAAAATCATGGACCTGGGTTTTAAAGAACATTTTATGAACTTGACTCCAATGGAAAGAGAAGTGAAGGCAAAGATAAATGAATGGGACTACATCAGAATAAAAAGTTTTTGCTCAGCAAGAGAAACTGATATCAAAATAAACAGACAGCCAACTATATGGGAACTGATATTTTCAAACGACAGCTCAGATAAGGGCCTAATATCCAAAATTTACAAAGAACTCATAAAACTCAACAACAAACAAACAAGCAATCCAATAAAAAAATGGGAAGAGGACATGAACAGACACTTCTCCCAGGAAGACATACAAATGGCCAACAGATATATGAAAAGATGCTCAGCTTCATTAGTTATTAGAGAAATGCAAATCAAAACTACAATGAGATACCACCTCACTCCTGTTAGATTAGCTATTATCAACAAGACGGGTAATAGCAAATGTTGGAGAGGCTGTGGAGAAAAAGGAACCCTCATTCACTGTTGGTGGGACTGTAAAGTAGTACAACCATTATGGAGGAAAGTATGGTGGTACCTCAAAAAACTGCAAATAGAACTACCTTATGACCCAGCAATCCCTCTACTGGGTATATACCCCAAAACCTCAGAAACATTGATACGTGAAGACACATGTAGCCCCATGTTCATTGCAGCACTGTTCACAGTGGCCAAGACATGGAAACAACCAAAAAGCCCTTCAATAGAAGACTGGATAAAGAAGATGTGGCACATATACACTATGGAATACTACTCAGCCTTAGAAATGATGACATCAGATCATTTACAGCAAAATGGTGGGATCTTGATAACATTATAAGGAGTGAAATAAGCAAATCAGAAAAAAACAAGAACTACATGATTCCATACATTGGTGGAACATAAAAATGAGACTAAGAGACATGGACAAGAGTGTGGTGGTTACCAAGGGTGGGGGGAGGGAGGACATGGGAGGGAGGGAGGGAGAGAGTTAGGGGGAGGGGGAGGGGCACAGAGAACTAGATAGAGGGTGACGGAGGACAATCTGACTTTGGGCGAGGGGTTTGCAACATAATTTGATGACAAAATAACCTAGACATGTTTTCTTTGAATATATGTACCCTGATTTATTAATGTCATCCCATTACCATTAATAAAAATTTATTAAAAATTGAAAAAAAAAAAACAAACAAAAAAAAAAAAAAAACGTCAAAAAAAAAAAAAAAAAGAAAAATCCAGACTTTATAACTTGTTCCACTAATTCTTTGTTGTTGTTGTTTCTCTCTTCTTTCTTATTGCCTTTATTTGTATTTCCTCCATCTCAGTCCTTTTATTCTCTGCCCATCTTATGCTACCCTTTTCTTGAACTACACTACCCATGAGTGTTACATTTTATTTCTTTTCTTCATCCTTACTCTCCCTTAGGGTTACACTCCAAAACCCTTAACTCTCACTCTCTCCCCTTTTGATTTCATTTTGTTTTTTTTTTGTTTTTTTCCCCTTTCCTTTTTTTCTTCCTTCGTTTCTCTCTTTTTCTTATTTTTTCCTTTCTATTCGTTCCTTCTTTTCTCCTTTTACTTTTCCTCTCATTTAATCCTCAATCAGGAACAAATTATTTAATTTGGGACGCAAGTTTTTTTTGTTTTTGTTGTTTGTTCTTTTTTTTTTTCTTTTATTTTCTGCTTTTGTTCTTGGTTTTCCTTTATTTGTTTGTTTTTGTGGCATTTTGGGTACTTTTTACATTGCTTTTTAACTCACTAGCATTCCTCCTAACCCAAAGTCTCCATTGTATTTAGTCTTCACTCCACTTAATACAACAGATTTTTACTTATTATTTTTATTTTTTTCTTCTTTAAATATTATTTTTTCTCTCCTTTTTTCAGTTTCCCTCTTATCCCTCTCACTATAT
This sequence comes from Saccopteryx bilineata, assembly GCF_036850765.1. Taxonomy (NCBI): domain Eukaryota; kingdom Metazoa; phylum Chordata; class Mammalia; order Chiroptera; family Emballonuridae; genus Saccopteryx; species Saccopteryx bilineata. The sequence goes on along the minus strand of NC_089491.1, from coordinate 166,460,807 downwards.
CTCTTAGTCGACCATCACTTACAAGCAAATCATTTTATGCTTGTCTAAGATATCCTCCTTTTTTTTTTTTTTTTTTTTTTTTTGCATTTAGTAGGTCCCTACTCCCTTTTTTGCCCCTTGAACTCTTCACCCCAAATCAGGCCCTCTGTTATAGGCAGTTTTTTTTTGTTGTTTTTTTTTTGTTTTTTTGTTTTTTTTTTTAGAGAGGAGAGAGACAGAGAGAGAGAAGGGGGGAGGAGCTGGAAGCATCAACTCCCATATGTGCCTTGACCAGGGAAGCCCAGAGTTTCGAACCGGCGACCTCAGCATTTCCAGGTCGACGCTTTATCCACTGCGCCACCACAGGTCAGGCCTAGGCAGTTTTTGTTACATTTAGCATAATATAATTCACAGGTCATCACGATATTTACCTCAAGAGGTGAGAGGAGGGGAGGAGAAGAAAGAAAAAAGGGGAAAATAATAAATCATTACTTTTTTTGGTTGTGCAGTGATTTTCTTTTTTTTTTCCCTTTTTATTCTTTATTAATTCTAATTAACAATATTAACAAGACCACCTTCAGATGCCAATAAGAAAAAGGAAATCGAATATTATGGATACAAAAGATAGAGAGGTAACACAAATAGATGTGGAAAAATCTATGGAGAAAAGATTTAACATACTGGAAGCCTTGGAGCCAAATGACAGAGAATTTAAAATAGAAATCTTAAAAATACTCAGAGATATACAAGAAAACACAGAAAGGCAATTTAGGGAAATCAGAAAACAACTCAATGATCACAAAGAATATATTACCAAGGAAATTGAAACTATAAAAACAAATCAAACAGAAATGAAAAACTCAATTCACGAACTGAAAAACGAGATAACAAGCTTAGCTAATAGAACAGCCCAGATAGAAGATAGGATTAGTGAAATAGAAGACAAACAACTTGAGGCACAACAGAGAGAAGAAGAAAGAGACTCAAAAATAATAAAAAACGAGAAAGCCCTACAGGAATTGTCTGACTCCATCAGAAAGAATAACATAAGAATAATAGGTATATCAGAGGGAGAAGAGAAAGAAAATGGAATGGAGAATATACTCAAACAAATAATAGATGAGAACTTCCCAAGCCTGTGGAAAGAACTAAAGCCTCAAATTCAAGAAGCAAACAGAACACCGAGTTTTCTTAACCCCAACAAACCCACTCCAAGGCACATCATAATGAAGATGACACAAACCAATGACAAAGAAAAAATTCTCAAGGCAGCCAGGGAAAAGAAGAATACAACATATAAAGGAAGACCTATTAGATTATCATCAGACTTCTCAGCAGAACTCTACAAGCTAGAAGAGAGTGGACCCCAATATTCAAAGCCCTGAAAGAGAGAAACTTTCAGCCAAGAATACTATACCCATCAAAGCTATCCTTCAAGTACGAAGGAGATATAAAAATATTCACAAATACAGAAAAGATGAGAGAATTTATCATCAGAGAGCCCCCACTCCAGGAAATACTAAAGGGGGTTTTCCAACCAGATTCAAAGAACAAAAGAAAACAAAACCACAAGTAACAGCTCCACCAAGAAAACAATAAAACCAAACTTAAACTGTGACAACAAAAGAAAAAAAAAGGGGAAGAAAGGATGAAGATTAACAGTAGCAAAGGACGATGAAGCGCAGAAATACTCATAAGAAAGGGTACTACAATGAATATGGTAGGTACCCTTTTCATTACTTAATGGTAACCACCCTTGAAAAAACCACCACAAAAACACTTGACTTAAAAAAGGTAGCAACAGAAGAAAGAAGTATGGAATACAAACAAACAAAAACAAATGATAGAAAAACAAAAGAGAAGAATCAAACTAGATACAAAACTAACAGAAAGCAATTTATAAAATGGCAGTAGGGAACCCACAAGTGTCAATAATTACACTAAATGGATTAAACTTACCAATAAAAAGACACAGAGTAGCAGAATGGATTAAAAAAGAAAATCCAACTGTATGCTGCCTACAAGAAACTCATCTAAGCAACAAGGATAAAAACAAATTCAAAGTGAAAGGCTGGAAAACAATACTCCAAGCAAACAACACCCAAAAAAAAGCAGGTGTAGCAATACTCATATCTGATAATGCTGACTACAAGACAAAAAAAGTACTCAGAGACAAAAATGGTCATTTCATAATGATTAAGGGGACACTGAATCAAGAAGACATAACAATCCTTAATATATATGCACCAAACCAAGGAGCACCAAAATATATAAGACAGCTACTTATTGATCTTAAAACAAAAACTGACAAAAATACAATCATACTTGTAGAACTCAATACACCGCTGACGGCTCTAGATCGGTCATCCAAACAGAGAATCAATAAAGGTATAGTGGCCTTAAACGAAATACTACAACACCTGGATATGATAGACATCTACAGGACACTTCATCCCAATGCAACAGAGTATACATTTTTCTCTAGTGTACATGGAACATTCTCAAGAATTGACCATATGTTGGGCCACAAAGACAATATCAGCAAATTTAGAAAAATTTAAATTGTACCAAGCATATTCTCTGATCATAAAGCCTTGAAACTAGAATTCAACTGTAAAAAAGAGGAGGAAAAACCCACAAAATTATGGAAACTAAACAACATACTTCTAAAAAATGAATGGGTCAAAGAAGAAATAAGCGCAGAGATCAAAAGATATATACAGACAAATGAAAATGAAAATACAACATATCAGAATCTCTGGGATGCAGCAAAAGCAGTAAAAAGAGGAAAGTTCATATCACTTCAGGCCTATATGAACAAACAAGAGAGAGCCGAAGTAAACCACTTAACTTCACACCTTAAGGAGCTAGAAAAAGAAGAACAAAGACAACCCAAAACCAGCCGAAGAAAGGAGATAATAAAAATCAGAGCAGAAATAAACGAAATAAAGAACAGAAAAACTATAGAAAAAATCAATAAAACAAGGAGCTGGTTCTTTGAAAAGATCAACAAAATTGACAAACCCTTGGCAAGACTCACCAAGGAAAAAAGACACAGGACTCAAATAAATAAAATCCAAAATGAAAGAGGAGAAATCACCACAGACATCATAGATATACAAAGAATTATTGTAGAATACTATGAAAAATTATATGCCACCAAATACAACAATCTAGAAGAAATGGATAAATTCCTAGAACAATACAACCTTCCTAAACTGAGTCATGAAGAAGCAAAAAACCTAAACAGACCAATCAGCAGGGAGGAAATAGAAAAAACTATTAAAAACCTCCCCAAAAGTAAAAGTCCAGGCCCAGACGGTTATACTAGTGAATTCTATCAAACATTCAAAGAAGACTTGGTTCCTATTCTACTCAAAGTCTTCCAAAAAATTGAAGAAGAAGCAATATTTCCAAACACATTTTATGAGGCCAACATAATCCTCATACCAAAACCAGGCAAGGATGGCACAAAGAAAGAAAACTACAGACCAATATCTCTAATGAATACAGATGCTAAAATACTAAACAAAATACTGGCAAACCAAATACAACAACATATTAAAAAAATAATACATCATGATCAAGTGGGATTCATCCCAGAATCTCAAGGATGGTTCAACATACGTAAAACGGTTAACGTAATACACCATATCAACAAAACAAAGAACAAAAACCACATGATCTTATCAATAGATGCAGAAAAGGCTTTCGATAAAATACAACACAATTTTATGTTTAAGACTCTCAACAAAATGGGTATAGAAGGAAAATATCTCAACATGATAAAGGCCATATATGATAAACCATCAGCCAACATCATATTAAATGGCGTAAAACTGAGGACTTTCCACCTTAAATCAGGAACAAGACAGGGTTGTCCACTCTCTCCACTCTTATTTAACGTGGTGCTAGAAGTTCTGGCCAGAGCAATCAGACAAGACAAAGAAATAAAAGGCATCCATATCGGAAAAGAAGAAGTAAAAGTATCACTTTTTGCTGATGATATGATCCTATACATCGAAAACCCAAAGGACTCCACAAAAAAATTACTAGAAACAATAAACCAATACAGTAAGGTTGCAGGATACAAAATCAACATACAAAAGTCCATAGCCTTTCTATATGCCAACAATGAAATATTAGAAAATGAACTCAAAAAAATAATCCCCTTCACGATTGCAACAAAAAAATAAAATACCTAGGAATAAACATAACAAAGAATGTAAAGGACCTATATAATGAAAACTACAAGACATTGCTAAGAGAAATAGAAAAAGACACAATGAGATGGAAAAATATTCCTTGTTCTTGGATAGGAAGAATAAATATAATTAAAATGGCCATATTACCCAAAGTAATATATAAATTTAATGCAATTCCCATCAAAATTCCTATGACATTTTTTAAAGAAATGGAACAAAAAATCATAAGATTTATATGGAACTACAAAAAACCCCGAATAGCTAAAGCAATCCTAAGGAAAAAGAATGAAGCTGGGGGCATTACAATACCTGACTTTAAACTATATTATAGGGCCACAATAATCAAAACTGTATGGTATTGGCAGAACAATAGACACTCAGACCAATGGAACAGAATAGAAAGCCCAGAAATAAAACCACATATATATGGTCAAATAATCTTTGATAAGGGGGCCAACAACGCAAAATGGAGAAAAGAAAGCCTCTTCAACAAATGGTGTTGGGAAAACTGGAAAGCCACATGCAAAAGAATGAAACTCAACTACAGCCTGTCCCCGTGTACTAAAATTAATTCAAAATGGATCAAAGACCTAAATATAAGACCTGAAACAATAAAGTACATAGAAGAAGACATAGGTACTAAAATCATGGACCTGGGTTTTAAAGAACATTTTATGAACTTGACTCCAATGGCAAGAGAAGTGAAGGCAAAGATAAATGAATAGGACTACATCAGAATAAAAAGTTTTTGCTCAGCAAGAGAAACCGATATCAAAATAAACAGACAGCCAACTAAATGGGAAATGATATTTTCAAACAATAGCTCAGATAAGGGCCTAATATCCAAAATTTACAAAGAACTCATAAAACTCAACAACAAACAAACAAACAATCCAATAAAAAAAATGGGAAGAGGACATGAACAGACACTTCTCCCAGGAAGAAATACAAATAGCCAACAGATATATGAAAAGATGCTCAGCTTCATTAGTTATTAGAGAAATGCAAATCAAAACTACAATGAGATACCACCTCACCCCTGTTAGATTAGCTATTATCAACAAGACGGGAAATAGCAAGTGTTGGAGAGGCTGTGGAGAAAAAGGAACCCTCATACACTGTTGGTGGGAATGTAAAGTAGTACAACCATTATGGAGGAAAGTATGGTGGTTCCTCAAAAAACTGAAAATAGAACTACCTTATGACCCAGCAATCCCTCTACTGGGTATATACCCCAAAACCTCAGAATCATTGATACGTAAAGACACATGTAGCCCCATGTTCATTGCAGCACTGTTCACAGTGGCCAAGACATGTAAACAACCAAAAAGCCCTTCAATAGAAGACTGGATAAAGAAGATGTGGCACATATACACTATGGAATACTACTCAGCCATAAGAAATGATGACATCAGATCATTTACAGCAAAATGGTGGGATCTTGATAACATTATACGGAGTGAAATAAGTAAATCAGAAAAAAACAAGAACTACATGATTCCATACATTGGTGGAACATAAAAACGAGACTAAGAGACATGGACAAGAGAGTGGTGGTTACCAGGGGTGGGAGGAGGGAGGATGCAGGAGGGACGGAGGGAGAGAGTTAGGGGGAGGGGGAGGGGCACAGAGAAAACTAGACAGAGGGTGATGGAGGACAATCTGACTCTGGGTGAGGGGTATGCAACATAATTTAATGACAAGATAACCTAGACATGTTTTCTTTGAATATATGTACCCTGAAATATTAATGTCATCCCATTAACATTAATAAAAATTTATTTTAAAAAAAAAAAAAAAAAGAAAGGGGCATTTGGAGCTGACAGTGTAGTGGAAGGGAAAAGGCACTGGCTTTAACTTGTAAGGCAGAAAGTGAGAACATCACTGTGGCTGTTGCGGTGAAACACTGCTCACAGCCACAGGGAATGAATCCAATGGGGCTTTGTGGTATTCTCCACAAACAAGTTAACTCAAGCTCTTGGTTCAACCCAACAATTATGCCACGCTTGCATCCAGAGTGCTGGAATAAAAACGCTGCCAGAAACAAAATAAAAGATCCAGCTACATAAATACAAAAGGGAGCTCACCATGAAATACACTGTTGTCCACCAGAAAATGCCTGCGATACTGCACACAGATCCTTTTCTCAGAGTTCCAGTAACTCATTGTCAGAAGTTTTCTGGCACAGCATCAAAACAAAATTGCCCTGTCAAGGGAAACAGAATGAGACAAAAATGAATAAAACGGCGGCCACACGCTCTCACTGGTAACGTAATGCCATTAGCTACCCAGCATTTTGGGCAACACACCCAGCATACCACCTATCCATGCACGGAGCTGGGATCACCCAAGCCCTCCAAAATTTCCCATGAGTCTTCCCAAGGAGTAGAATGTCATTTAATATATAGCTGCTGCTTACAGGGAAAATAAATCTAACAGGAAGTGAGCTATAGGGCTCAGTCATATTCAGCCAGGACCCAAACCTGTCAACACTAGTAACTTTTCAGGACATTGCAGTAGCAGGAGGGGAGGTGACTGTCACTCTCAGCTGCTGAATTTTCTGTCAGTACAGCTCCCCTCTGGTGGACAGTGTGATCCATGTAGATCTTAGAGATTATAACAGCATCAATACCTCCCTCTTTTGGATTCCTCACAGGTGTCCATTTAGAACCACTAGGGCCTGGCTCTGCCCAGGCTGAACTTATTGGTGTAACTAGAAGTGGGCACAGGCCACAGGCAGGGTGACCAAGAATCACTGCCTGTTTCTCCATAGGGCCTGCCCCTCCACAGACAGAGAAACATAATGCTAACTAGAGCAAGGACTTAAAAAGCGAAGATCCAAACTGATGAATGAAACTCCTCCAAAAGCTGATGTGCATAACCCCAGACAAGGCCCCCTTTGTTCACAGGATTTGGCTAAAGCAACTTTTCAGAATTCCAGCTTCTTTTCTGGTCACAGAATAAAGCCAGGCAAAACCAAGCAAGGCTGGCATGAAGGAAAAGCCACAGGTGGGAAACGTGGCTTGGTGGGGGAAAACTATCAGAGCTTTGATTGTTCACTCATGGAACAATTGGTGAAGGATCCTAAAGCTTTGCCAGAGCTTTCTCCCTGGTTCCCTAAGGTTCATTCTTAACCCCCCACCCCCCAACAGTGATCTAATTTCATTAACCCAACTGACCCTATCTTTTCTCTGGCTCCAGGTTCTTCTAGCCACATCCCCTCCTGGCTAAGTCTGACTGTCTCATACTCTCTCTCCTGCTGAAAATGAGTCCCAGCACTCTAAAATAAAGTAAGTCTTGTATGAATCCAACTGTCTCCTCTTCCACCCAATGCAGCATACTACAAAGATCTCTTCTTTTAAAAAAAGTAGTTTAGAAATACATGGCCGTTAATTTTTTCAAAACTACTGAAATTCATCAATTAAAAAAAAATTAAATGTCCCACCCTGGCCGGATAGCTTGATAGGTTAGAGCATCATCCTGAAGCACAGTGGTTGCTGGTTCAATCCCTGATCAGGGCACATACAGGAACAGATAGAAAATCCTGTCTTTTTCTCTCTCTCCCTTCCTCTCTCACTAAAATCAATCAGTCAATAAATAAGTCCTCTCTTCCTTCATTTAATGGCCTTCTCCTGGAATGACCAGTTTTGTTTAGTGTATATCATTCCAATTCTTTTTCTATGTATTTATATACATATGTCTATATGCATATATATTATTTACAGACATATATGTATGTAATTTTGAGGACAAAAAAAAACTATATTTTTAATAAGAAATTTTTCCAAGAAATAGGAAATACTTTTCAATAATATCAGTAGTAACCATTTCCTACAAAGAGTATATTTATGATTTATATTATATTTTAAGTTTCATGGAATTAAAGAGGACCCTGTCTGCTTCCTGACCTGTTGTGGCACAGTGGATAAAGTGTCGACCTGCAGTGTTGAGGTTGCAGGTTCAAAACCCTGGCTTGCCTGGTCAAGGCACATATGGAAGTTGACGTTTCCTGCTGTTCCCCCTCTTGTCTCTCTCTCTCCTCACTAAAATAAATATAAAAATAAATAAATGAATAAATAAATAAAGGTGACGCTGTCTATATTCATTTTTCCTTACTAACTTGGTCTTACAATTTCACATGTCATTCTTTATTTTGCACTCTTTATTTTCAGTCCAAGGAAGAAGTTCAGTGGAATCAAAAGATGAAAGTCTACTGTGTGTTTATATATAGTTAGCAAAACACATGCACATACCTGACCCTCCTGAAGCTTCCTTTTAACTGAATGGAAAGAAGGACAGAAAAGGGTGCTGTGTTAGAGGAAGCGATGTTCCCATGCTGCTAGGAAATGGTAGCAATAGGACTTGAAATCTTTTCTCCAGATTGCAAACCCAAGGTTCCAGCCATGACAGGCTAGAAGGATCTAAAGTCTTATGTAATGTGGTGGCTCTTATTTCTTTATTTTTTAAAGTTTTATGTACTGATTTTAGAGAGAGAAGGGGGAAGGAGTGAGAAGCATCAACTTGTACTAGTTGCTTCTCATGCCTTGACCGAGCAAGCCTCGGGTTTCAAAAGGCGACCTCAACATTCCATGCTTTATCTCAGGGGTCAGGAACCTATGGCTCACGAGCCAGATGTGGCTCTTCTAATGGCTGCATCTGGCTCACAGACATATCTTTAATAAAAAAAATATTAATAACATGGGGGCTCTGTGTTGAGGTGCAGAGTCTGCCTTCCTTCCTTCTTTCCTTCCTTCTTTCCTTCCTTCTTTCCTTCCTTCCTTCCCTCCTCCCTCCTTTCCTTCCTTCCTTCCTTCCTCCTTTCCTTTCCTTTCCTTTCCTTTCCTTTTCTAAAAAAAGAGAAAAAAAAACAAAAAAAATAATGTTAAAAATATAAACATTCTGGCCTGACCTGTGGTGGCGCAGTGGATAAAGCATCGACCTGGAAATGCTGAGGTCACCGGTTCGAAACCCTGGGCTTGCCTGGTCAAGGCACATATGGGAGTTGATGCTTCCAGCTCCTCCCTCCCTTGTCTCTGTTTCTCCTCTCTCTCTCTCTCTCTCTCTCTCTCTCTCTCTCCCTCTCCTCTCTAAAATGAATAAATTTTAAAAAATCTATATAAACATTCTTATGTATTACAATCCATTCATTTCCTATCACTCATGTTCATGGTTGCAGGTGGCTGGAGCCAATCACAGCTGTCCTCCAGGACAACACCAAATTTTTATTGGATAATGCCTAACGTACACAGGTCGTTGTATGGCTCTCACGGAATTACATTTTAAAATATGTGGCATTCATGGCGCTCTTAGCCAAAAAGTTTCCCAACCCCTGCTTTATGTACTGTGCCCCTACAGGTCAGGCTTTTTTTTTCCTTAAGATTTGTAATGTGATGGCTTTTAAATATGTCCTAGAAAGTCTTGTACATTTCTCCCTGTCAAACTGTAGAAGAATCTGATTTGCCTTCCTTTGACTATGGGCTGGACTCACTAGTTTACTTCTAACAAAATCAGTTGTAACTTATGCTATAAGTCTTCCAAGACTAGGTCATAAAAAGGTACAGCGTCTGCCTGACCAGGCGGTGGTGCAGTGGATAAAACATTGACTGGGATGTAGAGGACCCAGGTTCAAGACCCCGAGGACGCCAGCTTGAGTGCAGGCTCATCTGGTTTGAGCAAAGCTCACAAGCTTGGACTCAAGGTTGCTGCCTTGAGCAAGGGGTTACTCGGTCTGCTATAGCCCCACAGTCAAGGCACATATGAGAAAGCAATCAATGAACAACTAAGGTGTCGCAATGAAAATCTGATGATTGATGCTTCTCATCTCTCTCTGTCCCTGTCTATCCCTCTCTCTCTCTCGCTGTCTCTGTGTAAAAAAAAAAAAAAAAAGGTACAGCTTCTGACTAGTTCCCTGTCTCTCTCAGGAGGTTTGCCCTGGGAACCCAGCCACCAAAGAGTGAGAAAGCCCAGGTTTGAGAGTTCCAACAGACAGCCCCAGCTGGGCCCTCAGCCAACAACCAACATCAACCACAGACGTGTGAGTGAATAAGCCTGCGAAGGAGTCTAGACCCAGCCTTCAAGATTTCCAGATGAGACTCCAGACAGAGAGGCAGAGACAAGCCATCGCCTCTACATTCTCATTTTTGTTTCTGACCCACAGAAACAGTGAAAAATAATAATAATTATTGTTGTTTTAAGGTGCTAAAATTTGGGGTAATCTGTTACATAGCAATAGATAATGAATATAGTACCACTCTCAGATATATCCAATGAGAGTGTGACCTCAACTCTTTGAGGACAGAGACTCAAACCCACAGAGATATCTATAATATCGAGCTCATTGAACACTGGTTCCCACCAATGCACCAAGCTTTCCAACTTTTAGTGTTAGAAATTTGAATTCCAACGCTAAGGGAAAAAAGAAATAGGAAAATCTCTAAAAGAGAACTTTGTGAGGGACAGGGGGAAATTTATACATTTTGTATTATTATTATTTTAAGTAGAGGGATTTATCTACTACATGCTGACTACTATCACCACCTCTTTATCCCCTGAGTACCACCACCACAGCACACTCTCTCCCATAGTACACAGCTTCTGTCAAAATCAACACTCCAACTTCTTTACATTCTTTCTTGATAATAATAATATATTTTTAAATCACTTTATGGTTTATCCAATATTCCCATTTATATCTGGTATTTTTTTAATGGCCCTTATAATAACTCTACAAGTAATACATGATTAAGCGTGAGTTTAAGGAGACTAATAGGAAACAAAGTTGCAAACCTGTCTTCTGACTTCAAATCCACTGGCCCCAGTCCAGGGCTACTCTGTCCAGCAGTGTTTCCTCCCAACACTGCTTCCCTGTGGAAAGAGCCTCGCATATTATTTCTCAGGATAGACAAAGCAAATTCTTCCCATCTCCACCATTCTATCCCACTCTACTATGAACCAATGAAGGAAAAGAGACAGGAGGATCTGACTAAATGAAATGTTACTTATTCAGAAAATACATAGCTTATTCTTCCAGCCAGGAGCTGTTGTAGTATGCAGATTGGAGAAACATGTTGGTCCTTCGAGTATCAAAGAGTGGGAGGATTCTTCACAATGAAGTTTGAGTAAGCTACTTGGACCAAGTGCAGAAACACCAAGGCCAAGTTTCTTAGCCAAACATCATTGTGAAAACTGTCTCAAAAATTCATGTGTTTTCCAAATTGCTAACAAGAGGGAAGAAGGCTATAGCCATAAATGAAAACATAATGCATAAACTCACCCTGTTGTTGGAAAAGAAAAACAAAATGGTTGTTTGGGTATTATTTTCATACCATTATGAAGCTGAAAACTCCTAAGTCAAACCATCATAATTTGGGGACTCTGTAGTTTTAATTCTCAACATTAAGGGATACCTAGATATGTGGGATGTAGTGGTGCTGGGGTCCAGCCCCAGGGGGAATCCAGGGGTACCATAGGAAGAGACGGCGTCGGCGAAATCGAGTGAGAGAGCCGAATTCTTTTCTTTCTCTTTATTCTCTAGTTAGCATTTACTGCCAGGCATCTCTGCCAAATGCTGGTCTAGCTTTCTTTTAATGCACACACACTAAGTTACAATCACATGGTATTTTGTTTCATTATGGTTACATATTTCCAGATAACAGTTAATTCATATCTATAAGCTACAAATCAGGTGGTAAGTCATTCAAAGTACAGATATACAATAACTTGAATAGCAATAACAATATCAGTACAAATTTCTAAAAGATTAGTACTAATTAATAACTCTACTGTTGTTGTGAGTCAAGGGCGCAGAAAAAGAGATTAACAGACGAAATCATCAAGGACTAGCAAAGGACCACCGCTTGCTCAGGCAAATGGCCTTGAGTTCATGCAGTGTCCTAATTTTTCTCACAAAACTTCAAAAGGCTTGCTTATTAAGAAATTGGCATAACATCAAGAGTAACTTTTGCTTAAAGATATATAGAGTGCACCTGCAAGATAGCTTAGTAGCAACATAATATCAGAAGGCATTAATTGCTATTGCTTCTATGGATCCCCCCATATTCCTCTTATTATCTGAAGGAAAAACCTTGGAAAGTATATAAATCTCATGAGAATGTCTCACTGAGAAAGCCCAGCAACTGCCTTCAGTCATAAAACAAGGGTCTTAGCAAAACATTCTTTTCTTGCCGACTGCGCTCCCACCCCAGGCCACGCAACGGGCCATTCCATAACACCTTACCTAAGATTCTATTGTCTAGTCAAATTTTATTTATTTACTATATTCACACACTAGTTAAGTTCTAGCTATATTCTTCTCAGAGTGTTCCACCATCTACAGGTCAGGTAAGCAAGAAGAAAGGAAAGTTTCTCTACTCTATCACATGAAAAGGCTAGGGAGAAAAGATGATGAATTAAGTGAAGGCTGAAAGGTGCTCTGTGCACAGCCACTGCCTCCTATCCATTTACAAGTCACAATCTATTCTTTCTAACATGATTAATAAGAAGAAATTCTCCTACAAACTTAACCCTTTACAAGGGATATCATAGCCAGCCTCTTATGTTTATGAGCCCAGTTCAAGGGGCTTACAGGCTTTTCTGTGGAACTCACACCCTCTGTCTCATTTCCAAAGAAATCACTACGAATCTACAGGGAAAGCACGGTACTATTATCCCTGTGCCACAAATAATAGCACACACCCAGAAAAGGGGGGATATAAGGCCAGATTAATTCAAAAAGTCAAAGGGGGAAGTATCGTTGTGCCTTTCCTTTGCGGTGACTTTGTCAACCCGCAGCCATTGGTCTTCACTGCGGTGACTTTGTCAACCAGCAGCCGTTGGTCTTCTCTGCTGTGACTTTGTCAATCAGCAGTTTTTGATCTTCTTCTGCTGTGACCTTGTCAGCCAGCAGTTGTGGGTCTTCTCCTGCTGTGACCTTGTCAGCCAGCAGTCGTTGATCAGCTCCCAACATAGTGGGGCATCAAGACAATGGGGAAATGTCTGACTGAAAGTCAAGAGGCCAGAGCCGCAGCTAACTAAACCATGGAAGGTACATCTCTGCACTCCCCAGTGCTTTGGCCGTCTCATCTATATAGTCAGAAAAGGTGGTGGTGATTGAGATGGTCTCTCAGAGCTTCCAACCTTAGTATTCCACATTGTATTAATAAGAATCATGTGCAACCCTTCTCTAATATCCCAATCCATTCTTCTTTATAAGTTAAAATAGTCCTGAAAAACCAGAGTTAATTCCCATTAGTAGTACAGCACTTAATCGATTTCCTTCTCTTTAAGCCCACCTGAGACAAAAGACAAAATTAATAGGCTTTCACAGTAATATACATAAAACATCAAGTGCCTATGGAAAAAGTTCCCAAAATTATATCCTGCAGCTCATAGTCTCTGACACAATACATTTGGGGGATTTCTGTATCCAGGTATTCCTTAAAGTTGAGAAACTATAGACAATTCTCAATTTATGATGGTTTGACTTAGGATTTTCCAGTTTCACAAAGGTATGAAAATAATACCCACACAGCCATTCTGTTTTTCACTTTCAGTACAGCATTCAACAAATTACTTTAGTCAACACTTTATTATGAAGTAGACTTTGTGTTAGAGGACTTCTCCCAATGGTTAGTGTTTTGAGTACATTTAAGGCAGGCAAGATTAAGCTATGATGGTCAGAAGCTTAGGTATATTAAATGCATTTTGACTTAAAATATTTTCAACTTACAATGGGTATGTCTGGAGCCTGACCAGGCAGTGGCGCAGTGGATAGAGCATCTGACTGGGATGCGGAGGGCCCAGGTTCGAAACCCCAAGGTTGCCAGCTTGAGCACGGGCTCATCTGGCTTGAACATGGGCTCACCGACTTGAGCGGAGGATCACTGACTTGAGCCCAAAGGTCGCTGGTTTGAGCCCAAGGTTGCTAGCTTGAGCAAGGGGTCACTCTCTCTGCTGTAGCCCTCCCCCCCCCCATCAAGGCACATATGAGAAAGCAATCACTTAACAACTAAGGAGCTGTAAAGAAGAATTGATGCTTCTCATCTCTCTCCCTTCCTGTCTACCTGTCCCTGTCTGTCCCTCTCTCTGACTCTGTCAAAAACAAAAACAAAACGACAACAAAAAAGACAATGGGCATGTCTGGACATGGTAGATGAAGGAGCATCTGAAATCCAGGTAAAAGGTAAGATTTCAAAGAAAGCTGCTCCTCTCATTTCTCCACTAATTTTAAGACAAATTAAGAGAATTATATAGTGCAGGAATGGGATGAGAGAGACCAACACTCCTCTTCCTCTGGCCCAGGTCCAGACCCAGGTTCACAGCTTCTAGAGCAGTTCAGAAGCCTGGTTTAGGCACAGAATGACCTAGTCAGAGGGGCTCACTCTACTCCCCAGCTGGCAGGTCACTCTCCTCCTCTTTGTACCATCACATGTCCCCTCCCCCACCTCCCACAGGTTTCTAAGCATTGCCCAACTGGTTGTTAAAAGGCTCTTCAAACTGCCTAATTCTGTAAATAGCTCTCACCCAGCTATGTACACAAAGGGAACACAATAAAATGGTACTTCATACACTTTAAAGTTCACAAGAGACACCACTAAACCCCAAGGTCTCAGTGTGTTTTCTTTTCTTCTAGTTATCAGTTTTTAGCTTAATGCCTTGTGGTCACAGATCTAGTCTGTATGATACCAATCATTTGATAACTGGTTAAGATTTGCTTGATGACATAGTTTGAGATCACTTTTTATAAATGTCTATGTGTGTTTGAAAATAATGTGCTATGCAGTTTTAAGATGTAATGATCTTCACACATGTGTCAGCTCAAACTTTTTAACTGTACTGTTCAAATCTTGTCTGTGATAATTGATCTTTCACTTTACCAAGAACTGAGTAAGTCTATTACAATCTCACTGGGAATATATATGTTAATATATGTTTCTTATTATAATTCTGTCAGATTTTATTTATTCTACATTGAGGCCATGTTACTAGACATGCAAGTTTTTTCTATTTCTGAATTGCGACTTAATAGCCAATATGACCCTCATTGTCTCTAGAAAAGAAATATTTTGGGGAGCACTTAAAGTCTATTTTGTCTGGTGTCAATATTGCCAGTTTCTTTTGTTTTATTGTTGTTTTTTCTTTTTGTATTTTTCTGGAGGTAGAGAGACAAAATCCTGCATGTGCCCAACCAGAATTCACCTGGCATGCCCACTAGGGGGTGATGTTCTGCCCATCTAAGCCACCGCTCTGTGGCAACCAGAGCCATTCTAGCGCCTGAGGTGAAGGCCACAAAGCCATCCTCAGCGCCTGGGCCAACTTTGCTCCAATGGAGCCTTGGCTGCGGGAGAGGAAGCGAGAGATAGAGAGAAAGGAGAGAGGGAAGGATGGAGAAGCAGATGAGCACTTCTCCTGTGTGCCCTGGCTGGGAATCAAACCCAGGACTTCCACACGCCAGGCCGATGCTCTATACTGAGCCAACCGGCCAGGGCCCACTTTCTTTTGTTTTTTAATCACCTATTTATCTCTATTATTTTACTTTTAATTTTTCTGTATCCTTATATTTTAGACATATCTTTTATAAATAGCATGTCTGAGTTTTCATTTTTCATCCACTCTAACAATTTTCAGTACCTTTACATTTATTATAGTTACTGATACTTATGGATTTGTTTCTACATCTTATTTTGTGCTTGCTATTTGTCTTACTGTTTTATACTTTTCTCAAATTCCTTGACTTCAAGATTTATTATTTTTCTCATTTCAATTTTCCCCATTAAAAGACATTCATTCTTTTAACAATTTTTAGTGACTGCCTTAGAAACTTTAACATGCACACTTCACTTATAAAAGTCTACATTTAATCAATACCTTTAACTTTCTCCTGAACTATGCAAGAACTTTCAAAGATATTAACTAACTCCTCTTGCTTCATCAACTATGTCACTTATATTATCTAGTTCACCATTATTATTTTATGCAGTCATATGTGCTTTAACTTACACTATTTTCTTTCTTTGCTCTGCATTACTTCTCCTTTCTGAGACCTACCTGGGAATAATTTTCTTCTTCCTGAAGTATAGCTGATTCTTGAGCAAGGTGGGAATTAGGGATGCCAACCCCCACACAGACAAAATTTCACTTATAACTTCAAATCTGGAGATTCAACAAACTATACATGGAAACCACAATTGGGAAGGCAAATAACTCTTTTCCATCCAGGGTTGGTTGAATCTCTAGCATCAAAATCTGCAGTTAGGATGGGTTGACTGCACTTATTGAAGAAATCCAAGTGTAAGTGGATCTGCACAGTTCAAACCATGTTATTCAGAGTCAACTGCATATCCTTTAAAAAAGGAACTACTAGAACAAACTCTCCAGGTTCTTGTAAGTCTGAAAAGTCTTCTTTCTGTCCTTGCTTTTTAAAGGTTTTTTAAAATGACAATAGAATACTGAACTGATAATTTCTGTCAGTGCATGAAAGATAAAATTCTACTGTATTCCAGTTTCTACTGTTTTACTATCAGGATAATATGTCATGTCTTTGAAAGTAAGCTGCCTCTTTTCTCTAACCTTGCTGAAGACTTTCTCTTTAACTTTTGTGTTCTGCCATTTTATTATATTTTCTCTATATGTGTATTTATTTTTACTCATCCTTTTTGAGATTCATATAATTTTATAAATATGTGAAGTGATGCTTTTTGATTGGTCCTTGAAAATTCTCTGAAATTATCTCATTAAATGTTGCCTCTTTCCATTTTCTCTCTTCTCATTCTGAAACTTTAATTAAACTTATGTTGCCTCAGTAGAGCCCAAGCTCTAAGTCGATCAAGCGTCCTTGATTCAAATTCTCTGTGCAGTGGGACACTCCTGCTTATCAGTAGGCTGGCAGCCTCTTCGAGACTACTATCAGTAGGTGGCTGTGAGGATGCTACTTATCAGTGCCAATACTAACTACCTCTAGAGGAAAGACATGACTGAGACACAAGTTAGTTGCAAAAATTATATAGGCAGTTTATTACTCATAAATTCTTTTGGTATTCCTGGGTACAGCTTAAGGGGGCCCTAACGGCGTGCTCCTCTTGGCTGTCTTTGGTCAGAGCGGCAGGGAGACAGTCCATGTTCACGTTGGAGTCTGGGCAACTAGAGAGGCCCCTTAGCTTTAGTACCTTTTCTGGCCAATGCTTTCTAACAGGTGCTTATTGATAAGATTATTATTTCAAATAATTTTGGGGGGAATTTTTCGCAGGGAGTTCGTTTATGTTAAATTATTGAAATGTTGTATCAAGTCACTTTTAAGATGTTACTAGAAGAGCCTCCTGTGTATATCAATTCACAGAGTATGACATCCAGCCACTTCTTATTTATATGTAACTTCACACACACACTAACTGAGCCCTGTGCAAAAGGCAGTCTGTTTATTATACTTGTGCACACTGTATTAATTCTTATTCAGATAACATAGTTTTATTTAATTTCCTTAATTGCTTTTAACATTATATTTTAAATATTTTTATATCTTTTCCATATTTTATATTTTATATATTTAATTACTATAACCTTATATTACTGCAACATATGTTGAATCTGAATTCTCTTTTTTCCATATTGATTAGCCTTTCTTTTGAGGTTTCTATTGCTTTGCTTCTCTGCATTGCCATCTGAAAATTTTCTTTAGATCTATCACTCAGTTGACTATTTCCTCTTCCACTTGGATTAATCTATTAAGCCCATTCATTGAGTTATTATTTTCAATTATTATATTTTTAATTTTCCAAGTTCTACTTAGTTCTTTTTTTAAATCAGCATTGTTAGTCTTTATAGTTTCTTGTTCTTGGCTCATATCTTATTCAGTAATTTTACTTTTTTCACTGTAAGATGCTCATTTTTCTTCTATTTTTATTGGTGGGGATTCTCTGAAATATGCTATAAAAATAGACTCCAAAAGAGGGAGAAAGTTTGATTTCTGCTCTGTACCAGGGACACTTCCAGTGTAGAAACTCTTTAAATTAATTTTTCATCTTGAGGTTTTCTGTCCACCTGGTTATTATGATTCCAGGCACATACCTGTATTAGACCTGATTTAGAATCACAAATTCTCAGGACTAAATAATTAGGAATCTGCTCAGTAGCTAGTTTTTTGTTTTTGTTTTTTTTTACAGAGACAGAGTCAGAGAGAGGGATAGATAGGGACGGACAGGAATGGAGAGAGATGAGAAGCATCAAATCATCAGTTTTTCATTGCGACACCTTAGTTGTTCATTGATTGCTTTCTCATATGTGCCTTGACCATGAGCCTTCAGCCAACCAAGTAAGCCCTTGCTCGAGCCAGCAACCTTGGGCTCAAGCTGGTGACCTCGGGGTCTCAAACCTGGGTCCTCTGCATCCCAGTCCGACACTCTATCCATTGCACCACTGCCTGGTCAGGCAGTAGCTAGTTTTTTGATAGGTGATTTTTCTTATAGCCTTCTAGGATTGGAAAGAGTTAAATAATACTTTTGTTTTTGTTGTTATTCTAATTCACCCTTTTATTGAGGGAGAAGCCAGAGTCCCAGCTTTATAATTAAAGGTTATACACCCTCTCAGATGTTTTACCTTGTCTCTCCTGTGCCCTCAGGCCATGAAAACAGAAGTTCAAGTTAAGCTGGTTTGACAAATGTCTTCAAGGCAACAGCAGCTTCATTGCTCAGTACACCTCTCTTCATTTAGCTTCTGGCTCAAGTATTTATTACTTTCTTGCTGGTTCATTGCATTTAAGAAAATCATCTTTCTATTGTATCCAGCATTTTTAAATTGTTTTAGCACCAACGCTGGTAAACTACCTTGCTAAAAAGAGAATTCAACCTTGGAAATAAACATTCAAAGCCACAGAGCCTTGTAGTTTAACAGCCAAATCAGGACCTGTTCTAGCCCCAGAACACTTTAGTTCAGTGCCTGCCACATTGAAATAACTACTAACATTTTTTAGCACATTCTATATACCAGGTAATGTGGTAAACATTTTACATATATTATTTCATTTAATCCTTACAACAGTCCGAAGGTCTAGATATAATTCACCATTTAACAAATAAAGATACTGAAACAGAGGTTAAGTAATTATCTAAGATCCATAGCTATCAAGAGATAGCAATGGTATTTGAACTATGTAAAGCCAGTAGCCACGGCCACCATCACAGCCACCTGGCCCATGCAGGTTCGCATTTGATTCGGACAGTCGGTAATGAAACAACAGAGCCAAGAACTGGTGGGCCATTACCTTTAATCCTAGCTTGCACCTGGCGGGCAAGTAAAAGCACACACTGGGCTCCAAAATCCACTCATTCAGTGCTCACAAAGCTACTGACTTATCCGAATTTCCTAGAATCAAAGGTTTCTAGCTCACTAGTCTTATTCACCTCTGTTCCCTATCTCCTTCTTTCTGCACAAACTCTGCACAAACTGGCTTCCCTTCAGCACCCCGCCATCTTGGCTGCTTCTCCTCTCCTCCACATGGCCTTTCTCTACTCTCCTCTCTAATGCTAATCTCAGAAACTGAGAGAGAGCAAGCTCTGGGTCTGCCCCCATTTTATAGTGTAGAAATCAAAACCTTTAATCCAATATACAAATAAGAAAGTCTCTAATACAAAGTCACCTATCTGAGGCATAATGGGATTCCTCATGAGAATGTATCACCCCACATCATTCAATCAGTCAAGGGTGTGGGGAAAAGCTTAGTCTTAAAACTAAGCCCTAGGCTATATTGACCTGGCCTGCTTACAGCCTGTCCTCCCACATCCAATACAAACTATAAATGAGCAAACATATATATCATATTTACAAACTTATTTGACCAACAAACGAAAAGAAAACTTGTAACTCCAAAGACTGCACACTTAAGATCTATGTAATTTTGCTTCCTAATAAATAATCAATATAAGAGAAGAAAAGAGAAAGAATATGAGAAAAAGCTTGTGAGAGTGGGGACACTGCTAAAGCATTGCAGTCAGTTATGGAATCCAGATTTCAATTTACAACTCATTCTACTTTCTTATATTTGTGTCAAGATTGGCACATTTCTATTACTTATCATATATGCCTTCTTTTTTAAAAGTAGGTACACAATACAGACTGGATTGAAAAAAAACACACCCAAAGAAAGACTGGTAATTTCTTGAAATCTCAACTTTGATCACATTTAAAGATTCTTTCCTGATGACACACTAACAGCAGATTTTTTTTTATGATTCTAATTTTATCTACTTAGCTGTAGTTCAAAAAAAATCCTTGATTCACATTGTCTCTAAAACAGTGATTTCTAAGGTTTTTACACTTAATCTTAGCCAAAAAGCTGAGAAGTGATTTCTAAGCTTCTTAAATATTAGAAATGGACTTCAGAATAGCTCTGCACCCAGTCTCTTCACACATAAGGACACCCAAAGTTCAGTCTCAGAAAGGGGACTCACTCCCCAGAGAGGGCAGATTTCCACAATAAAGTCTCCAGTCCACACTGTTCTCCTTCCTCACTGTACAGCAGGGCAAGGAGGGGAAGTGAAATGTTGAAATTTGGAAAGAAATGCTAAAGGCAACTAAATGCATATTATTTAGAAAAAGTAAGTTAAGTGTTCTGACTGTGCCGCTGCCAGGCAGTGGTCAAAAACCTATTCATTTCCCTCTTCTTTAAACTTATCTTTTACTGGAAAGAATGAAAAGATGCCTTCTACTTTAAAGTCTGCTCAAAATGGAATCATGTAAAGTCACACATTAGTGAGTAAGAAAAAGGCAAATTTCATCTATATCAAGATGCTAACTTTTTACCTACCACATTAGCAAAAATCAAAAAGTTTGCTGACAAATCAGGTAGAGAAATTGTTAGTGTAATTAATACATTTCTGATAGGAGTAAAATTTTTACAAATTTTTTTTTAAGATTTTGTTTATTCATTCCAGAGATAGGGGAGAGAGAAAGAGAAAAGGGGAGGGGGGCAGGAAGCATCAACTCAGTTTCTTCTAGTATGTGCCTTGACCAGACAAGCCTGGGGTTTCAAACCAGTGACCTCAGAAGTTCAGGTTGATACTCTACCCACGGCGCCACCACAGGTCAGGCAAAATTTTTACAAATTTTATGTAGGCCAATTTGGCAATATTTATCAAAATTACAAGAAATACCTTTCACTTAATAATCCCACTTCCATAAATATATCCTTTACTATACTTGAACATCTGCAAAATGAAGTGTTTATTGAGCTATTTACTATATCAGTGTTTCAAAAAGATCAGAAGCAATCTAATTGTCCATTAATCTGGTTAAATGTTAGTATATCCATACAGTAGAAGCTATGTAGCCGCTGCCAACTGTCCCCAGATTGGGTCCAGGGTAGTATACTTTCAGAAGGTGGAGAAGGGGCAAGAGTGAACACCAAGCAGAGTGAATGCTGGATCTGTGTTCTGCAAAGGGCCTCAAAAAACAGGCACCAGGTTTATTTCTGTCCCTAAAGTGTTCCTTAAAAAAAAAAAAAGAACCTTAAATTCCATTAAAAACAAACTATCTTTGTGTTTTGAACAAATACATTTTCAGTATTAGATTACTTTTGTTCGGAAGCCTAGGATATTCTTTCAAGCCTGTAAATCCTTTGTTTTATTCCCTCTAATTCCTGATGTTTGATGTTTTGCAAGTGTGTGTTGTGTGTTTTATAAAGCATGTGTGACCAAATGAAAATAAAGCAGACATTTATTTTGTTCTGCTGAAAAAAAATTTTTTCTTTTCAATTTTTAGCCAAAGTGGGGGAGAAAAATTACTTAAGATGGACAAAGGAATCCCTGGTTAATGACACAAAACTGTAAATAACTTATTATTTAAATAACAATTATATCATGAAGTTTTACATGTATATGCATGTTGGAAGTTAGTTACACTGAACATTCTCAAGAACTTAATGACCCACTGGGCTGAAGTATGCATCTCACTTCATTTGCTCATTTTCTTTCCTTTTTATTGAAAACGTTTGCAAAAAAACATATATGATAAAAGACTGTTCAAAAATACGCAGAACAACTAAGATGCTCCACATCATATGTCATCAGGAAATGACTAAAATGAGACACCACTTCACACTTATTAGAATAGTCAAAATCCAGAATCATGTTGATAATGCTCTACATTTGGTTTTTAATAGGAAGAAAACAGCATCATTTTATTTCCTTATATATATCTGTTTGAAAATATACATAAGAAACTTATAACACTGTTGGTCTATTAGAGAAAGAACTGGATGGCTGAGGGACAGATGTGAGAATATTTACTAAATGCCCTTTTAAGCATCAGTTATTCTTTTCTAACAAATAAAAAGTAACAGCAGTTCTGGGCAGGTAGATCATTTGCTTAGATCATCATCCAGATACACCAAGGTTATAGGTTCAATCCCTGGTCCACACACATAAAAAAATGAATCAGTGAATGTATAAATAAGTGGAACAACAAATTCTGGAAAAGAAAAAACTCTCTCTCTCTCCCCTCCTCCCTTTCTCTCTCTAAAATCAATAAATTAATTCAATTTTTTAAATTACATTTTTTTTTTTTTTACTTCACCACATTTGAGATGAAAATTTTTTAAGAATGTGCTGAGAACTGGGCCTGACTTGAGCTTTTGCTTTTGACTGCAACTTGGACGTTAAATAATAGATTTCACTTTTCTCTCTTTTTATGAGGGAAAAATAAGTTAGTACAGTTTGTGTTTACTCTCTTCTAAGTCTGTGTCTTAACGATTTACCGAGTAAACAAAAAGATACTTTCAATTCATAACCTTGTATTAAAAACATGAGAAGCTGCCCTGGCCAGTTGGCTCAGTAGTAGAGCCTGGGCTCAATGTGTGAATTTCCTGGGTTCAATTCCCTGTCAAGGCACACAGGAGAAGTGACCATCTCTTTCTCCACCCCTCCCAGCCCCCTTCTCTCTATTTCTCTCTTTTTCTTTTCCTCTTCTGCAGCCATAGCTTAATTGATTTGAGCACATTGGTCCCAAGCACTGAGGATGGCTCCATGGAGCCTCTACTTCAGGTGATAAAAATAGCTCAGTTGCGAGCATGGTCCCAGATGGGCAGAGCATTATTTATTGGCTGCAGCCAAACTCATGGGCTAATGGGAATCAGATTCATTCCATTCCTGAGCTACAAACCCACTTTTATGCTTTATAAGAGAGTCAGGCTAGAAAGTTCCTTCCCTCACTCCAACATTGGTTTTCTGCCATAGGAAGAAATCTCTGTAAATGGATTCTTCTTCTTTTTTTCTTTAAGATTTTATTTATTGATTTTATGGGGGGGGGGGCAAGAACTATCAACTCAACTCATACTTGCTTCACTTTAGTGCACTTAACCCCAGACCAGGGTTGTTGGGTGGATCTTGGTCAGGGCACATGTGAGAGTCTGTCTCTC
Source organism: Saccopteryx bilineata (assembly GCF_036850765.1). Taxonomy (NCBI): domain Eukaryota; kingdom Metazoa; phylum Chordata; class Mammalia; order Chiroptera; family Emballonuridae; genus Saccopteryx; species Saccopteryx bilineata. The sequence continues at coordinate 166,437,221 of NC_089491.1, read as the reverse complement.
TATCTCTCCTCCTTTCACTTGGTAAAGAAGAGAGAAAAAAAAAGAGAGAAAAAGCTGCAGTTTAGAATACAACATCTATATACAAGTCTTTTTCTTTTTGAATTTGAGAACAAAAGATTCTTCTGATATTCACAATTAGACACTACTCAGGAAAATAAAAGAATAATCACATTATGCCTGGCCTGGTGCAATAGACAAAGCATTGACCTGAAATGCTGAGGTCACAGGTTAAAAACCTGAGCTTACCTGGCCCCTGGCCAGTTGGCTCAGCAGTAGTCTCAGCCTGGTGTGTGGAAGTCCCAGGTTTGATTCCCGGTCAGGACACACAGGAGAGGCGCCCATCAGCTTCTCCACCCTTCCTCCTCTCTTTCCTCTCTATCTCCCCCTATCTTTCCTCTATATCTCTCTATTCCCCTCCCACAGCCAAGGCTCCACTGGAGCAAACTTGGCTGGGGCTCTGAGGACGGCTCCATGGCCTCCACCTCACGCACTAGAATGGCTCCAGCCGCAGGGCAGCAGAGCGACTCCCCAAAAGGGCAGAGCATCACCCCCTGGTGGGCATGCCAGGAAGATCCCAGTTGGGCATATGCGGGAGTCTGTCTGACTGCCGCCCCACTTCTAACTTTGGAAAAATATTTAAAAAAAAAAACAAAAACAACAACAACAACAAAAAAACAACCCTGGGCTTACCAGGTCAAGGCACATACAAGAAGCAATCAGGAGATGACGTCAGAGTAATGGCGGGGTAGGAAGCGATACTGATAAATCTCCCCCAAAACTCAACAAGATCTTCAACCAGAAACAGAAAAACCTATACTTGGAGCCTCCAGATGCTTCGCAATACACCCAAAGGTATGGTTGAGTGAAAAATTGGCTAAATATATAACCAAACCCCGAAGGAAATAGGGAGTAAGAAATGCTCCGCCTTCCTCACTAACCTAAACAGGGCAGCTTTCTCTGGTAACTGTGAATATAGAAACTGAGGCAGGCAAAGGGGGTGAATAGATCCAGGCCGCGGCACAAACGGCCGAACCAGGCTGTGGCATGGAGATCCAAGCCGAGGAAAATCTGATCCTGTGGCAACCCAGGCAATACAAGCTAACACTCGCGCCAAACCCAAACAAAGAAAGACAAGCGGATAGGCCATTTTACCCGGTCTCCTGGTTGGCGTGCGTGCAGTTAGTGGGCGAGAGATTTCTTCCTAAACCCCAGGAGTGGGTGCCCATGTTGCCCCATGGAGAGGCAGGGTCAGAGGCCTTTCTGTGGGCCGAGGGCAGAGTCTCTGGGCAGCCCCAGCGCCCTGGGAAAGCCACGCACAGGAGGGAGTGAGAACTAATTCCAACGGTGGAGATTTTCCGAGCGGGCGGGGGTTTCACTCAGAGGGTAACGCGACCGGCCTCATATCCGGGTTTGCGTGCGCAGATAGTGAATGAGAGATTCCTCCGAGTGCCTCAGCAGTGCGCGCCCGTGTTATCACACAGAGGGGCAGAGTCAGGGGCCTTTGTGTGGGCCAAAGCGGAATCTCAGGCCGCCCCAGCGCCTTGCAAAAGCCGTGCACGGGGACGGAGCGAGACTCAATTCCAATGCTGCAACTTTTCCCTGCGGTTGGGGGTTTCACTCAGAGCATGAGACTGCTGGCCGGATATCCTGGTCGCAGACAGTAAGTGAGAGTTTTCTCCAAGCGCCCCGGAAGTGGGTGCCCGCCTGTGTTACCGGACAGAGTGGCAGAGCCAGAGGTCTTTGAGTGGGTGGAAAGCCAGCCTGATTATGCTAGCAGCACTGAATGACTGAGCCTTACCCAGAGCCCTGTGCTGAGTGGAACTAAAGTGGGGAGTTGCCAGCTCTTTGAGCCTCTTACTATCCAGGCAGAGGCAGCAGCAACCCCATAGCTGGATTATCAGGCTACTAATTGAGGAAGGAAAGACTAGAAGAAAGGCTCCAGGAACACGGACTCTCTCACTGTCGGAGCCTATAAATGCTAATGAGCCTCGACTGCCAACGAGACTAAAGCTCAATACATGACATTGCCATAGAGACTTATCAACTGCAAACCTCTACCTGAGCGTGCCAAAGGGGCAGAACCCGGGGTACAGAGTCACCGACCAGGAAGAGGGAGAGAAAAGAAAAAGCAAAAAGATAACCTCTCAAAATCAAGAATAATCTGCAGACTTTATAACCTATCCCATTTTATTATATTTGTTCGTTTGTTTCTCTTATCTTCATTCTTGATACTTTTTTTCCTCCTCCAATTTGGCCGATTAACTCTCTGTCTTACTCTCTCCTCTCCTTGAACTACACTACCCATAAGTGTTACATCTCCCATTATCTTTTCTCTTCTCTTCCTTTCGTTCTATGAGGGTTGCACTCCAAAACCCTTAACTCTCTCTCTCTCTCTCTCCTTTCTTTTTTCTTCTTTTAGTGGTTCCCTCTTTTTTTCTCTCTCTCTCTTTCTTTTCTCCCTCTATATTAGTTTCTTCCTTTCTCCTTTACATCTCCTCTCATTCAAACCTCAATAACAAACAAATTATCTTATCTGGGACTCAAAATTATGTTTGGGGCATTTTGGGGGGTTTTTACTTCACCTTTTTAACTAACTAGCAGTGCTCCCATCCCTGGCTCTCCATATTATCTAGTTCTTGTTCCACTAAATACAATAGTAATTTTTTAATTTGTCCCCCCATTTTTCTGTTTTCCTCTTATTCCTCTCATCATAACTCTTAGACAAACAACACCTAAAAGCGAATCATTCTATTCTTGACCCAAAGGTTTTCCTTATTTGCATTTTGTGGGTCCATACGCTCTTTTTTTTTTTTTTTTTTGCCCCTTTATTACTTTTCCCCAATTCAGGCCCTCCATCACAGGCATTGTTTGTTATAATTCACAGTTAACCACAAGATTTTCTCAAGAAAGAGGGGAGAGGAGAGGAGAGGAAAAAAGGAGGGGGGGAATAATTTCCTTTTTTAAAATATTTATTTTATTTTCTTTTTCTTTATTTCATTATTAATTTTTTTTAAAAAAACAACTCTGATTTTTTATTTTTTTTATTATTTTTTTTATTTTTTTTAACTTTTTATTCTTTATTAAATCTCATTAATACTATCAACAAAACCACCCTCAGATGCCATTAAGGAAGAGAAAATCGAATATCATGGATACAAAAGAAAGAGAGGTAACACAGCTAGATGAGGAAAAATCTATGGAGAAAAAATTTAATATATTGGAAACCTTGGAGCTAAATGACACAGAATTCAAGATAGAAATCCTAAAAATACTCAGAGATATACAAGAAAACACAGAAAGGCAATTTAGGGAGCTCAGAAAACAACTCAATGAACACAAAGAATATATGTCCAAAAAAAAAAAAAAAAAGAATATATGTCCAAGGAAATTGAAACTATAAAAACAAATCAAACAGAGATGAAAAACTCAATTCACGAGCTGAAAAACGAAGTAACAAGCTTAGCTAATAGAACAGGTCAGATAGAAGAGAGGATTACTGAAATAGAAGACAAGCAACTTGAGGCACAACAGAGAGAAGAAGAAAGAGACTCAAAAATTTAAAAAAATGAGATAGCCCTACAAGAATTATCTGACTCCATCAAAAAGAATAACATAAGAATAATAGGTATATCAGAGGGAGAAGAGAGAGAAAATGGAATGGAGAACATACTCAAACAAATAATAGATGAGAACTTCCCAAGCCTGTGGAAAGAACTAAAGCCTCAAGTTCAAGAAGCAAACAGAACTCCGAGTCTTCATAACCCCAACAAACCTACTCCAAGGCATATCATAATGAAATTGACACAAACCAACAGCAAAGAAAAAATTCTCAAGGCAGCCAGGGAAAAGAAGAATACAACATATAAAGGAAGGCCCATTAGATTATCATCAGATTTCTCAGCGGGAACTCTACAAGCTAGAAGAGAGTGGACCCCAATATTTAAAGTCCTGAAAGAGAGGAACTTTCAGCCACGAATACTATACCCATCAAAGCTATCCTTCAAATATGAAGGAGAAATAAAAACATTCACAGATACAGAAAAGATGAGGGAATTTATCATCAGAAAACCCCCACTCCAGGAATTACTAAAGGAGGTTCTCCAATCAGATACAAAGAACAAAAAAAAAACAGAGCCACAAGTAAAAGCTCCAAGAACAAGACAATAAAACCAAATTTAAACTGTGACAACAACAAAAAGAAAGAGGGGGAGAAGATGGAGATTAGCAGTAGCAAAGGACGATGGAGTGCAAAAGTACTCACAAAATAGTTTGCTACAATGAACAGGGTAGGGACCCTTTTCATTACTCAAAGGTAATCACCATTGAAAAAACCACCACAGAAGCACATGAGATAAAAAAGATAGCAACAGAGGAAAGATGTATGGAACACAACCAAATAAAAACAAAAGATAGAAAAACGAAAGAGAAGGATCAAACAAGACACAAAAGTAACAGAAAGCAAGATATAAAATGGCAATAGGGAACTCACAAGTATCAATAATTACACTAAATGTAAATGGATTAAACTCACCAATAAAAAGGCACAGAGTAGCAGAATGGATTAAAAAAGAAAATCCAACTGTCTGCTGCCTACAGGAAACTCATCTAAGTAACAAGGATAAAAACAAATTCAAAGTGAAAGGCTGGAAAACAATACTCCAAGCAAATAACATCCAGAAAAAAGCAGGTGTAGCAATACTCATATTGGATAATGCTGACTACAAGACAGGAAAAGTACTCAGAGACAAAAAATGGCCATTTCATAATGGCTAAGGGGACACTGAATCAAGAAGACATAACAATTCATAATATATATGCACCAAAGCAAGGAGCACCAAAATATATAAGACAGCTACTTATTGATCTTAAAACAAAAACTGACAAAAACACAATCATACTTGGAGACCTCAATACATCGCTGACAGCTCTAGATCGGTCATCCAAACAGAGAATCAACAAAGACATAGTGGCCTTAAACAAAACACTAGAGCACCTGGATATGATAGACATCTACAGGACATTTCATCCCAAAGTGACTGAGTATACATTTTTCTCCAGTGTACATGGATCATTCTCAAGAATTGACCATATGTTGGGCCACAAAAACAACATCAGCAAATTCAGAAAAATTGAAGTTGTACCAAGCATATTTTCTGATCATAAAGCCTTGAAACTAGAATTCAACTGCAAAAAAGAGGAAAAGAATCCCACAAAAATGTGGAAACTAAACAACATACTTTTAAAAAATGAATGGGTCAAAGAAGAAAGAAGTGCAGAGATCAAAAGATATATACAGACTAATGAAAATGACAATACGACATATCAGAATCTATGGGATGCAGCAAAAGCAGTGATAAGAGGGAAGTTCATATCACTTCAGGCATATATGAACAAACAAGAGAGAGCCCAAGTGAACCACTTAACTTCACACCTTAAGGAACTAGAAAAAGAAGAACAAAGACAACCCAAAACCAGCCGAAGAAAGGAGATAATAAAAATCAGAGCAGAAATAAATGAATTAGAGAACAGAAAAACTATAGAAAAAATTAATAGAACAAGGAGCTGGTTCTTTGAAAAGATCAACAAAATTGACAAACCCTTGGCAAGACTCACCAAGGAATAAAGGCACAGGACTCAAATAAATAAAATCCAAAATGAAAGAGGAGAGATCACCACAGACATCATAGATATACAAAGAATTATTGTAGAATACTATGAAAAATTATATGCCACCAAATACAACAATCTAGAAGAAATGGATAAATTCCTAGAACAATACAACCTTCCTAGACTGAGTCAAGAAGAAGCAGAAAGCCTAAACAGACCTATCAGTAGAGAAGAAATAGAAAAAACCATTAAATACCTCCCCAAAAATAAAAGTCCAGGCCCTGACAGCTGTACCAGCGAATTTTATCAAACATTCAAAGAAGACTTGGTTCCTATTCTACACAAAGTCTTCCAAAAAATTGATGAAGCAATACTTCCAAACACATTTTATGAGGTCAACATAACCCTCATACCAAAACCAGGCAAGGATGGCACAAAAAAAGAAAACTACAGACCAATATCTCTAATGAATACAGATGCTAAAATACTAAACAAAATACTAGCAAATCGAATACAACAACATATTAAAAAAATAATACATCATGATCAAGTGGGATTCATCCCAGAATCTCAAAGATGGTTCAACATACGTAAAACGGTTAACGTAATACACCATATCAACAAAACAAAGAACAAAAACCACATGATCTTATCAATAGACGCAGAAAAGGCTTTCGATAAAATACAACACAATTTTATGTTTAAGACTCTCAACAAAATGGGTATAGAAGGAAAATATCTCAACATGATAAAGGCCATATATGATAAACCATCAGCTAACATCATATTAAATGGCACTAAACTGAAGGCTTTCCCCCTTAAATCAGGAACAAGACAGGGTTGTCCACTCTCTCCACTCTTATTTAATGTGGTACTAGAGGTTCTAGCCAGAGCAATCAGACAAGACAAAGAAATAAAAGGCATCCATATCGGAAAAGAAGAAGTAAAGGTATCACCACTTTTTGCACATGATATGATCCTATACATCGAAAACCCCAAAGAATCCACAAAAAGACTACTAGAAACAATAAGCCAATACAGTAAGGTCGCAGGATACAAAATTAACATAGAGAAGTCAATAACCTTTCTATATGCCAACAATAAAACAACTGAGAACGAACTCAAAAGAATAATCCCCTTCAGGATTGCAACAAAAAAAATAAAATACTTAGGAATAAACATAACAAAGAATGTAAAGGACTTATATAATGAAAACTATAAACCATTGTTAAGGGAAATTGAAAAAGATATAATGAGATGGAAGAATATTCCTTGTTCTTGGCTAGGAAGAATAAATATAATCAAGATGGCTATATTACCCAAAGCAATATACAAATTTAATGCAATTCCCATCAAACTTCCAATGACGTTTTTTAAAGAAATAGAGCAAAAAATCATCAGATGTATATGGAACTATAAAAAAACCCGAATAGCCAAAGCAATCCTAAAGAAAAAGAATGAAGCTGGGGGCATTACAATACCTGACTTCAAACTCTATTATAGGGCCACGACAATCAAAACAGCATGGTATTGGCAGAAAAATAGACACTCAGACCAATGGAACAGAATAGAAAGTCCAGAAATAAAACTACATATATATAATCAAATAATTTTTGATAAAGGGGCCAACAACACACAATGGAGAAAAGAAAGCCTCTTCAATAAATGGTGCTGGGAAAACTGGAAAGCCTCATGCAAAAGAATGAAACTGGACTACAGTCTCTCCCCCTGTACAAAAATTTACTCAAAATGGATCAAAGATCTAAACATAAGACCTGAAACAATTAAGTACATAGAAGAAGACATAGGTACTCAACTCATGGACCTGGGTTTTAAAGAGCATTTTATGAATTTGACTCCACAGGCAAGAAAAGTGAAGGCAAAAATTAATGAATGGGACTACATTAGACTAAGAAGTTTTTGCTCAGCAAGAGAAACTGATAACAAAATAAACAGAAAGCCAACTAAATGGGAAATGATATTTTCAAACAACAGCTCAGATAAGGGCCTAATATCCAAAATATACAAAGAACTCATAAAACTCAACAACAAACAAACAAACAATCCAATAAAAAAATGGGAAGAGGATATGAATAGACACTTCTCCCAGGAAGAAATACAAATGGCCAACAGATATATGAAAAGATGCTCATCTTCTTTAGCTATTAGAGAAATGCAAATCAAAACGGCAATGAGATACCACATCACACCTGTTCGATTAGCTGTTATTAGCAAGACAGGTAATAGCAAATGTTGGAGAGGCTGTGGAGAAAAAGGAACCCTCATACACTGTTGGTGGGAATGTAAAGTAGTACAACCATTATGGAGGAAAGTATGGTGGTTCCTCAAAAAACTGAAAATAGAACTACCTTATGACCCAGCAATCCCTCTACTGGGTATATATCCCCAAAACTCAGAAACATTGATACGTAAAGACACATGTAGCCCCATGTTTATTGCAGCATTGTTCACAGTGGCCAGGACATGGAAACAACCAAAAAGCCCTTCAATAGAAGACTGGATAAAGAAGATGTGGCACATATACACTATGGAATACTACTCAGCCATAAGAAATGATGACATCAGATCATTTACAGCAAAATGGTGGGATCTTGATAACATTATAAGGAGTGAAATAAGCAAATCAGAAAAAAACAAGAACTACATGATTCCATACATTGGTGGAACATAAAAATGAGACTAAGAGACATGGACAAGAGTGTGGTGGTTACCAAGGGTGGGGGGAGGGAGGACATGGGAGGGAGGGAGGGAGAGAGTTAGGGGGAGGGGGAGGGGCACAGAGAACTAGATAGAGGGTGACGGAGGACAATCTGACTTTGGGCGAGGGGTTTGCAACATAATTTGATGACAAAATAACCTAGACATGTTTTCTTTGAATATATGTACCCTGATTTATTAATGTCATCCCATTACCATTAATAAAAATTTATTATAAAAAAAAAAAAAACACAGACAGCCAACTAAATGGGAGATGATATTTTCAAACAACAGCTCAGATAAGGGCCTAATATACAATATACAAAGAACTCACAAAACTCAAAAACAAACAAGCAAACAATCCAATAAAAAAATGGGAAGAGGACATGAACAGACACTTCTCCCAAGAAGAAATACAGATGGCCAACAGATATATGAAAAGATGCTCATCTTCTTTAGTTATTAGAGAAATGCAAATCAAAACTACAATGAGATACCACCTCTTACCTGTTAGATTAGCTATTATCAACAAGACAGGTAATAACAAGTGTTGGAAAGGCTGTGGAGAAAAAGGAACCCTCACTCACTCTTGGTGGGAATGTGAATTAGTACAACCATTATGGAAGAAAGTATGGTGGTTCCTCAAAAAATTAAGAACAGAACTACCATATAACCCAGCAATCCCTCTACTGGGTATATACCCCCAAAACTCAAAAACATTGGTTCATAAAGACACATGCAGCCCCATGTTCATTGCAGCATTATTCACAGTGGCCAAGACATGGAAACAACCGAAAAGCCCTTCAATAGAAGATAAAGAAAATGTGGTACATATATACTATGGTGTACTACTCAGCCCTAAGAAATGATGACATCGGATCATTTACAACAACATGGATGGACCTTGATAACATTATACTGAGTGAAATAAGTAAAACAGAAAAAACTAAGAACTATATGATTTCATACATAAGTGAGACACAAAATTGATACTCATGGACATAGATAAGAATGCAGTCGTTACCAGAGGGAGGGGGCTGGGAGAGGGGAGGGGCATAAAGAAAACCAAATAAAAGGTGACAGAGGACAATTTGACTTTGGGTGAGGGGTATGCAACATAATCAAATGTCAAAATGATCTGGAGATGTTTTCTCTGAATCTATGTACTCTAGTTGGTCAATGTCACCCCATTAAAATTAATTGTCTAAATAAATTTTTTTTTAAAAAAAGGAGGGGTTGTTCAGCAAAAAAGAAATAGGAGGTCTAGAGAACTTAATTCCATACGACTATACAGCAAATCAAGTCACTCCACTTCTGGTCCAGAATTTCGACCTCTGAATAGGGTCCTCAAAGTTCCCACCAGGGGTAGTTTTGCAGCGGTTCCATTAGCAGAACTCCATGGAGACCTATTCTGAATTCCAGAAGCCCCTTCAATTAAATTGAAGAGGGAGAGAAGAGGGAAGTAAGAATCTAAATTTAAATGTTTGATTTTTGTGGACTAGCAACAAGGAAGTGAAGGCAGATGAAAGAGAAACCATAATTGCCTTAGACCAGTTAATCAGTAACTTACATATGTTAGCATTCAACAAGAGCCTTCTGCCTTTCAGTGGTAGTTTAACAGGTAATCTACTGCTCACAAAAATTAGAGGATATTTCAAAATGAATACAAAACAATAAAAGAGAAGCATTTGATTTTTATTTTATTAAACAAAAACATCAGAAAAGCAATCGACAAGTCAAAGAAAGTTGTTTGGTTATGCAAATGAGATGCAAAACCAACTTTTATTTCATTAGTGAAAATGCACTATACAAAAGGTTCAAAGTACTGGAGTATCTGCACGTTCCCTGATCCCCCAATTTTTGTGAGCAGTGTACATAGGTACCCGAATGGCTGGAGAACTTCGTAAGTCCCTTACTAAAATTTAAAAAAATCAGCCTGGCCTGTGGTGGCACAGTGGATAAACCTTCGGCCTGGAATGCCAAGGTGGCTGGTTTGAAACCCTGGGCTTCCCTGGTCAAGGCACATACAGCAAGCAAGCAAGGAATAACTAACATGAAGCAACTATGAGTTGTTACTTCCCATTCCATGCTCCCCTTTCTCTCCTGTCTCTGTAAAATCAATAAAGTATTAAAAAGAAAAAAAAAGAAAAAGAATCAGCCACAGGGACAAAAGGCTGCTGATAGGATAAGCCACAGAAAACAAATTCAGGAAGAGAGAAACCCAGAGGGCCTTCTGCAATCCTTTGCAGTATCTGAACCCCAAGCTGAATTCCAAAGTGGAGTCCAGCATGATTTTAAGTTGTGGTGTGCTACTAAGAACACTGGGCCAGGTGTCTGCCGGCAATGTCAAGGTTCAAGTCCCAACTTGGTTGTGTGAATGAGGGCATTCCTGGGCTTCAGTTTCTTCCTGGGTAAACTAGCTCAAAAACACCACAAATCTGAAACCAGCTAAATACAGTTCACTTCCAATTTCCCAACACCACAGCACAGCAGTTTTAAGAGTTCTAAAACTGCTTCTGGCATAAGTTTAGAAATGTTCAGCAACTGCCCAAAATGATTCCGATCTCAGATTTGAAACACATCACAGGAAGACACCATCTGGTCCTACCCAGCACTGAGTCTCTAAATACTATTTCAAAAAAAATAAGTGAGCAAATTTTCTATATAAGATACAACCAATATCTAAGTCTTGGGATGCCAGAAAAAACATTAAAATCATGAGGGGGTCTCTCAGACTCCTGAAACTTGACTCCTGAAATTTAGAAGGGAAGCATGGGCTACTTTGATATGGAAAAGCATTTGCAGAGAACCTAAACACCATTATCTTCTAAAGAAATAACCAATATAGTTTATTAACAAAATCATAAATGTTTTTCTGGAAGCAGGCCTGAATTTATAACCTCCCAACCTCCAAATAGGAAATGCAGCTTCTCCACTCACCACAGCACTGGTCAGAAACACTCCTATCAGCCTGTGCTCTGGATGGAATGGTGAATTTGAGAAGAAAAACACTCAATATGTTTTATAAATTCAGTCTTGTTTTTCTGAGTGGCAAAAATGATGTAATAGAGCAGAGACAGACAGGCCTGGCTTCAAATTCCAAGTCTGTTCTATACTCACTTAGATTTGGGGCAAGAAACTAACTTCTCTGAGCCTCATCAGTAACATGGAATAATAATTTCTCCATTTCTTGATTATTATACATTTTAAAGTGACATAAAGTAATGGTTGGAATATATTAATGTCTGTTTCTTCCTTTTCCTCCAGAATGCCTTATATAAGATATTCATTGGACAGTAAATCACCAGAAAAACTGTTCCCCCTTGTATTAAATTCCTAATTATGTTAGAATCCCTCAGGCCAAAACAGATACTAGAAAAACTTTTTAAATTTATGCATGTGAACCATATATATTCTCATATATACATGCTTATAATAAAATCTATAACCAAATCCAAAGCTAGGATTTCATACCTGCCCACTCCAGACGTCCTGGTATCATTAGAAATCAAAACCGCAGCATTTTCATCCCAGTTCTGCCATTTATTAGCTGTGTGACTTTAAAAAAATCATTAGCAACTTTGGGCCCTGACTTCCTAATTTATATAACAAACATAGTATCTACCTTGGTATCTTTTTCTGCTCTTTAACTTTATGACAATAAAGAGGTGTAGGAATGTAGTTTAGTGCATCCAAAGTGCAGAGTTGATAAGAATGTTTTTAACTTTGCTCCAAAAGTTTTCTTAGTTGTCCCTTCTGCATCCATCAGGCCCTCTTCCTTTGAAGCACAGAAGACAGAAACCTTGATAATAGCAACATAAAGCTGTGTAAACTTCTTCACAAGGTTCTTAAAATGCACTTTTAATTTGGCACACCCTACCAAAGCAGTACTGGATTTCTCCTTAAACAAAAACGGTCACGGGTGTCAAAAAGATGTGAGTGTCCACTGAACTGTGTCTAAATGATTTTCCTTGTGAGCAAAGCCAGCCTGGAATGAGCCCCTATGAGTGAGAAGAGAGAACATGCTTCCCAGGCAGAGGAGGTATTGTTCACAGTAATGAGTTCTGCGCCACTTGGTCCACAACTCAGAGCTGAGTCTGATTTTTTTTTTTAGACAAAGAGCAATAGCCGCCCTGGCCGGTTGGCTCAGCGGTAGAGCGTCGGCCTGGCATGCGGGGGACCGGGGTTCGATTCCCGGCCAGGGCACATAGGAGAGGCGCCCATTTGCTTCTCCACCCCCCCCCCCTCCTTCCTCTCTGTCTCTCTCTTCCCCTCCCGCAGCCAAGGCTCCATTGGAGCAAAGATGGCCTGGGCGCTAGGGATGGCTCCTTGGCCTCTGCCCCAGGCGCTAGAGTGGCTCTGGTCGCAGCAGAGCGATGCCCCGGAGGGGCAGAGCATTGCCCCCTGGTGGGCAGAGCGGTAGCCCCTGGTGGGCGTCCCGGGTGGATCCCTGTCGAGCGCATGCGGGAGTCTGTCTGACTGTCTCTCCCCCGTTTCCAGCTTAAAAAAAAAAAAAAAGAGCAATAGCCAAACGGACGCTCCTCAGCAACTTCCACTGAGCTGATCATTGTTGACTCACGAGGCGGCAAAGGAAGGGAGACTGCAGTCTCCCTAACCATCTGTGTTCTACAAATGACAAGAGGAAACATTTGTCAACCTTGGTCAATATTAGGCCAGGTTTGTCACGGCTATAATAATGGATTTCTCACTAAAAAGACCTAAAAATTAAAATGTTCAAGTGCCCTATTTATTCTTTGTAATTGTCTATCATAATTCTATATTCTCCCGTATTGGGGGTATTTTTTGCTCAAAGAAATAATAGTCATGATCTTTCAAGCATGCAGTCCAACACTATTCTTAGAAGGGAGCTGCAGGAGGTTTCTTATGTCATGAAACAGGGAGCCAGAACAAAGGACTACTGAATCGTTCACCTTTTATCTTCATCTAAGGAACTGGAGAATTACAGTTTCTCTTTTATTCTCAAACTCAAGAGCAGTACTTGCCAAGACTGTAGGTTTTAGGGCTGAGTCTGTACTACAAAAATATAAGAACACAGGTGCACACAATGCTTTCTAAATATAGGCTCTTAACTAAATATAGGCTCTTAACTAAAATGTTCAAAAACAATGTTCAGAATTTTTTTCTAATCAGAGTTTAAGCATTTGTTTCTGAATCAAGAAGTCTGATTGCTCAGCACTAGATAAATTGTTCTCCTTAAGATAACCATAGGTAGTATTTTTACACTGAAAATCTGAAAAGCATTAGAATTATATCAGAACTCACAGCTCTTAGTTCACTGAGGGCAGGAATCTGAATTTATTTATCTTGCCTTATATATAATTTGTTTTCAATAAATATTTGTTGACTAAATGAATAATTAAGTAGAAAACACTTAATGAGTTTGCCTATTATATTATGGCACCTTTATTATATTCTATTTTTACAATTCTATCCTTATATTTATTTAGAAGACTCATTCTAAAAAATAAATTTAACTGCTGTTGATGTGGGAAAATGTATCAAACAGAAGCAGTGGCTTTAAACAGCTTTATGAAGAATCTGGTATAGCAATAAATCCTGGCTCTGTCCATCAGCTTTCACTCCCTTTGTCTCATTCCCACTGCCTCTCCCCAGCCCCCCAGCAAGCACTCCCAATCTCATTATCATATAATCTGCTAAAACCACAGTTTACCTCCCGAAACCAGCAGAAACACATGTCACTGAGAATTAGGGAACTGAAGTCAGTTACAAGCCACCAAATAGGGTCACAAAGTATCGAACTGATAATTTGGAGTTTTTCTATATTTTTAATTATGAGGAAAGGGGGGAAACCTAATGAAGCATTTTTAAGCATTTGATTTAGACAGATTGCCCAATGTATAGGCATTTATAATGAATAGGATAAGAGAGATAACTTTAACACGTTATTTGCTAATATCTGAAAAGTAATATTATGTTGACTTTGCTGATGGTGGAAGGATATTGTCTGAAAACTTTTACCACTACTAAACTTGAAGGCAAGTTATTTAAAAACAGGATTAGCAAGACAGTACTCATATATTATTTCACTGAAGGCACTTTTATGCCACACTATAACTCCATTTTACATTAATTCTAACTAATATTCATTAAATATAAGCAACTAGGTGTATCAATCATGCTGCCAAATATGTATGCAACCTAAGAAAAGTGCGCAGTGAGAAGATACAGCTCCTTCTACATAACCCTTAAACTGTGCACCCTTGCCAAATGCGAAACTGTGTGTAAACACATGGGATTTTTAAAACGGAATGGAGCTGTCAAGACCCATAATTTGAAGAAAAGAAACATGACTCTCTTAACAGAAGTCTTGAGAAATCTGGCTGACTCGCTCACAGCTTCCTGAAGCATTCCCCGCAGAGAATTTATAAGATTAACCCAGCAATGACCAAAGCACCAGAGCAACTGAAAAAACAATCACATCTTCTGAGATAACCTTTGTTTCTTTTCACTGGCATTTTACTTTGGTCCATTTTGGAGCGCACCTCGGAAATCTGCCAGGAGGAGACACAGAAGTCGTGGTCTTGTGCATGTCCCGCTCTCCACTTGCGGAAAGCAGGTACAAGTCTGTCCCCTTAAAGCTCAAGGGCAGCACCGGACTCAATTTTTTGAAATACCTCACCAGGAAGTAAATATATTTTATTCGGCTCCACTTTCATGGATTAGAAGAGGGAGGAAGGAAAAAAAATCTCAATTACTGCTCCAATCAGCAATTTCTCACCATTTTCTTCCGTTTAAGATCAAAGTGGTAAATGTCCGCAGGAGGGAAGGTGTGGGAATGTGTTTTGCAATTTAATCGGTTATTGTTTTAAAGCTAAATTCCTAAGGTCAAAACGAGATCATAAACTGATTTCGTGTTACTAAGAAAAAGTCCTGGGGAGGAGTAGAGAGGGCAGCACATACCATCAACGGGGAACTGACTTTGGGGCGCGTGAGGTGGCGTCTCAGACGCCCCGCCCCGTCGCCATGGGAACCCCGCGCAGGTGCAGAGCGTGATCCGCTCCAGGTGGGGACCTTCCCCCCACTGTCCCGCGACGCTCCGGTGCCCAATGTTTATTCCAGGAAAAGGCAATGGAGTAAATCCTCCTCGCACTGAGAGCACCTGGTCTACTCCCACAGGGTCCAGAGTGAGGTCACCGAGTGCAGGAAGAACCGTGAGATTCCCCAAGTGTAATGGACACTGTACTCCCCTTGCTGGGAAACGAACCTACCTGCTCTGACGGCAGAGTCTGGCTGTCAGAAACGGGTCCCTGAGACCCTGTGTGGCAGTGAGGTATGGGGAGTGAAGCATCCAGCGAGTACCCTTTACCTTCCACCCTGGGGAACCCCACGCACTACCACAGGAGACCCGGAAATTAAATTATGGCGTGGGCTCACATACCCACATCCTTCTGAATTATGGGACTCCCAAGACCCGCCAAGGACCAGTTCTCCACACAGGAGCTTGCAGAACCCCCACGTACAACACTCCCACAGTCCTACAGAAAGCGTCCTGGTCTGGACTGCAGAGAGAGGAACTTGAGCCACCTGCTCACTTGCACATCTGGACTGGTGAAAAGGTCCCCATTTTCTTTCTCATACCCACCTCTTTCCCCAAAAAGCACTGACCTGTTCAACTTGTAGTATTCGGCAAATTCTTCAGAGTCCTCAGCACAAGAGCGACCTCCAAAGTCCTGGGTGATGAGTTATTGGCTCCTGTGACCCTCAACTCCAAAACCCTGTCAAGGATCAGAAAAGCTGCCCAAAAGGCACTTCTCCCCACCAACCAGCAGCACCCCCTCCCTAGAACCCGCAGGGAAGAGCGGGCTGTTGGCAGCCGGTAGTAGCCTCACAACCTGCTTTCTCATTCAAATCCTCAGGCTCATTGCAGCCC
Organism: Saccopteryx bilineata; assembly: GCF_036850765.1. NCBI lineage: Eukaryota > Metazoa > Chordata > Mammalia > Chiroptera > Emballonuridae > Saccopteryx > Saccopteryx bilineata. Next base: position 166,420,984 of record NC_089491.1, on the reverse strand, counting down.
CTTCCGTCCCAGCCCCGCAGCTCCTGCGGAAATCAGGAACTGGAACTCAGGAGAGTGGACTGGAGCTCCCTCCGCCTCCAAGAGCTCCCACCAGCTGGGTGGGGGCTGAGGGCAAGACCTTGACCCCTTGGCCTACACCCTCTTGTGGAGCTCCCCAACAGGCAAGGGCCAGAGCACTGGGAATGAAGTCTTTCTCCCCCTCAAGTTGCAAAGATTCCCAGTTTGGGGATGTGTCCCTGAGAGCCTCGGTGATGGGAGTGTAAAGGAGTTTGGCGAAAGGAAGTTTGCGGGGAGGGTGCAGGGACTAGGAACTGTATGCAGTTAGCACCAAAGTAAGACATGGCAGAACCCCATCTTAAAGAAAATTTCGAACGGCTCATCTTATCGCCTCTACTGTTTTTTATCATTCTAAAAAAATAGCATCTATTATGCCGTTACAACCAAGGAGATCTGCCGTGAGTACAGTGCTGCTAAAATTGAAAAAGAGGGAGTCTAGGACGGTAACACTTTTTATTTGTCCCAGCAGTCTCTTCTTCCGGATGCTTCTCTTAAGCGTCAATAGGCCAGTTATTCAATCGGATCAATATACTGGTTGAAGGGCTCAAGCAACAGCCAGCCTGCGGTGAGTTAGAGCACGTTTGCATACAGTAGGCACTCAAGGGGTAATGAAATGATGAAATCCACTTAGCGCCCTAACGTGGCAAGCGAGCAGGTTGGTGCGGCTGCTGGAATGCTGACAACCGCTGGCGTCCGCACCATGGTGTGATCCGGCGTTGGCATTCCAGGATTTGCATTTATCAGCCTTCAACCTGCCCTATTGTTAGTTCAAAGCCTGCCTGGGAGGCACAGCGAGATACTGCTCCTCACTCGTCTTCAGTTTAAAATTCTCCACCAATAAGAAAAGGTGACAGCATGGGGTGGGCAGGGATTTTCTGGGTTTAGTGACAAGAAAACTAAAATCATTTTCTTTTCCATGCATAAATTTTCTCAGGAAATTAAAAATGAGTGCCAAAGCACGAAGAGCCGGACCTGGCTGCTGCCTGTCCATTTTGACGGACACTTAGTGTGCCGGGGGGAGGGGGGGGGGATTTAGCACCCTGACCTCTCTGGGCAAGATCTAGGGTTTCACCTTTTCATCCCATTTAGCCGATACCATAGAAACAACCCATTTGTATTATTCAATTCAGCAAAGGCAATTACAATGTGACAGCAAAGCACCATGGGCAAAAGAAACTTTATCCTGAAAGCAATCCTGGACTATCAGAAAAAAAAAAAGAAAAAGCCACCAGAATAGTCCAATTTCTTTCTGCCAGAATACCAGGAAGAAATCAGTTTGAAAAGACATAGAAGGTCTTTTGGTTCCATAGAAAAAAACCTCCACAAATTCCCTTTTTTTTTTTTTTTTTTGTACACATACCCACACAAATGCCCACTTTATCAGAAATTAAACAAGTAATCCTTTTACCCCCAAATTGTTTTTTGCTTTGTGGACATGAGCTTTTTGGACATGAGCTTTTTGGAGATTTGTTTTGCTTGTAATATCCATGGTAAATAGGAGGACCAAAAAAGGAGGAGACAGCCTGACCTGTGGTGGCGCAGTGGATAAAGCGTTGACCTGGAATGCTGAGGTCACCGGTTCGAAACCATGGGCTTGCCTGGTCAAGGCACATATGGGAGTTGATGCTTCCTGCTCCTCCCCTGCTCCTCTCTCTCTTCTCTCTAAAATGAATAAATAAAAGTAAATTAAATTTTTAAAAAAAGGGTGGAGACAAAAATATAATAAAAACAACCCCACCCCACCAGGCGGTGGCGCAGTGGATAGAGCCTCAGACTGGGGTGCAGATGACACAGGTTCAAGACCCCAAGGTCTCAGCTTGAGCATAGGCTGATCTGTTTGAGCAAAGCTCACCAGCTTGGACCCAAGGTCGCTGGCTCCAGCAAAGGGTCAGTGGGTTTGCTGCAGCCCCGTGGTCAAGGCACATATGAGAAATCAATCAGTGAACAACTAAGGTGTCGGAACAAAAAACTAATGATTGATGCTACTCATATCTCTCTGTTTTTGTCTGTCCCTATCTATCCCTCTCTCTGACTCTCTCTCTGTCACTGTAAAAAAATAAAATAAAAATAAAAACAACTCCTCACACAACTAGGTCTCTTTCTCACATCTGAAAGAAAACCCAACCCCAGATGCACATGTTGAAATCAACTCAGACATAAAATTCATATCAAGAGTGTTTGTTTTGTTATGCATTCTTTATTTTAATAGTTTAAATTCCATAATTTTGTGAACTTTAATTTTTTTTAATTATGCAATATTTCAAACCTACCAAAAACAAGACAAACACCCACCCCTTCTTTTTTAAATAAAACATCAGATACAGCTAAAACCACCTCTCCCTTTTCCTCCCAAAAGTAACCACTCTGAAGTTGGTGTGAATCATACTAATGCTTGGTCTTCAGTGTTTAGGACATACGTATATGTCCTTAAAGCTTTTAATGTAATTATTTTCCTCTGAAGCCTTCTTTTTATACCATTAATCAAAGAAAAATGAACAAAAACTAAGAAAATGCTGTTATATTGCTAAATTTTTAGAAGCAAGACTGAACTATTTTTCTCTGCTGTGACAATCAGAGGAAATAATAACAAAGGGATTAGACAGTGGTTAGTAAACAGCGTCTCCAGGTTGCACAAGTCTTTCCATGGTTACCAAAAAGCCAATAGAAAAACAAAACAAATAATACCCCTTTATTAACTGGTTACAGGGAAATTGGAGATAATGGGAGCCAGGTTAACACTTCTTTGAGCTGAGCTATATGTCCTATGTGGTAGTAAAGTACCTTTTTGAATGGTCTCTTGGTCATGTAACCATAATCTTTTAGCAAGGATTTTCCAAGTATAAGGGACTCCTGCTCGTAGTGCAATTCCAGGTTGAAATCAGCCCTGATGAAAAGACTGAGGATGAGTCTTCCCTGCTTCCCCATACATGGGACCTGCATCCGCTCAAGGAATTAAAAGAGCCCGTTAGGACAGTCCTTTGACTTAACCTCCTCCTAGCAGTAAAAGAAGGGCTGTGAAAGCATCAATTTTTCTTACATGCCATTGACTAGTGAAAGACATTCTTCCCAACCCCCAGTCCTCTCCAGCTTCCAGAGACTCTCATTAATTATACTGGCACAGCATCGCCTGGCCTCAGTTCTAAATAGCTGCCAGATTTCCACATATTACCTCTGCATTGATATAGAATGTGCACTGACACCAGGATCACAGAGAATCCTGTAAAAGCTGCATGATACATGGTGAGATGATTGATGTACCTTGTGGCTGGGCCCACTGGGCCCTATATCTTACTAAGGGATTTCTTAGAAAACTGGGAATCAGTGTTGGAAGTAGATTTTTCTAGCTGTACAAAAATGGCGCTTTCAATTGCAAAATAGTCATATTTAAGATATTCAAATTTAACCAGCAATTATCTATAGGTTATATCCAATCATCAAGAGAGTGAAGGAGATGAATATTATCCCTATGTCAATCAAAGCAGCACGAAGTCAAGAGAATGATCAGAGCTCTGTGATTATCAAGGAGGAGTTACCCCTCTTTCAACATATTTGTTGAGTACTTGGCATGTACCAGGCACTGTTCTAGATTTTTAATCTTAGTTGGAATATAGATAGTACTAAAGCAGTAGCTGTCGTTAAGGCCTTACTCCCTATATTGATCTTGTATATATCAAGACTTTGGATACAAGTAAGTAAACCCCAAATCAAACTAGCTTGAGGGAAAAAGCCAATGTACTAACTCTCATCTTAAGATAAGAGGAAGAATAGGGCTTCAGGAATGACTGGATCTAGAAATTCAGAATCATCAGTCCTCTCTCACATTCATTATCACTTTTGCTTCTATTCTTTCTCTCTGCTTTTCTCAATGCTTTGATCTTATTATCTTCTATTACATGTGTGCTTTCTCTATAAACTGTTGGGGGTGGGGAAAGCATTTTGGGGACAGCTCTAGACTTCAATCATCCATCTCACCTAGTGATCCCTGGGGAAAGAGAGGCCTTCTTGCTTTTACCATCTATAAATGAGCTTGTAGGAAAAGATTCTAATAAACCTGATTCAGGTCATGTGTCTATTCATAGATCCATGCATGTGGTCAGCAACAAATAGAGTATATGTGTGGCCAGTCTCTCATTACACACCAGCCTCTCTATAGCCAGGGAAGTGGGATAGTATGTGGAGCAGCCCCACCAGGACTCCTGGAAGATAACACAGGGAGGATTTGTTCCCCAGGGGAGGGAAGGAAGGGATTGTGGCAGATAAAAAGAGCAGGTGTTCCCTACAGTACCCCATCCTGAGTCAGCCATGTAAGAAAAACATAAACACCTCTGTACAGATTCATATGTATATGACAGATTTTTTTTAAAAAGGAGAGAAACTTCCTGAGTCCATCAGGAAGGACTAGGGGGTAGGGGGAGGGGTGGATCCCTGTAAATGCTACTAATCTTTCCCTCCCCAGGTAGACAGTTGTTTTGTTTTGTGTTTTTCATGGAAATTTGCATATGTATACAAAAGTAGATTCATAATGAAGTCCTATGTATTAGTCACCAGTTTCAAAAATTACTATTTTGGCAATCTTTTACACATTCAGGAATGTGGAGGATTCACTGAAATACTTAAATTCATTAATTAACACATTGTTGCAGTGCTGTGTCTTAGTAAATAGAAGAAAAGCATGCTTCTAGAGTAATAAATAAGACCAACACATGGGATACTCTTTGCAAGATGCCTATTACAGCCTGACCTGTGGTGGCAGAGTGGATGAAGTGTTGACCTGGAATACTGAGGTCAAGGCACATATGGGAGTTGATGCTTTCTGCACTTCCCCTTTCTCTCTCTCTCTCCTTCTCTCTCTCTCTCTCTCTCTCTCTCTCTCTCTCCCTCTCTCTCTCCACCTCTGTAAAATGCATAATTAAAAGAACAATTTTTTAAAAAGTGCTTATTACAAACTGAGCTCTCAAAAATGTCAGTTACTTTTACTGTTATTGGCAATCCATTTAAAGCCTTTAAATGCTAACAAACTACACACTGAATATTACTTGGCTTATGGAGGAAAAGGAAATTAAGATTAAACTTTTTACCAACAAACAATAACATTTTTACATGATCCATTTTTAAATGTGCTATTCATTTATTTTTCTGTAACAAGCCTACACAATTGTTTCTTTTTTCTTTTTTTATATTGACTATATTTTATTTCAAACAGTCACAATCTAAATTAACAGACATGCATTAATATTTTACAAAGTATTAAAAATTTAGGCCAGCCTCCCTCTCAGGTTTTCCCCACTTTTTTTTTACATAGGACGAATTACAGCTGCTCTATACGATCCACACATAAAATTACTAGCGGTCTGTGAGTTTTTAGTGATATGATTAACATTATGTACCATAAACACAAACAGAGGTCTTACTTATTTACCACTTCAAATGATTCATTCATAGCTGCTATTCTTTTTTTCTCTCTTATCTCTTTTTTATAGCTTTTTAAAGCACATATAAAGTTATAATTTAATTAATGCTGTAAAATATGCTTTCAATTTTTAAAAATAATTTATGCTATTTCTTAAATCACTGGTTAAACTAGTTCTAGACTTTTTACTTTGAGTGATTATACTGTAACTCATAGTCATGTTTTATGTACCTTCTAGTAATGCTTAATGGCATTCTTTATCTTTTAAGCTTGAAAAAAAAAAAATAATTTTTTTTTTTTTTTTTTTTTTTTTTTTTTTTACAGAGACAGAGAGAGTCAGAGAGAGGGATAAATAGACAGATAGGAACAGAGAGAGATGAGACGCATCAATCATTTCATTGTGGCACCTTATTTGTTCATTGATTGCTTTTTCATATGTGCCTTGACCATGGGGCTACAGCAGACCGAGTGACCCCTTGCTCGAGCCAGAGACCTTGGGTCCAAGTTGGTGAGCTTTGCTCAAACCAGATGAGCCCATGCTCAAGCTGGCGACCTCGGGGTCTTGAACCTGGGTCCTCCAAATCACAGTTTGACACTCTATCCACTGCACCACTGTCTGGTCAGGCTAAAACTTTAATTTTCTTACAGAACCAGACACTAGAAAAAACAGGTATAGATGGTTGTCTTTGTAAGTTTGGTGGATAATGAGGGATGGTCACGTGGGGAACCCAGGCCCACGAACTTTGGCTAGGACCACCCACAACCAAGCACGCCAAAAGAAACTTCCTAGGAGTCCTTGGGAAAAAAGCAACTGACTGTCAGCCAGTGAGATTTCACTACGTCATATTAGCCTGACTTCCCTAGAGGAACCCCCCTTTTTTTTTTTCTAAAGACTTTATTCAATTTTTGAGAGGGAGAGAGAAGGAAGGAGGAGCAGGAAGCATCAACTCCCATATGTGCCTTGACCAGGCAAGCCCAGGGTTTTTTGAACCAGCAACCCCAGTGTTCCAGGTTGATGCTTTATCCACTGTGCCACCACAGGTCAGGCAGGACCCCTTTTTTAAATTTACCCATGTGATCTCTCCATGTGCGATTTTTCCTGACCTCCATCTTGCAGGCCAGTGAATCTCATCCGAGAAACACTCTGTACTAAATAAAGCCTTTACTATTCCACACTTGGTGGCTACACCCCTTCCTTCCTTCTTGGTGGGGAAAAATACCTTACATTTTGGTGCCAAAACCCCGGGAGGAATTAGAAGTCTGCAAGGATCGCTCCTCTCCCCTTCCCTCCGAGAAAGAACCAGGATCTCCGACCTTCCACCCACTTCAGCTCACAGTGTGGTAAGTTCCCTACCTCCAGCCTCCCCCTGCCTCAGTTCTTTCCTCTGAGACTCCCTGTCTGAAACTGTAGCTGCGTCAGAGACTTCTTTTCCAACCAAGTGCGTGTGCTTTCGGAGACGTCCAGAGCATATCCACTTTACCTTTTCCATCCATGGCCAGACCTTGAGATTTAGGATGCTAATACTCAAATCTGACCACTCTGAGAACTGAGGGTGACCATGGGGGCAAAGGGATCCAAACCTGACTCTAAAACACCCCTGGGGTGCCTAATCCAGAGTCTCTCAAACATTGATCCTTCCCTAAAAAAGAAGAAACTAATCTTCTTCTGTAGTGTAGCCTGGCCACAATACCCGCTGGATAACCAGACCAGGTGACCTCAGGAAGGGACTTTCGATTTTAACATCCTTACTGATTTACGGAACTATTGTCAGGAGGCTGGAAAGTGGTCAGAAATCCCTTATATTCAGGGGTTTTGGCATCTGCATTCTCGTCCAACTAAACTCTGTGCTGGTTGCTCTACAATGCATGTCCTCTTGGCCAGAGAAACCTCAGCTAAACCCTCCGCTCCAGCTCTCTCCTCCTTTGCTGACTCCCCCAAGGAACAGTTTTCCCCTCCTGCAAGACTCCCTCAGCTCCCTTGGTCCCATCGGACTCCTCCCACCTCTTCGCTAGATCCTGCTTCCCCACCTGTAAATGATGCTCTCTCTCTCTCTCCTCTCCAGTCAGTGCTCACACCCAATCTCACTCTAGGCCACAAGAGGAAGCCAACCTCCTATGCCCTCTCCGTGAGGTGGCCGGAACAGAAGGAGTTGTTCGGGTTCATGTGCCTTTCTCCCTCTCTGATCTGTCTGCAATCAAAAAGCACTTGGGCTCTTACTCTTCTAATCCTACCAACTATACCAAGGAATTCCAATACCTCACTCAGGCATATGACCTCACTTGGCATGATCTCTACATTATTATGTCTTCTACCCTTACCCCTGATGAACGGGACCGAATCCAGATGGCAGCATGAGCTCATGCAGATAGGGTCCACACCTCAAACCCTCAAATGCCGGTAGGCCCAAAGGCGGTCCCTGACACGGACCCCAACTGGAATTACCAGACGGAACAAACAGGGAGGAGACAACGAGACCAAATGATTGAATGTCTTGTAGCTGGCATGCAGGATGCAGCACAAAAGGTAGTTAACTATGACAAATTAAGGGAAATTACTCAAGGACCTGAGGAAAATCCAACTCTCTTCTTAAATTGCCTCACTGACGCTATGGTCCTCCACACTTGTTTAGACCCTACCTCCAATGCCAGGGCCACTGTATTAGCCACCCACTTTATTTCCCAATTGGCCCTGGACATTTGGAGGAAACTTAAAAAGGCAGAAGAGGGACCCCAGACCCCTATCCGAGACCTGATGAACATGGCATTTAAGGTTTTTAACAGTCGAGAGGAACAGGCCGAGGCTGAATGCCGGGCCTGCATGCAGCAGAAGGTATCACTCCAAACCCAGGCTCTTGTGGCAGCTCTGAGGCCAGCAGAGCAACAAGGGCAAGGAACAGAGGGTGCTCGACCTAAGTCCGGGTGGCCAAGAGGATCCCCAACAGGAGTTTGCTTTAAGTGTGGCAAGGAGGGTCATTGGTCCCGGCAGTGCCCCTGCCCAAGGCTGCCCACTAAGCCCTGCTCTAAGTGCAAGCAGCCTGGTCACTGGTGGAGCAATTGTGCCCTTTTGGCAGCAGGCTTATCCTTGATGTCTCTACGTGGAGGACAGGCTGCTCAGATGGGAGGCCAACCATCCAGGTGGGGCCATCATTTGAATTCCTAGGCCTCACAGATGACTGATGTGGCCCGGACTTGGAGAGCCCCATTACTCTCTCTGAGCCAAGGGTGATGCTACAGGTAGTGGGTAAATCTATATCATTTCTTGTGGACTTGGGGCTACCTTCTCTGTTTTGTCTTTATACTCTGGACTTCTAGTTCCCTGACAGGTCTCAGTTATGGGAGTGGATGGGACCCCTACTTTTCCTCTTCACACACCACCTCTGACATGCAGTTTGGATGGAATCCCCTTTTCACACTTGTTCTTAGTCATGCCAACATGCCCTGTACCCCTTCTGGGTCAAGACATTCTACACAGTCTCGGAGCCACTATCCAGCTGACAACATCTTCCCACCTACTCCTACCACTCCTGACTAAAGAGTCTCCCACTACCACAGATCACCCTAACCTGGTCACACCTCCTATTCCACCAAATGTTGTCAACCCTCAGGTCTGGGACACTTCTACCCCTGTGGTAGCAACCCACCACCCACCTGTACACATCCACTTAAAGAATCCCTCCCAATTTCCATCTAGGCCCCAATTCCCTATTTCAGTAAGTCACTGCCAGGGCCTTAAACCCATAATTACCCTCCTTTTAAACCAAGGCTTACTCATCCCCATGTACTCTCCCTGCAATACCTTCATCTTTGCTGTTCAAAAACCTTCAGGAGCTTATCGCCTCATACAAGACTTATGCCTAATCAATTAGGCGGTAGTTCCCCTTCTTCCCGTAGTCCCTAATCCTTACACATTACTGTCACACATTTCCCCTGACACCACTCACTTCACGGTCCTAGATCTCAAGGATGCCTTCTTTACCATTCCTCTACACCCTGACTGTTACTTTCTGTTTGGACTGATCCAGACACTAATGCAGCCCAGCAGTTTACATGGACTGTCCTGCCCCAGGGGTTCAGAGACAGCCCACACCTGTTTGGACAGGCGCTGGCTCGGGATTTAGCTGCATGCAATCTTGAGACTAGTACTCTTTTACAATATGTAGATGACTTACTTCTCTGCAGTCCCTCCCTGTCTGCCTCAAGAAGACACACAGCTACCCTTCTTAACTTTCTTGCCATGAAGGGATATAGTGTCTCTCTTACTAAGGCTCAACTTCACTCTCAATCTGTAGTCTGTCTGGGCATCGCCTTGACTCCCACCACCCGAGGTCTCACCCTAGATCGAACTTAGACCATCCTCAGTCTCCAACCACCTACCACTGCTGATCAGATTCTTTCTTTCCTTGGTCTAATAGGCTTTTTTAGACACTGGATTCCCAATTTTGCTCTCTTAGCCAAACCCCTCTACGAGGCTGCAAAAAAGACTCCCACTGGACCTCTCACATCCCCCAACACCGTCAAAAGGGCTTTCTGTACCCTTCGAGATGCCCTCATCTCCTCTTCCCCTCTCGCTTTACCTGATTCCAGATGCCCCTTCCATCTTTTCACTGATGAAAAGCATGGTAATGCTGTTGGCGTGTTAACTCAACCTGTGGGGCCTACATACCACCCCGTGGCATATCTCTCTAAACAACTGGACACCACTGTCAAAGGCTGGCAGCCCTGCCTCCGGGGACTGGGTGCAGCACCTGAACTCACCAAGAAGGCTACTAAGCTCACCCTTTCCCAACCCATCACTGTCTTCTCCTCCCACAGGCTCACCGACCTCCTTTCACACAAATCTCTTTCTCTGTTAAGTCCTTCCCGCCTACAAGAATTTCACCTCCTGTTCATTGAAAACCCTTCAGTCACTCTTTTACCCTCTCCCTGACTCAACCCAACCACTCTACTGCCAGCTGCAACAACACTTCCGGAACCCACCCACTCTTGTATGGAACTAACAGATTTCCTCAACAGACCTCGAGATGGATTATTATATTCTCCTTTAAAAGATCCAGATCTAATACTCTTTGTAGATGGGAGCTCTGTACAGGGACCCGACAGATGACGATGGGCAGCCTACACAGTGGTCACCACCTCCTCCACCCTAGAAGCTCAACAGCTGCCAGAGGGCACCACCTCCCAGAAAGCAGAGCTGATTGCCCTCACGCGGGCACTCACTCTGGCCCAAGGAAAATGTGTAACTATATATACTGACTCTAAATATGCTTTTCTTATCACCCACAGCCACTCTGCCCTCTGGAAGGAAAGGGGCTTCCTCACTACCAGGGGCTTCCTCACTACCAGGGGCTTCCCCATAATCAATGCTATCCTCATTTCTAAACTTTTGCAGGCATTACAGCTTCCTGCTGAGGTGGCTGTGGTACATTGTAAGGGCCATCAAACCTCTCAAGACCCGGTGGCATTGGGAAATGCTCTGACCAACAAGACGGCTCGAAACCTCACCCTGGGAGCCTCCCCCTCTCCTCTCATGTTTCTCTCCACCTCCTTGAAACCTTCCTACATTCCTGAGGAAGAACAGACCCTTCTCAAAAAGGGTGGAGACGTGTGCAACCAGGGATGGATATTTGTCGGAGATAGAATTGCCTTACCAAAAGGACAGGCTGAAATTCTCCTTTCTGATATGCACTGTTCCTTACACATAGGGCTGAAAGCTCTCTATTGGTTCTTACACCACTCTTTTCCCTCCCAGGCCTCCAGCAGACTATCAAAAAGGTGCACGCAGCATGTGCTGTCTGTTCCAAAGCCTCTACACAAGGGGGACTCTGCCCTCGCTTCCCTACTCATCAGCTGAGGGGGCACGTGCCAGGCCAGGAGTGGCAGATTGACTTCACTCATATGCCCCCTCACAAAAAACTCCGTTATCTCTTAACTTTTGTTGACACCTTTTCAGGATGGATAGAAGCCTTTCCTTCTTCTCAAGAGATGGCAAACACTGTTGCCTCCATTCTCATTGAAAACATCATCCCATGGTTTGGACTGCCGACTACCATCCAGTCAGGCAACGGCCCAGCCTTCACTGCCCAAATAGTCCAGCAGGTTGCCACCTCTCTCAACATCACCTGGAAGTTCCACATACCCTATCACCCTCAATCATCGGGTAAGGTGGAAAGGGCCCATGGCATCCTTAAGAGTCAGCTAACCAAACTTTCCATTGAGACCAGGCTCTCCTGGCCAAACCTCCTCCCCCTGGCACTCACCAGAATCAGTGAAACCCCACTGGACTCAGCCCCTTTGAGCTGGTTTATGGTAGACCATTCTTAATCAATCACAGCTTACCTGTCAACCCTCCTCCTCTTGCCACATACCTCCCCTTTCTGTCTTTACTTCGTCATCTTCTCAGGGAACACGCGGACCGGACCCTTCCTCCCATAGAGGGTCCAGATGAAACACAGCCAGTGGTCCCCCTCCAACCAGGAGACAGCGTTCTTCTAAAGGAGCTGTAGCCTGGCTCTCTACAGCCCAGATGGATGGGACCCCATACAGTAATACTGACTACTCCTACTGCAGCCAAGCTCCTAGGGCAAACTCCTTGGTATCATGTCTCTTGCCTCAAACTTGCTCCCATACAGGATTGCTGGGAGTCAGAACCACTGGGCCTTACTCGTCTGTGGCTCACCAAAAAATTGGGTAATGCAGACCCTCCTGTTGCTCCTGTCCCTCCCACCAGGAACCGGCCACCAGAGTGAGCTGAAGCAGGGAGCAATGCTGTTCAGTAAGACTGGCCTGATAAAAGAAGCTTCAATCTAAACTGTCTGCAAGAAAAATTAAGCAAAAATCTCTTACAACCTGCTTAACCTGCTTAACTCCTAATAGCAGCCACCTATTCTTACCTGGGCTGCCCCTATCCTACCTAAATCTTCTTCTAATTATCAGCGTATAACTCATATTTGCCTCTATTTTTTAAAAATTCTTACAGAACCGCACCAGCGAAGTTTCTCAATTCATGGCCAAATGGATGTTCCTCCTGACACCCCTCAAAACCACCACCATCCATCTCCCCCTCCCCACAATGCCCCTATTCAGCAGGCAGTAACCAGATGAATAAGCAGCACCCCTTATTAACACAAAAAGATCCGAATGTAAGGTTGGTGGATAATGAGGGATGGTCACGTGGGGAACCCAGGCCCACGAACTTGGCTAGAACTGCCCACAACCAAGCGTGCTAAAAGAAACTTCCTAGGAGTCCTTGGGAAAAAAGCGACTGACTGTCAGCCAGTGAGATTTCACCACGTCATATTAGCCCGACTTCCCTAGAGGACCCCTTACAGTCTTGGCCTTTCCTTCATGGCAGAAAGGTGGCTACCCCAGATTGGCATCACACTCACATTCATAATGGGAAGGCAGTGTAGGGGCTGCAAAATGTTTTCCAAAATCCTCCCTTATTGGCTTTGCGGCATTCACACTAACAGGCAGAGCTCTGACTCCAGGCAGAGCTGGAGCACATGGCAGGTCCTAACAGCAAGCAAAGCTGAGGAGTGAGCAAAAGGATCATCAAGGTCGGATCATCAAGGGCCTGTTATGATCTACCATGTGATCTGGGCAGGCTTATAGTCCAAACAAAATTGGGTTCTGCAAGCAAGGGGTGGGGAGCAAGGAGGTGGAGACTGGTCAGTGACAACAGTATTTCCACAGACCCTGCATTCTGCCCCTTTTCCACCTGGGTCCCCTTGGTGGTTGGGGACCCAACCAGGGGTCTAGGAGGCGGGGGCAGTGCTTGGTCCAGGGAAGTGACTGAGAGACCAGAGCTAGGGTTGAGGGTCACATACCCCCCCCCCAGGGACCATGTGATTCTCTGGAGGATTAGGACTCCTGAGTCACAGCCCAGTTCAGTGGCCCCCACCCTGTTTAATTCAGCCACCTAGGGCTCATGGGAGCCCAGCCCCTGGGGTTCTTTGGCCTTTACTTTGTCCCTGGGCTCTCCAGTCTACATTCCAGGGACCTGGGATGCCTTCACTACCAGTCCAATCCTGGGGTTGCCCACCATTCAGAGGCCCTGCCAGGGACTACGCCAGGGTACTTGCCATAGGCCTTCAGGACTACCTTGGGAGGCAAGAGACAACCAGAGGCCTCAGCTCAACAGTCAGTTGCCCAGCACTTCAGGGGTCATTGGGCTGCCAGCTGTGGGCACCAGAAGTACCTGGTAGAGGAGACACTGTGGGGAGAGAAACCTGGAGTGATCCTTCTCCTGGGAGAGGGGACTGCAGCTTAATGAGGTTGAGCTACCCTTCAAAGACTCATAGCTTAGAGGGACCTGCTCCAGGAGTGTCCTGCAGGGTGTCCAGGTGGGAGTAGAATAGGGGGCTGGGCTGCCGGTGGCCACCCAGGTTACACTCAGTTGTGTAGCCCATAGTTCAGTCACTAAGCAGCTGGGCGGCACAGATCTGTCCACAGACAGGGTTGCTAGCTCTGGGACCCTATTCAGAGCCAGATTTCAGTTGATGCAGGAGCAGCACCCCCAGGGGAAAACCAGAACTGTTCCAGCCTCATGTGATTGGGAGACTGGTGCTGGGAGTGTGGCTAGGCCGGTTCAGGCTAGGCCAGCCTGTATAAACATCAGTGGGAAGGCTTTTATTAGCTTCAGCAGTGCCCTTGTATTTACATAGTTGTCACGATCTACCTGGCAGACCACCTCAGCCCAGTGGCAAATATGGTATCAAACTCAGCAGCCATTTTGCAGGGCAGGGCTGGTGGCTCTGCTCCACAGAGTAGTTGCTGAGCATGACGTGGGGCCCCAGTCTCTTCTGGAGTCTGTTCATGAAGACAAATGTCTGTTCCCTCATCCTGGAGACCCACATACAGAGCAGCAGCTCTAGGCGAGAACAGTGGAAGGTGTGGGTCACCTTGACTGCGATGATATCCCAGCCTGGGGGTCTCCTGCTCACTCTTTGGGGACAGGTTCAAGTGGTACCGAAGGGAGAAGCCCCATGCACAGAAGGGTGAGGAGGGCTCCTGCAGGTCCTGGAGGAGCCGGCCCTCTATGGCCCTGGGACCCTGGATAGCTCAGCCCCCAAACCCCTACTGGAAGGGAAGGGAGACTGGTCAGGCAGGGGGCCCCAGCAAAGGCAAAAGTCTACAGGCACTGGGGGCAGGCGAGGAGGGAGAGGTAGGAATCAGTGCTCTGGCACACAGGCTGAGCTTCGGCTTCCCCCCCCCCCCCACACACTCCACTTCTGCCAGCCATCCACCTGCTCTTGCATTCTTTTAAAAAAAAAAGTATGGAAATCATATTTTGATGTCTCTCTCTTTCTAAAAAAATTAATAAAAAATATAAAGGTATTTTTAAAAGGAAGTTCTTACATACCTACATTCTGCTTGTTCTTTTTTTTAAATTTATTTATGGTTTTCTGTTTTTCTTTTCATGTGAAATGCCAAATGTTACAAATGTTTTTTCACCTCACAAATAAGCAGAAAATATAGGTTAAACTGTTTGTCCAACTCAGGAATGAGTTTGGACAAGGTATCAGAATTCTGAACTCTAGGTTCTCTACTTTAAAACCTTGACAAAATAATTCATCTTGTGAGTGCTGGACAAAGATAAAATAGCAATGCTGTGACTGCCTGGCTTTAAATACTTCAGTTCAACTAAGATGTTCTTATACCTCAGTTATGCTTCTCAAGAGATTCTCCGTCCCCAGCATAGAATGAACACTTTCTAAAAGGCAGAAAACATTAAAGAGAAATTTAAATTTAATTAAAGTGAAATTTTCCCTTTTTCTCCAACTTGTTTCATTATTTTTTTCTCCTGGGGGTTTGGAGGCTTGAAATGAAGTATTTTCAAGGAAACAAGAGTGTCAGAGGACAGAGCCCCTTTTCCTTCTTCCTAAGAGCTTCAAAGCTTAGTTCTGTGTGGCTCCTTTCCAGAAAGACTTCCCTCAGAGACAACACCTACAATTTTCAAGATGGTCAGAGCCTGCTGGGCAGGACAGACATATAACTGCACTGCTTTGGCCTAAGAAGAAATATTGAAACTTTGAAGTGACGTTATGAAATATATTATGAAATATGCTGAGTTCCCCCTCCCATAGTACCATTTAAAACTCCTGCAAAATTCCATAATACAATGAAAAGAAAAATGTACTATCATAATCTATCTAATGTAGACCAGTCATCTAATACAGCAATCATTTTTGTAGACACCAAACAAAAGTTTGGATGAATGAGAAAGTCTATTTCATAGATCAAAAAAAGGAACTATTATAGTAAGACAAAATGTAAATCCTAAAGCTTTGAAAGCCGAGGCTGGGGGAAGCAGGGAGGATTTATAACACAAGGAAAATTCTTTTTGTTTCCTTATTATTTGGAATCCTAATGCAGTATGCACTCTACATTATGAACAATTATATTTTTTAAACCAGTAAACAAATGGTTAGGTTTTTCCACATAAACATAGTAAAAAAACAACATTTTAAAAACTGTTAGTTTTTGTCTTATTTGCATATTTAAACAAAATATGTACTTTGGTGACTTTATTTGTCCAAAATAAATATCATTTTTAAATTTAACAATTTTAAAAAATGTTTTTTACACTATTTAAGGCAAATTAATCTTCATTATGTGGGGTCATAAGAGGTATAGAAGAGTATAATTTCCAATGAGCAAGAAACTAAGCTATCCTGACCAGGCAGTGGTACAGTGGATAGAGTGTCAACTGGGATGCAGAGGACCCAGGTTATAGACCTGAGGTTGCCAGCTTGAGTGTGGGCTCATCTGGCTTGAGCAAAAAAGAAAGCTCACCAGCTTGGCCCCAAGGTAGCAGGTTCAAGCAAGGGGTTACTCGGTCTGCTGAAGGCCCGCGGTCAAGGCACATATGAGAAAGCAATCAATGAACAACTAAGGTGTCGCAACAAAAAACTGATGATTGATGCTTCTCATCTCTCTCCATTCCTGTCTGTCTGTCCCTATCTATCCCTCTCTCTGACTCTCTCTCTCTCTGTCCCTGTAAAAAAAAGAAAAGAAAAACTAAGCTAAATGCTGTGAAGGGAGCAGAAATTATCCAAATATTTTCAAGTTATGGTTTGAGTTCAAGGACCCACTGTACCTTGGGGAAGAGTGAAGACAATTATGTGACAAGTGCTAAAATAGGCACTTGTACAGTGTTGTGGAAGCACCAAAGAGGGTGCTATTAATTTCATTATTAAATTACCAGCAAGCTGTGTTTTGATAACCAAAACAAAACTGAAAATAGAAGCAAATAATTTTATATCTCCATTTTTTAAAATTAATTTTAATGGAGTGACATTGATAAATCAGGGTACATATGTTCAGAGAAAACATCTCTAGGTTATTTTGACATTTGATTATGCTGCATTCCCATCACCCAAAGTCCAATTGTCTTCCGTCACCTTCTAACTGGTTTTCTTTGTACCCCTCCCCTCCCCCAACACCCTCCCTCTCCCCGCACACCCCGTGACCCCCACCCTCTTGTCCATGTCTCTGAGTCTCATTTTTATGTCCCACCTAAGTATGGAATCATATAGTTCTTAGTTTTTTCTGATTTACTTATTTCCATTTTTTAAAAATTATTTTTATTTATTTATTCATTTTTTAGAGAAGAGAGAGAGAGAGAAGGGGGAGGAGTAGGAAGTATCAACTCCCATATGTGCCTTGACCAGGCAAGCTCAGGGTTTTGAACTGGCAACCTCAGCATTCCAGGCTGATGCTTTATTCACTGCGCCACCACAGGTCAGGCCTCAAATACATTTTTTAACAAAAAATTAACAAAATAACATCTACCTTTGCTATGTGCAACACTCTGATATATTTTATTCTGTGCTGTTTTTTCTTTTGTAATTGCTGGTTGTGGCACCCATTCAATTGATTTCACATCTCAGTAATACTTCACAGCCTACAGTTGAAAAACATTGCTCCAATTTGTCTTTAAAAATGTAAAGGGCCTGACCAGGTGGTAGCTCAGTGGATAGAGCATCGGACTGGGTTGCGGAGGACTCAGGTTTGAAACTCCAAGGTCACCAGCTTGAGCACGGGATCACTGACTTGAGCAAGGGGTCACTTGCTCTGCTGTAGCCTCCCCAAACCCCATCAAGGCACATATGAGAAAGCAATCAATGAACAACTAAGGACACTAAAGAACCACAACAAAGAATTGATGTTTCTCATCTCTCTCCCTTCCTGCCTGTCTGTCCCTATCTGTCCCTCTCTTTGTCTTTGTCACACACACAAAAAAGTAAATGTAAAGGAGCCCTGGCTGGATAGTTCAGTTGGTTAGAGCGTCATCCCAAAATGCAAAGGTTGTGGGTTTGATCCCTGGTCAGGGCACATGCAGGAACAGACCAATATTTCTTTCTCTCTTCCAACCTCTCCCTCTCTTTCTCTCTCTAAAATCAATAAATAAAATTAATTTTTTTTCCAAAAAAATGTAAAAGAAGCAAAGTATTCTGAGCATACCCTAAGTGTGGTCAGCAGGAACCCAGCTGTACACCTTTTCCCCAGTAAATGGATAGATTTCAAAGTCAGACAGGAGTAATCTATTGGAGAAAAAAAAGGGCCTGTGATTGCTCAACAATTTGGCCAGGAACACAAAGAGGCCTCTAAATTTGTCCAGCCCTCAAAGGGTAGATCTTCCCCCAGTGCCTATTTTTGAAGAGGCTATGGATGATAGCTCAGATGAGGATAGCTCATCTTCCAGAGAGCAGAAATGGGGACACAGACTGACTGCCCAAGATATTTACTCATTGCCAGGACTGGGAATCATCACTATCCCTGTCGAACAGGATAAGATACGTGCTGTGAACTACTGACATCTTATTTTCCCTCCATATTATATATTGGGTGCACTGGTGTTTTGCCTTAGGCTTCCAGATCATGAGGAACTACCAATGGACCTGACCAAAAGGTATCTTATCAATCAGAGACTCCAAATTAGGGCATGAACTTACTTCCTATATGAACCTTACCTTCCTTCCTAAAGAATAGTGAACTCTAAATCATCAGTATTTCAATCTAATTCTACTTCATCATAGGTTATAAAACTTCCAAATATTGGCCTGACTTGTGGTGGCGCAGTGGATAAAGCGTTGACCTGGAATGCTGAGGTTGCTGGTTCAAAACCCTGGGCTTCAGAGCGCCTTACTGGCCCGCACACCCAGGGTGCCCCATTATCCTGCGCCTGGTGCGATTCAGCCGCCAGCGGCAGGGCGAGCGGGAGAGGCACCAGGGAGGTCTTCTACTTGGGAGATTCTCTCCATGGGCGGGGCACCTCACCCAGCCATTCAAGCTAACAATCAAGCGTTGGGGGAGGGGCGCGCGCAGGCAGCCTAAAATGCCTTCGGGAGCACAGCTGCGACCCAATCACTGAAATTAGCTTAACCCATGAAATCTGCGCACCCTCGGTTCTAATTGATAAGATCTCTCTCAGTTCAGCGACCCAAGACAAGAGGCGTGATATTTTTTAGTGCCTCTCGCTAAAGGGGCGGGGGCAACTTCTGATTGATAGAGCCTCCATATTCAGGGATAAACGCTAACAAGAGGGACTTGGCAGATAATAAGATCTATACTACACTAGTCGCAAGCAGAGACTAGTGCCTCTTCTTCCCAGCCAAAACAGGCTACAAAGTGTGGAAAGCCTGGGTTGAGAGGTCCAACTGAATGCTAGGCGCTGAACAGTCACCTTGACAACAATTGACTCCCACCCCCGCCTGATTACACTGGAGGCCCTGACTGCCAGAGCCTTTCCCAAAGCCTTGCACTGAGTGGGGATAGAGTGGGGATTTCCAAGCTCTTTGAGCCTCTTACAACCCAGGCAGAAGCAGTTGCAGCCTTATAGCTGGATCATCAGGCTGCTAATTCAGGAAGGGGGGACTAGGAGAGAGAATCCAGGAAAGCAAACTCTCTCATCGTTGGACCCTGCAAACGACAACAAGCCTTGACTACCAGCAAGACTAAAGCCAATTATATGACATTGCCATAGAATCCCATCAACTGCAAATCCCTACCTAAGTGTGACACAGGGGCAGAGCCTGGGGTACAGAGTCACCGACCAGGAAGAGGGAGATAAAAGAAAAAGGAAGAAGTTAACCTCTCAAAATCAAGAAAAATCCACAGACTTTACAACTTGTTCCACTAATTTTTGTTGTTGTTGTTGTTTGTTTCTTCTATCTTATTGCCTTTATTTCCTCCACCTCGGTCCTTCTATTCTCTGCCCATCTTATGCTTCCCTTTTCTTGAACTACACTACCCATAACTGTTACATTTTATTTCTCTTCTTCATCCTCACCCTCCTTTAAGGTTATACTCCAAAACACTTAACTCTCACTCTCTCCTCTTTTGTTTTTTTTTTGATTTGCTTTATTTTGTTTTTTTCTCTTCCTTTTTTATTACTTCCTTCGTTTTTCTCTTTTTCTTATTTTTTCCTTTCTATTCGTTTTTTCTTTTCTCATTTTATTTTCCTCCCATTTAATCCTCAATCACGAACAAATTAGTTAATTTGGGACTCAAGGCTTATTTGGCTTTATTTTTCTTTTTTGCTTTTGTTTTTGTTTTTTTCTTGTTTGTTTATTTTTGTGGCATTTTGGGTCCTCCCAAACCAAGGTCTCCATTGTATTTAGTCTTCGCTCCACTTAATACAACAGATTTTTACTTATTATTTTTATTTTTTTCTTCTTTATTATTCTTTTTTTGGTCCTTTTTTCTGGTTCCCTCTTATCCCTCTCATTATATCTCTTAGTTGACCATCACTTACAAGCAAATCATCTTATGCTTGTCTAAAATTTTCTTCCTTATTTTTTTTTTTTTTTTTGCATTTAGTAGGTCTCTACTCCCTTTTTTTGCCCCTTGAACTCTTCACCCCAAATCAGGCCCTCCATTATAGGCACAATATTTCCCTGAGGAGGGGAGAGGAGGGAAAGAGAAGAAAGAAAAAAAGGGGGAAATAATAAATTATTACTGTTTTATTTGTGGGGTGTTTTACCTTTTTTTTTTTTTTTACTTTTTACTCTTTATTAATTCTAATTAGTGCTATCAACAAGACCACCCTCAGATGCCAATAAGAAAGAGGAAATCGAATATTATGGATACAAAAGAAAGAGAGGTAACACAAATAGATGTGGAAAAATCTATGGAGAAAAGACTTAACATATTGGAAGCCTTGGAGCTAAATGACAGAGAATTTAAAATAGAAATCTTAAAAATACTCAGAGATATACAAGAAAACACAGAAAGGCAATATAGGGAGATCAGAAAACAACTCAATGAACACAAAGAATATATTACCAAGGAAATTGAAACTATTAAAACAAATCAAACAGAAATGAAAAACTCAATTCACGAGCTGAAAAATGAGGTAACAAGCTTAGCTAACAGAACAGCCCAGATTGAGGATAGGATTAGTGAAATAGAAGACAAACAACTTGAGGCACAACAGAGAGAAGAAGAAAGAGACTCAAAAATAATAAAAAACAAGAAAGCCCTACAGGAATTGTCTGACTCCATCAGAAAGAATAACATAAGAATAATAGGTATATCAGAGGGAGAAGAGAAAGAAAATGGAATGGAGAATATACTCAAACAAATAATAGACGAGAACTTCCCAAGCCTGTGGAAAGAACTAAAGCCTCAAATTCAAGAAGCAAAGAGAACACCGAGTTTTCTTAACCCCAACAAAACCACTCCAAGGCACATCATAATAAAGATGACACAAACCAATGACAAAGAAAAAATTCTCAAGGCAGTCAGGGAAAAGAAGAGTACAACATATAAAGGAAGGCCTATTAGATTATCATCAGACTTCTCAGCAGAAACTCTACAAGCTAGAAGAGAGTGGACCCCAATATTTAAAGCCCTGAAAGAGAGGAACTTTCAGCCAAGAATACTATACCCATCAAAGCTATCCTTCAAGTATGAAGGAGATATAAAAACATTCACAAATACAGAAAAGATGAGAGAATTTATCAACAGAAAGCCCCCACTCCAGGAAATACTAAAGGGGGTTTTCCAACCAGATTCAAAGAACAAAAGAAAACAACACCACAAGTAACAGCTCCACCAAGAACACAATAAAACCAAACTTAAACTGTGACAACAAAGGAAAAAAAGGGGGGAGAGGATGGAGATTAACAGTAGCAAAGGATGATGAAGTGCAGAAATACTTATAAGATAGGGTACTACAATGAATATGGTAGGTACCCTTTTCATTACTTAATGGTAACCACCCTTGAAAAAACCACCACAAAAACACTTGACTTTAAAAAGGTAGCAACAGAGGAAAGAAGTATGGAACACAAACAAACAAAAACAAATGATAGAAAAACAAAAGAGAAGAATCAAACTAGATACAAAACTAACAGAAAGCAATTTATAAAATGGCAGTAGGGAACCCACAAGTGTCAATAATTACACTAAATGTAAATGGATTAAACTTACCAATAAAAAGACACAGAGTAGCAGAATGGATTAAAAAAGAAAATCCAACTATATGCTGCCTACAAGAAACACATCTAAGCAACAAGGATAAAAACAAATTCAAAGTGAAAGGCTGGAAAACAATACTCCAAGCAAACAACACCCAAAAAAAAACAGGCGTAGCAATACTCATATCTAATAATGCTGACTACAAGACAGAAAAAGTACTCAGAGACAAAATGGTCATTTCATAATGATTAAGGGGAAGTTGAATCAAGAAGACATAACAATCCTTAATATATATGCACCAAACCAAGGAGCACCAAAATATATAAGACAGCTACTTATTGACCTTAAAACAAAAACTAACAAAAATACAATCATACTTGGAGACCTCAATACACCGCTGACAGCTCTAGATCGGTCATCCAAACAGAGAATCAATAAAGATATAGTGGCCTTAAACGAAATACTAGAACACCTGGATATGATAGACATCTACAGGACACTTCATCCCAAAGCGACAGAGTATACATTTTTCTCTAGTGTACATGGAACATTCTCAAGAATTGACCATATGTTGGGCCACAAAGACAATATCAGCAAATTCAGAAAAATTGAAATTGTACCAAGCATATTTTCTGATCATAAAGCCTTGAAACTAGAATTCAACTGCAAAAAAGAGGGGGAAAAACCCACAAAAATGTGGAAACTAAACAACATACTTCTAAAAAATGAATGGGTCAAAGAAGAAATAAGCGCAGAGATGAAAAGATATATACAGACAAATGAAAATGAAAATACGACATATCAGAATCTCTGGGATGCAGCAAAAGCAGTAATAAGAGGAAAGTTCATATCACTTCAGGCCTATATGAACAAACAAGAGAGAGCCGAAGTAAACCACTTAACTTCACACCTTAAGGAACTAGAAAAAGAAGAACAAAGACAACCCAAAACCAGCCGAAGAAAGGAGATAATAAAAATCAGAGCAGAAATAAATGAAATAGAGAACAGAAAAATTATAGAAAAAATCAATAAAACAAGGAGCTGGTTCTTTGAAAAGATCAACAAAATTGACAAACCCTTGGCAAGACTCACCAAGGAATAAAGGCACAGGATTCAAATAAATAAAATCCAAAATGAAAGAGGAGAGATCACCACAGACATCATAGATATACAAAGAATTATTGTAGAATACTATGAAAAATTATATGCCACCAAATACAACAATCTAGAAGAAATGGATAAATTCCTAGAACAATACAACCTTCCTAGACTGAGTCATGAAGAAGCAGAAAGCCTAAACAGACCAATCATCAGGGAGGAAATAGAAAAAACTATTAAAAACCTCCCCAAAAATAAAAGTCCAGGCCCAGACGGTTATACTAGTGAATTCTATCAAACATTCAAAGAAGACTTGGTTCCTATTCTACTCAAAGTCTTCCAAAAAATTGAAGAAGAAGCAATACTTCCAAACACATTTTATGAGGCCAACATAACCCTCATACCAAAACCTGGCAAGGATGGCACAAAGAAAGAAAACTACAGACCAATATCTCTAATGAATACAGATGCTAAAATACTAAACAAAATACTGGCAAACCGAATACAACAATATATTAAAAAAATAATACATCATGATCAAGTGGGATTCATCCCAGAATCTCAAGGATGGTTCAACATACGCAAAACGGTTAACGTAATACACCATATCAACAAAACAAAGAACAAAAACCACATGATCTTATCAATAGACGCAGAAAAGGCTTTTGATAAAATACAACACAATTTTATGTTTAAGACTCTTAACAAAATGGGTATAGAAGGAAAATATCTCAACATGATAAAGGCCATATATGATAAACCATCAGCCAACATCCTATTAAACGGCATAAAACTGAGGACTTTCTACCTTAAATCAGGAACAAGACAGGGTTGTCCACTCTCTCCACTCTTATTTAACGTGGTGCTAGAAGTTCTGGCCAGAGCAATCAGACAAGACAAAGAAATAAAAGGCATCCATATCGGAAAAGAAGAAGTAAAGCTATCACTTTTTGCTGATGATATGATCCTATTCATCGAAAACCCGAAGGACTCCACAAAAAGATTATTAGAAACAATAAACCAATACAGTAAGGTGGCAGGATACAAAATTAACATACAAAAGTCCATAGCCTTTCTATATGCCAACAATGAAATATTAGAAAACGAACTCAAAAAAATAATCCCCTTCACGATTGCAACAACAAAAAAAAAATACCTAGGAATAAACATAACAAAGAACGTAAAGGACCTATATAATGAAAATTACAAAGCCTTGTTAAGGGAAATCGAAAAAGATACAATGAGATGGAAAAATATTCCTTGTTCTTGGATAGGAAGAATAAATATAATCAAAATGGCCATATTACCCAAAGCAATATACAAATTTAATGCAATTCCCATCAAAATCCCTATGAGATTTTTTAAAGAAATGGAACAAAAAATCATCAGATTTATATGGAACTATAAAAAACCCCGAATAGCCAAAACAATCCTAAGGAAAAAGAATGAAGCTGGGGGCATTACAATATCTGACTTTAAACTATATTATAGGGCCACGATAATCAAAACAGCATGGTATTGGCAGAAAAATAGACACTCAGACCAATGGAACAGAATAGAAAGCCCAGAAATAAAACCACATATATATGGTCAAATAACCTTTGATAAAGGGGCCAACAACATACAATGGAGAAAAGAAAGCCTCTTCAACAAATGGTGTTGGGAAAACTGGAAAGCCACATGCAAAAGAATGAAACTCGACTAAAGCCTGTCCCCGTGTACTAAAATTAATTCAAAATGGATCAAAGACCTAAATATAAGATCTGAAACAATAAAGTACATAGAAGAAGACATAGGTACTAAAATCATGGACCTGGGTTTTAAAGAACATTTTATGAACTTGACTCCAATGGCAAGAGAAGTGAAGGCAAAGATAAATGAATGGGACTACATCAGAATAAAAAGTTTTTGCTCAGCAAGAGAAACTGATATAAAAATAAACAGACAGCCAACTAAATGGGAAATGATATTTTCAAACAACAGCTCAGATAAGGGCCTAATTTCCAAAATTTACAAAGAACTCATAAAACTCAACAACAAACAAACAATCCCATAAAAAAATGGGAAGAGGACATGAACAGACACTTCTCCCAGGAAGAGATACAAATGGCCAACAGATATATGAAAAGATGCTCAGCTTCATTAGTTATTAGAGAAATGCAAATCAAAACTACAATGAGATACCACCTCACCCCTGTTAGATTAGCTATTATCAACAAGACGGGTAATAGCAAATGTTGGAGAGGCTGTGGAGAAAAAGGAACCCTCATTCACTGTTGGTGGGACTGTAAAGTAGTACAACCATTATGGAGGAAAGTATGGTGGTTCCTCAAAAAACTGCAAATAGAACTACCTTATGACCCAGCAATCCCTCTACTGGGTATATACCCCAAAACCTCAGAAACATTGATACGTGAAGACACATGTAGCCCCATGTTCATTGCAGCACTGTTCACAGTGGCCAAGACATGGAAACAACCAAAAAGCCCTTCAATAGAAGACTAGATAAAGAAGATGTGGCACATATACACTATGGAATACTACTCAGCCATAAGAAATGATGACATCAGATCATTTACAGCAAAATGGTGGGATCTTGATAACATAAGGAGTGAAATAAGTAAATCAGAAAAAAACAAGATCTCATGATTCCATACATTGGTGGAACATAAAAATGAGAATAAGAGACATGGACAAGAGTGTGGTGGTTACCAGGGGTAGGGGGAGGGAGGACATGGTAGGGAGGGAGCGAGAGAGTTAGGGGGAGGGGGAGGGGCACAGAGAACTAGATAGAGGGTGACGGAGGACAATCTGACTTTGGGCGAGGGGTACGCCACATAATTTAATGACAAAATAACCTAGACATGTTTTCTTTGAATATATGTACCCTGATTTATTAATGTCATCCCATTACCATTAATAAAAATTTATATATAAAAAAAAGAAGCTACTTTAGTCTAACAGACCCACTTTTAAGAATTCTCATTAGCACATCTTTTGCATAAAAAATCCTCCAAAGAAATATTAACAAGGTTGCTTTTAAGTGTTTGGTTTTATATACTTAATAAATAAATATAAAATTGCAAAAAAAAAACAAAACCCTGGGCTTGCCTGGTCAAGGCACATATGGGAGTTGATGGTTCCTGCTCCTCCCCCTGTTCTTTCTCTATCTCTCCCTCCCTCTCTCTCTCCCCCCTCTCTCTCTAATAAAAATGAATAAATAAAATCTAAAAAAGAAATAAACAAACAAAAAAACTTCCAAATATCTAGTTAACTAATGGCGTTGTCCCATTTTCCATCACTGATACTACTTTTTCTTCTTTTTTTTTTTGTGGCAGAGACAGAGAGAGAGACAGATAGAGGGATAGATAGGAACAGACAGGCAGGAAGGGAGAGAGATGAGAAAAATCAATTCTTTGTTGTGGCTCCTTAGTCTCTTTAGTTGTTCATTAATTGCTTTCTCATATGTGTCTTGAGGGGGGGTACAGCAGAGCGAGTGACACCTTGCTCAATCCAGCAACCCCGTGCTCAAGCTGCTGAGCCTTGCTCAAACCAGATGAGCCCATGCTCAAGCCGGCAACCTTGGGATTTCGAAGCTGGTTTCTCCCCATCCCAGTCTGACACTCTATTCATTGTGCCATCTCCTGGTAGGGCCCATTTTTCTATTGTAATATTTGTTTGATATTTTGATGTGGTTTGAATGTTAGTTAAATGAAAAAGCTCAATGGCCATCTTGAAATAGAAGTGCAGTTGATTCATTTTTAAGCTTCTTTCCTATTTTACTTTTAAGTTTCCATTCTTAACAATTTAGTTTTTACTCTTGAGTTTTTTCTTTTCCTCAGTCTTTTTATAAATTTGCATTACTTTGTTCCTGTGATTTGCCTTCACTAAAATAGCTGCTTTAGCCAAGGCTCCATTGGAGCAAAGATGGCCCGGGCGCTGGGGATGGCTCCTTGGCCTCTGCCCCAGGCGCTAGAGTGGCTCTGGTCACAACAGAGCGACGCCCCGGAGGGGCAGAGCATCGCCCCCTGGTGGGCAGAGCGTCGCCCCTGGTGGGCGTGCCGGGTGGATCCCGGTCGGGCGCATGCGGGAGTCTGTCTGACTGTCTCTCCCCGTTTCCAGCTTCAGAAAAATACAAAAAAAATAAAAATAAAATAAAATAAAATAGCTGCTTTAGAAACAGCATTAGGAAACCTCCACACCACTGATGGGGTTCAGGATGCACTACCCTAATGTTGATCAAATAAGTTTGTAAATAATGATATATATGTTTGCTCACTTATAGTTTGCATTGGGTGTGGGGGACAGGCTGTAAGCAGGCAGGATTCTTGTAGCCTAAGTCTTAGTTTTAAGATTAAGCCTTTCCCACCCTTTTTGATGTGAAGTGGTGAACTCTCATGAGGAATTCCATTATGCCTCAGATAAGTGACTTCATATCAGAGACTTCCTTATTTGTATATTGGATTAAAGGTTTTGATTTCTACACTATAAAATGGGGGCAGACCAGGAGCTTGCTCTCTCTCGGTTCCTGAGATTAGCATTAGAGAGAGAGAGCAGAAAAAGGCCACATGGAGGAGAGGAGAAGCAGCCAAGATGGTGGAGTGCTGGAAGAGAAGTCAGTAAGTGCAGAGTTTGTGCAGAGAGAAGGAGATGCGGAACAAAGGAGACTAAAGCTGGTGAGGTAGACACCTTTGATTCTAGGAAACTTGAATAAGTAGGTGGCTTTGGGAACCCTGAATGGAAAGGGAACTGTTTTCCCACTGTGTGTATTTCTTGCCCACTGGGTACAAGCTAGGATAAAGATGCTGTCCCACTAGTTCGTGACTCCATTGTTTCATTACCGTCTGTCCGAATCAAATGCGAACCTGCATGGGCCAGGCTGCTGTGATGGTGGTCCTGGCAACTGGCTTTACACCTAAAATATGGCATCTCAGCATATTCAATACTTTAAGCTGAAGGAGTCTGAACCAATGGCTTTGCAGAAAGGTCACTTGACCCCCCTCTTTCACTGCTTTTCTTCCCTGTTGTAAGTCATAAAAGCCTCATATATGAAAGAGGTGCCCTCCCTAGGCCTGGGGGAAAGAAGTATTCTTATCTCCAAAGACAAAGGGACACCAAGAGGAACCCTAACAAACAGGTCTTGCTAAATTTCCCCCAGGTCACTACAGTTACCTTATACTCTTCCTTGCCTACCATATTCCTCCATACTCTTTGCCAAACCTCATACAAAATACTCAGATCTGTTTCTTTGTGTCATTATTTCCTCATTAAGACTCTCATGTCACATAACACTGACATGTTATAGAAAATAAATTTGTATGCTTTTCTCTTGTTAATCTGTCTTTGTTTAATTTTCAAACCTAAGAACTTTGAGGAAAACTTCTCCACCCCGCACCACAAAGAGCAGGAACTCCATTCCTATTCTGGTCCTGCAGCAGCTGCCACTCTTCATTGTACCTGTCATTCAGTATCCTTTGTATGGTGACTTAAGCAAAAATCATTTTGTTGGTTTCTTGAACCTCTAAAAGGCTGCTTTTTCTTGTCTTCTTGAATCATGTTGTCTCTTTATGAAAAACTATTGTCGCCTGACCAGGTGGGGGCGCAGTGAATAGAGCGTCGGTCTGGGACGCGGAGGACCCAGTTTCGAGACCCCGAGGTCGCCAGCTTGAGCACGGGTTCATCTGGCTTAAGCAAAAAGCTCGCCAGCTTGGACCCAAGGTCAATGGCTCAAGCAAGGGTTACTCGGTCTGCTGAAGGCCCGCGGTCAAGGCACATATGAGAAAGAAATCAATGAACAACTAAGGTGTTGCAACAAAAAACTGATGATAGATGCCTCTCATCTCTCTCCGTTCCTGTCTGTCTGTCTCTATTTGTCCCTCTCTCAGACTTTCTCTCTGTCCCTGAAAAAAAAAAACTATTGTCTTCAAATCAATATCATATACAACCACTGGATTTGGGTCAGACATTGTCAACAATGTGCCCATTGACACCACATGAAGTCACATTACCCCCAGGAGAAACTCATATGAAAATTTCACCTTGATGAGTAATCAGATGATGCTAGAGAAATCCAAAGAGAATAACACTCTTGACACAGTATTGGCTGCCTACCTCAGATAATTCTCCTAAAGCAGGTTTTGCAAATGTACCAGGTTGGTGTGAAGTGCTGACCACCACACTAACCACCACACATCTTCACCATACTTGGGAGTTACCAGAGAGAGTGGGACTAATGCAAGACATGGCACAACTGTTGGGATCAATGACCCTAATATTTCTTTGAGTCAAGTTTTTAAAAGATGGCATTTTGGGCAACAGATTCCCCAAGCTTTCCTGATGGTGGGAAAGGTAAGCTGATTTAGATGGCTTCACCACCAAGACACATAAGAGATCCTGGAGTAAGCAAGAGTTGGACAGTTAAGAGTTTGTGGAGCAGCAACCATCATTCCCTCTCCTGCTCACGTAGGGGAGGAGGAAGATTTGACATTAGCACTTCACTCCCTTTTCTATAAGACTGAGAGTGCCATAGAACCTGTTTTCACTAAGTTGGGCAATACTGATTATCTCTTTTGTGATATTTGCTATACTGCTGGACCAGCCAGCACCTCACTTTCTAGAGACAAGGAGAAAAAAGCATGTCAAAAAAGATGGAGCCTGACCAGGTGGTGGTGCAGTGGATAGAGCATCGAACTGGGATCCAAAGAACCCAGGTTTGAGACCCCAAGGTTACCAGCTTGAGCGCGGGCTCATCTGGCTTGAGCAAAAAAGCTCACCAAATTGGACTCAAGGTCGCTGGCTCGAGCAAGGAGTTACTCGGTCTGCTGAAGGCCTGCGGTCAGGGCACATATAAGAAAGTAATCAATGAACTACTAAGGTGTCGCAACGAAAAACTGATGATTAATGCTTCTCATCTCTCTCCATTCCTGATTGTCTGTCCCTGTCTATCCCTCTCTCTGACTCCTTCTCTATCCCTGTAAAAAAAAAAAAGAAAAGAAAGCAAGAAAGAGGAACAACCTGGTGGGTAGCCTGTATTCCTATCACTTAATTCACTAGTATAAAAATACATAAATTTCCTGTAAGATGAACTAACACCTTGGAAAGATGGAAAGTAGCAGGACTAAAAGAGACTTCCTAATACATCCCTTCTCCCAACACACACACCCATGAGTCCTGTCCCCCTCCACAAGTAAACTCCTGTGTCCTTGCCATCCCAGATGGTAGGGATCCAGAAGTAAAAGGCTACAGACCAAATTGCCTTGGGAGTTAAGCAGGTGGGGAGAGAAAGAGGTAAGAGTCCCAAGACAGAGAACTATGATAGAGAGCACTTAGAGAGCTCTTGTGGAATAGTAGCTGTGACCGAATGTGCCAAAGAAGAGCCAGCATTTGGACACCTGTCTCATAAATAAAAGCAATGAAAACAATAAAACAGAGAAAGCAAAATGGAAGGAGCCATTGGTTGTCCCTTTTTCTTTGTGGGTATTTCTAGAATATGCATTCAACTGCCCTATCATAACATGCTGGCTCATATGTATGGGCATCATATTTACTTTTCTCCCTTGCTAATTATTAATTATGATAAAACTGGTGTTGCTGTCAACATCTCATATGTAAAAAGTACAATTAGAAAATGAGAAACAAATAAAACCTAAAAAAGGAAATGTGCATTTAGAAGAAAATAGTAATAACCGGTCATATAAACCCAATCTTTTAGAAAAGCATTATAAACTAAATTCACTTGATAAAAATATATTTTAAAAAATAAAGGGGTTTTGGCCCTGGCTGGTTGGCTCAGTAGCAGAGCATTGGCCAGGCATGTGGAAGTCCTAGGTATGATTCCCAGTCAGGACACTCAGGAGAGGCGCCCATCTGCTTCTCCACCTTTCCCCCTATTCTTTCTCTTTATCTCTCTCTTCCCCTACTGCAGTCAAAGGCTCCACTGGAGCAAAGTTGGCCCAGGTGCTGAGGATGGCTCCATGGCCTCCACCTCAGGCACTAGAATGTCTCTGGCTACAACGGACAATGCCCTAGATGGGCAGAGCATTGCCCCCTGGTGGGCATGCTGGGTGAATCCCGGTCAAGTGCATGCGGGAGTCTGTCTAACTGCCTCCCGCTTCTAACTTTGAAAAAATACAAAAAAAAGAAAGAAAAAGTAAAGGGTTCTAGATACCCAAATGCCAAAAGGAAAGAAGGTCAAGAGAAAAAGGTGGTCATAGATCCTGTTTTGATAACAGGAGGAAGACCAGGTAGCAAATTCTCTATTTGAGAAAGGCAAAGAACTTGGGCCTTGCTCAAAAATTCAGCCTAAAAGATTTTTCTACTTCTTCAAATGGACCTGTTATAAACATCTCCAATGACAAAGGTCTAGCCTCTCTGCAATTACCTACTTCACCTGGTCCTTGGGCAATCAACCAGTGGATCTACCATAGACACCAGAGACATAATCAGAAAAGCTGAGGTCAAGGGCCCAGATGAAAGCTTCTGGCCAATGGGATTTGTAAAGCCAGGAGGCACAGCCAGGGCCACAATCAAAGCAGCCCGGCCCATGCAGGTTCGCATTGGATTCGGACAGTCGGTAAAGAAACAATGGAGCCACAAACTGATGGGCCATAGTCTTTAATTCTAGCTTGCACCCGGTGGGCAAGTAAAAACACACACTGGGCTCCAAAACCCTTTCACATTCAGTGCTCACAAAGCCACTGATTTATCCGAGTTTCCTAGAATCAAAGGTTTCTAGCTCACCAGCCTTATTCTCCTCAGTTCCCCATCTCCTTCCTTATCCCAGATACAAACTCTACACAAACTGGCATCTCACTCAGCACTCTGCCATCTTGGCTGCTTCCCCTGGCCTACTCCACGTGGCCTCCTTCTGCTCTCTGCTCTGCTCTCTCCTCTAATGATAACCTCAGAAACCAAGAGCACAAACTCCCGCTCCGTCCCCATTTTATAGTGTAGAAATCCAAACCCTTAATCCAATATACAAAATAGGGAAGTCTCTAATACAAAGTCACTTTCTGAGGCATGATTGGATTGTACCACCCCACATCAAAAAGGGTAGGAAAGGCTTAATCCCAAAACCAAGCCCCAGGCTACAAGGATTCTGCCTGCGTTTAGCCCACCCCAACACACATTAATATCACCTGGGCGACGGCCTCCTCGTGTTATCTTTAACAAAGTGAGCATAATACATTTTATCTGCCCAAGAGGATTCTCCTTAACCTTCAAGTAGGTATTCATACTGCCACTACTTAAGTGGAGTGAAAAGCCACCATCACAGCCACCTGGCCCATGCAGGTTTGCATTTGATTCGGACAGTTGGTAATAAAACAACGGGGCCAAGAACTGGTGGGCCATTAGCTTTACTCCTAGCTTGCACCCACTGGCAAGTAAAAACACACACTGGGCTCCAAAACCCACTCATTCAGTGCTCACAAAGCTACTGACTTATCCAAGTTTCCTAGAATCAAAGGTTTCTAACCTCACCAGTCTCATTCACTTCTGTTCCCCATCTCCTTCCTTGTCCCTGCACAAACTGGGTTCTCCTTCAACACTTTGCCATCTTGGCTGCTTCTCCTGGCCTCCTCCATGTGCCTGTGCCCTTTCTCTGCTCTCCTCTCTAATGCTAATCTCAGGAACCAAGAGAGAGCAAACTCTTGGTCTGCCCCACTTTATTTTTTTTATTTTTTTTTAAGATTTTATTTATTTATTATAGAGAAGGGGGGGGAGGAGCAGGAAGCATCAACTCCCATATGTGCCTTGACCAGGCAAGCCCAGGGTTTTGAACCGGCAACCTCAGTATTTCCAGGTTGACGCTTTATCCACTGTGCCACCACAGGTCAGGCTGCCCCACTTTATTAAGAGGGTTTTTTTATTCATTTTAGAGAGGGGAGAAAGAGAAAGAAAGGGGGAGGAGCAAGAAGCATCAACTCCCATATGTGCCTTGACCAGGCAAGCCCAGGGTTTTGAACTGGTGACCTCAGTGTTCCAGGTCAAGGCTTTATGCACTGTGCCACCACCGGTCAGGCTCCGGTCTGCCCCACTTTAAAGTGTAGAAACCAAAACCTTTAATCCAATATACAAACAAGGATGTCTCTGATACAAAGTCACTTATCAGAGGCATAATGGGATTCCTCATGAGAATGCACCACCTCATATCAAAAAGAGTGGGAAAGGCTTAATCTTAAAACTAAGCCTTAGGTTATAAGAATCCTGACTGCTTACAGCCTGTCTCCTACACCCAATGCAAACTATAAGTGAGCAAACATATATATCATATTTACAAACTTATTTGACCAACATGGAGAACAAGAATATTCAGCAAACAGTGACTGCACATTACAGCAACTGCACTAATCTATTTCTCTTTTTGCCCACCTTGTCCATAAAATCAGAGTTTCCTATTACAACATCAAAGAAAAGATGAGACTGGATCTAGTTCATAGAAAGACCTGTACCAGCCTCACCTTCACCTATGTGAAGCCAGTAGCCAGGGCTACCATCACAGCCGCCTGGCCCATGCAGGTTCGCATTGGATTCGGACAGTCGTTAAAGAAACAACGGAACCAAAAACTGGTGGGCCATCATCTTTAATCCTAGCTTGCACCCAGCGGGAAAGTAAAAACACACACTGGGCTCCAAAACCCACTCACATTCAGTGCTCACAAAGCTACTAACTTATCTGAGTTTCCTAGAATCAAAGGTTTCTAGCTCACCGACTTATTCACCTCTGTTCCCCATCTCCTTCCTTGATCCTGCACAAACTCTGCACAAATTGGCTTCTCACTCAACACTCTGCCATCTTGGCTGCTTCTCCTGGCCTCTTCCACGTGGCCTTTCTCTGCTCTCTGCTCTCTAATGTTAATCTCAGGAACCAAGAGAGCAAGCTCCTGTTCTGCCCCCATTTTATAGTGTAGATTCATAACCTTTAATCCAATATACAAAATAGGGAAGTTCTAATACAAAGTCACTTATCTGCAGCATGATGGGATTGTACCACCCCACATCAAAACGGGTAAGAAAGGCTTAATCCTAAAACCAAGCCCCAGGCAACAAGAATCCTGCCTGCCTACAGCCCACAGAGACACACATTAATATCACCTGGGTAATAGCCTCCACGTGGGCAGCGCCATCTTTAACAAAGTGAATGTAAGGCCAGGAGCCGCCATCGTGGTCATTCACATGCAGGTTCCCATTGGATTCGGACAGTAGGTAAAGAAACAATGGAGCCAAAAACTGATAGGCCATTTTCTTTAATTCTAGCTTGCACCCGGCAGGCAAGTAAAAAATACACACTGGGCTCCCAAACCCACTCACATTCAGTGCTCACAAAGCCACTGACTTATCTGAGTTTCCTAGAATCAAAGGTTTCTAGCTCACCAGCCTTATTCTCCTCAGTTCCCCATCTCCTTCCTTATCCCAGATACAAACTCTGCACAAACTGGCATCTCACTCAGCACTCCACCATCTTGGCTGCTTCTCCTGGCCACATGGCCTCTTTCTGCTCTTTGCTCTGCTCCCTCTGCTCTCTCATGCTAATCATCCCAGGAACCAAGAGAGCAAGCTCCTGTTCTGCCCCTATTTTATAGCGTAGAAATCCAAACCTTTAATCCAATATACAAAATAGGGAAGTCTCTAATACAAAGTCACTTCTCTGAGGCATGATTGGATTGTACCACCCCACATCAAAAAGGGTAGGAAAGGCTTAATCCCAAAACCAAGCCCCAGGCTACAAGGATTCTGCCTGCCTACAGAGACACACATTAATATCACCTGGGCAACGGCCTCCTCGTGGGCAGCGCCACTTTAACAAAGTAAGCATAATACATTTTATCTGCCCAACAGTGAACATATCACATTTTATCCACCCAACAACCCACCTTAACTGGAAAGACACTGTACCCTGGCTAAGCTAGTAAAGGTCATCAGAACTAATTCTAGTCATGACTAGGATTAGATATGGCATAACTTGGAAGCACATTGGAAATGCAAATGGCTTAAGAGCTTGCCACAAAACTAGTTTAAATGTTAACTTCTCTGTAAATAAAAATAAAACATCCCCTTAAAACAAAAAGCTAAGAGACATTAGACCCAGGTAATAAAAAGTAGTATGGAACTCTAACAGAGTGAAATGCTTGTGCTATTTTTAATTCAATTATTATTTTTTATTTATTGTGTTGTAAGGTACCAAAAATCTGAAAATTGATATTGATATTCTGGGAGGAAAGATCAGGCTTTCCTATCAGGTCTTCTTGTCCCATCCCTCCTTTAGGAAGGGGAGAGAGACAAATGTAGAAGTTTCTGGTTGGCAAGAACAATGGGTCATTCAGTTTTAAATCTAAAATAAAGGTTAACCGAGAAACTTCTTCTCTTTCAACAGGAGACAGAATGTACATACCATCTTGCATTGATTGTAGTTCCTCCCCCTTCCTGAAATTTTGAGAGTAAAGAACCTCTAGGCTAGTGAGGGAAGATGAACCCTGAAAGATTTGTAAACATCTTTGATTGTGTTATTTTAAGAGTCTTAATGTTTCTAAACAAATGTTGCTAGCTCTTACCATGATGTCATGCCCTCCCCTGCCCCTGTGTGAACAAGGGTATATAAATAGCCCCTGAACTATTTTTGGCACTGCATGATTTGGGTCTGCAGATGCCCCGTGTCAGCCATATGTGGCCGGCATATTTAATAAATCTCCTCCTCTAA
Organism: Saccopteryx bilineata; assembly: GCF_036850765.1. NCBI lineage: Eukaryota > Metazoa > Chordata > Mammalia > Chiroptera > Emballonuridae > Saccopteryx > Saccopteryx bilineata. The sequence continues at coordinate 166,385,297 of NC_089491.1, read as the reverse complement.
TAAAACTCTTCAAAATTTATCTGGACTAGGTGTCTCTATGTGAACGTGATGAAATGAGGTACAGTGCCTTTCAGAATCTGGGGTGCAGTACTTCATAACATATGGGGGCTCATCTGGGATCCAGTGTTTCATGTCACCAGATTGAGACACCCCAAATCAAATGAACTCTCTACTGAGCTACCTGGCCCCGCTTGAATTTCATGGAGAGGTGTGCCACCTGAGACTTTTCAGGGCTCCCGGTCTTCCTGTGGGGTCCAGACCATTCCTTGGTAGATGCCTTCCAGTTCCCAAATTCGACAATTTGGATAATTCAGAAATTTGGATAATTCAGCCGAGAAATTGAGGAGGTAGGTAGAGCAACTCTTTCTGCTTTACTGAATTTTCTGGCTTCCCTTTGAACTCTTACTTTTGCTTTTGTGTTTGTAACTAGTTTGTAGTCTGTTTGGGACTGGAATGTAGGTAGAGTGGATTTGGGAGCTTTGCTGAATTGTTACACTGGGGAAGTGGAACCCCGGTGAAAGTAAGTAGGGCTCTCAAGACTGCTTTGCTGATTTGTTACTAGTCTATAGTTTTTACGTTTTGAACTGAAACTGCTGCAAAACAGACCAGATGTGGTCATACATTCACGCAGGTTCTCCAAGACCAAGACGTCGGTGGGGAGTTTTAGTGGTCCTGCCTTGGGTTCTAGTTGTGCTCTCAGTGAATGCCGGAAGTGGGCACATGCATCTATTTCGAGGAAGGCTAATGAAGGTTAAGTTCATCCAGAATTAGTCAGTTTCACATCACACTGAATCAGTGGAGGCTGAGCTAACCTGGATTGATTAATCTCGACCCAAGACTTCCAAGAGACTTCTCTGTTTGTTGAGATCTCAGTCTTTATTTTAATGTTTCCTTCTCTAAAACCCATGGTTAAGAAATCTCTGGTGCAGAGACCTGAATGCAACTGAGAGGTCATGAGGGGGAGCCTTCCCTCATCTGTGAGGCTTTGTCTTTGTTCATCATGTTATCGGTATTATTTAATCAAAATAGGCATGCATTGTTTGTGTATAAATCCTTTGTTCAATGTCTAAATGTGTCTGTTTGAGTCTTTTCTGTCAAAATTGGAAGTTTCTGACTAAAAACTATGTTAACTGACTTTCTTTGTTTTCAAAATCTACCTTCAGGGCACTCTGACTTTTCCCCTGAAGGAAAATTATTTGTGTCTGTTGGCTTCTTCACCTGGTCTTGTGTAATAATTAATATCTCTATAGTCAAACACATTCTTATTCTGGGTGCTAGTTAACTATCTGTCTTATATTTTTGTTTTTGTTTTTTGGGTTTTTTTTGTTTTATTTTTTAATTTTTTTAAAGATTTTATTTATTCATTTTAGAGAAGGGGGGAGACAGAAGAGGAGCAGAAAGCATCAACTCCCATATGTGCCTTGACTGGGCAAGCCCAGGGTTTTGAACTGGCGATCTCAGCGTTCCAAGTCAATGCTTTATGCACTGCACCACCACAAGTCAGGTTATATTTTTGTTTTATTGGTGCACTAATTCTTAGATTCTTCTGAAACAAGTTTCAGTTTTGTAATGAGTAATAGCAACTGGGAATTCTAATCCTCAGATAATAAGGACAGTCTGAAATATAGTAATTGGGAACCCAGGTTGTCCCAATCAGTTTCCATACATTGATCAGAGGCTAAATTTAATAATGAATCCACCACAGTGGCTTAAAACATGCTCGATACAAAGCAGATGCCATGTCTTCTTGGTCATGCAAAATTTGAGTCAAAAACAGGAAAAAAGCCTGACAAGGCAGTGGCACAGTGGATAGAGCGTCGGACTGGGATGCAGAGGACCTGGGTTCGAGACCCCAAGGTCGCCAGCTTGAGTGTGGGCTCATCTGGTTTGAGGAAAACCCCACCAGCTTGAACCCAAGGTCGCTGGCTCCAGCAAGGGTTTACTTGGTCTGCTGAAGGCCCGCAGTCAAGGCACATATGGGAAAGCAATCAATGAACAACTAAGGTGTTGCAACGTGCAATGAAAAACTAATGATTGATGCTTCTCATCTCTCCATTCCTGTCTGTCTGTCCCTGTCTATCCCTCTCTCTGACTCATTCTCTGTCTCTGTAAAAAAATAAAAATTTAAAAAAAAAAACAGGAAAAAAGAATAATTAAAGCAATAGTAGCAGCATTCCAAGAGACAAAGGATAAGGGACCCTTGGAGAAGAAGGAGAGATCTCCGAGGCACATGAGGATATGGCTGCCCTTGAGAGGAATTATGAGAAAATTAGTGTAAATTTTAATGAAGGAGAGGGAGGAAAAGAAAATAGAGAAGAAAATAATTTAAAAAAGAACAGGACTCAGCTAGAAAAGAATCAATGCATATATTGTAAGAAAAATGGACATTGGAAAAATAAATATTCCAGGTTACAAGCAGCTAAAAGTAAAAAAAAAAAAAAAGTGGAGCCCAAAACTTGAAAGTGTTTCTGCAAACTCTGAAGCAAAAGGACTAGCAAATAAGCAGTTTGAGTGAGAGAAAAACCTAGTGCTGATGCTCGGTGCATGGAGCAAGGGGTGGGGCTGAGTACACATGGTCCCTTCTCTCTCCATAGTTGTTCCCTGGTCTCCTGCACCCGAGAGGCAGGCAAACAGTAAACAGCCCACCTCCTCCAGGCACACAGTTAGGTTAGGATTCAGCCTGCTATGTATAGAGCAGGGGTCCCCAAACTATGGCCCGCGGGCTGCATGCAGCCCCATGAGGCCATTTATTCGCCCCCACCACACTTCCAGAAGGGGCACCTCTTTCATTGGTGCCCACAAAGTGTGGAGTCACTCACGTACATTACTACTTCCGGTGACACAGGATGCACAAGTCACAGCTCCAGAAGCGTGTCACATCACTTGTTATGGCTAGCAGTGACAAATATGGAACCAGACATTGACCATCTCATTAGCCAAAAGCAGGCCCATAGTTCCCATTGAAATACTGGTCAGTTTGTTGATTTAAATTTATTTGTTCTTTATTTTAAATATTGTATTTGTTCCCATTTTGGTTTTTTTACTTTAAAATAAGATATGTGCAGTGTGCATAGGGATTTGTTCATAGTTTTTTTTTATAGTCCAGCCCTCCAACAGTCTGAGGGACAGTGAACTGACCCCTGTGTAAAAAGTTTGGGGACCCCTGGTGTAGAGCAACAAAAAAGAGCAATGAAATAAAGATAAAATAACTAAAATTCAGAATAAAAATTAGTTTCAAAAACCCACTGGCAAACCAAAAGAGGTTTTGCCCATTTAGAAATTATAGGGTAAGGATAGTATTAAAAATTGAAACTTTACTTTAGAAAAATCTTAAAGAAGAGAAAAAGAATTTAGAAATTATCAAACCATAGGTGTAGTCCATGCTAGTTAATTGGCAATTTCTTAAATTAAATTGCAACTCCAGAAGGAGTGATAGTATCATAAGTAATAGGATTATAGGGAATAAAATTAAAAATAAGCTCTCCATGTGTTGGGAATTATGGTTTCTTGCCCTCACTGGTGTAAAAATGAGGAAAAGTTTAAACACTCTCCCATAGGCAGAGAGGGCGTTGGAGTCTCTTCAAGTCTATCAGTTATGTTAAAGACATGAAGTTCATAAGGAAGACCCACAGCATTAAGCAAAATAGTGTTCGAGTCCTGCTTAGGAGAAGTCCCATTGTCTTGCTAAGGGGCTTGACTGCAAAAACAAAAAAAAGGTAAAAGCAGCAAGCTCTCAGTTGTTGGAGTCTGCTTCTTCCTCAAGCATCCACCCACCCCTCATGATTGAAATTACTGTTAAGTCAAAAAAAAGTTAATATCTCATTGCCAGCTGGGTAGTTTATACCAAGAATCCCTTATTGTATGAAAGTATTTTTCATGTTAAAATGTATGTGTTGTTTAAAATGCCTTTTGTTAATTCTCTTATTTGCTATTTTATAGCCTTGTGATATTGAAATCTTAGTCTAAATATTGGAAGTTGTTAATAATGCCCTTTTATGTAATGTTTAGTTCATTATTATTTTGAAACAATATTGTTCAATACTAAGTCATATCTTGGAATTCTTGCAAATCTATTTTTATCATGCTTTTGTTAAAATTTCCTTTAAATGCTAATGTACTGAATCATTTAGCAGTGAAGAGATTCTGGAATTCTAAAAGAGACACACCAAACCTATTATACAAAAGCAATGTTATTCCAAGAGTTTATATCGATACAAAAGGGCTCTCAAGCCCCTCAGTGAGATCTTCTGAGCATGGCTTTTAAGGTCTATAATGGCCAAGGGAGTAACAGAAAAGGCAAACAAGGCCCAAAAGAGGTCAGGAAATACCAGCTTTTGGCATATGCTCTTAAAGGCTCCAGCACCCAGAAAGGGCTTCATAGAATTCCAGCAGGGCCCTGCTCCAGAATGGAAAAAAAGGTCATTGAACTGAAGCCTGCCAGGCTTCTTGGCCCCACTGGAGGACATGTCTTTGCTGTGGAAAGAGGGACACAAGAAAATAAGCTGCCCCCTTGCTCCATGGAGGGAGGGCTCAGTCTCTTCTAGCCCTGTTCCAGCTACCTGTGACCTGACCTTGCGCAGCATGCTGGGAACTGCCACTGAAGGCCCAAGGACATTGTTCACAAGCCTAAGGTATTTCTTCCTAGTAGCAGATAAACTGATCTCATTTCTTGTGAACACAAGGGCCATCTACTATGCCTTGCCTGAATATTTGAGTTTTATTTATCCTTGTAGATCTCTACTGTGGGTATTGACAGTCCAATTTTGTTGCTTTATTTAATGTATAGTGTCTCCTTTATTCCTCTTGTTTCAATGCCCCATGCCTATTGTAGGCTGGGACCTGTTCCTAATTCCAGCTAGAAGCAGTGGTCACTAAGACTTAAACTCTAGCTGCAAAGTGTAGAAATGTGACGAAACTTTAATGCCTTATGGACTTTCCTGAATATGTGTAACTCTTGTTCTTTAGGACATTTCTCAGACTTAGTGAAATTATGTTAACATGTGAAAAACATTTGTGACTGTAAGAATTTTATTTTGAACGCTGTTATATTAGTTAGAATTTTATTTTGTTTAATAATCTAGTAGGCTTTAGTCATTTTATTCTATTAAGATGCTTGTTACAGTATTTGTTAACATTTGAATTTTATTGTTAATTGTATATTTCTCCAGTCTGCCTCAAAATTGGAACATAGTAATTCAAATGAATAGATGCCACTCAGAACCAGTGGGGTCTTGGTACCCTTATTGACAAAAGTATATTCAAAACCAATTAGAAAAAGAATTTGGCCAGTAGAAAAGAAATCCAATATTAATTAGAAGCTAAATTTGAAGCTACATAGTGCCTACAGGTACCCATAGGTTCAAGGCGAATAAATTGCATAAATCAAATAGTAAAAAAATGTAACCACCCTTCCCCTAAGTAGTTTCAGGATTTACAGGTTACTCAGCAAACTGTTCAAAGATTGTCCAAAAGGCACTTTCAGCATTACATCACCCAAGGACTAACTTTCACATGACAGGTCCACACACCGTGATCCTGACTACTTCCACTGCTGCTAAGGTAGACAAATGGCATGCCTTCTTTCATCCACAAACCTGAAGTTGGTTTGTCTATGTATGGTGAATGTATGAAGAAACTCACTAAGGATTCCTTTTTTATCAGACTCTGGGAAAAGGGAAACTAGGGTAAAACAAAAGCCAACTTAATTGTAACTAAATGTGAAGATTTTTAAAATCAAGAGTTCTGACTAGAAAGGTTTGTATGGTTTAAAAATAGAAGGTATAAGGTATAGAAATACTTTTGAAAGAAAAAAAAAAGGAAAAAGCAAGTTGTTATGAAAGCCAGTTATTTCTGGATTAAAAAGTTAATGAAAGTTGAAGGTTTATGTAAGTTGCAGAAGGTTTGTGCAGGTTATAGAAGGTTTGTAGAAAAAAAATTTAAACAGTCAGAAAACTGGGGGTTTTTTTTGCCTGACTAGGCAGTGGCGCAGTGGATAGAGCATTGGACTGGGATGTAGAGGACCCAGGTTCAAGACCCCGAGATTGCCAGCTTGAGTGAGGGCTCATCTGGTTTGAGGAAAAGCCCACCAGCTTGAACCTAAGGTCGCTGGCTCCAGCAAGGGGTTACTCGGTCTGCTGAAAGCCTACGGTCAAGGTACATATGAGAAAGCAGTCAATGAACAACTGAGGTGTTGCAACGCACAATGAAAAACTAATGATTGATGCTTCTCATCTATCTTCGTTCCTGTCTCTGTCCATGTCTATCCCTCTCTCTGATTCACTCTCTGTCTCTGTAAAAAATAAATAAATAAAAATTAAAAAACACAAACTTAAAAAAAAAAAGAAAACTGGTTTTTGAAGAATGTTTAATTAGTCACCCTAGCTAACAATCCTATTGTCTGTGGCAATTAGTCCTCTTACTTTAATATTATTTTGTACCATGTTTAATCAATTTTATAGCAAGGTTTGTTTCTGTCTGTTAAATACCTGTTACATGTTAGAAGTTAATATTCCTAGACAACAGCCTCATACTCTTCAGTAAATCAAGTCAAGGATTTGACTTAGGAAATAAAACCAGTGGGGATGTTGTCAGGTACCAAAAGGCTGAACATTGATATTGATATTCTGGGAGGAAAGATTAGGCTTTCCTATCAGGCTTTCCTGTCTTATTCCTCCTTTAGGAAGGGGAGAGAGAAGAATGTAGAAGTTTCTGGCTTGCAAGAACAATGGGTCATTCAGTTTTAAATCTAAAATAAAGGATAACTTACAAACTTTTTCTCTTTCAATGGGAGACAGCATTTACATACCACCTTGCATTGACTATAGTTCCTCCCCCTTCCTGGAATCTTGAGGGTAAAAGACCTCTAGGCTAGTGAGGGAAGATAAACCCTGAAAGATTTGTAAATATCTTTGATTGTGTTATCTTGAGTGTCTTAATGTTTCTGTGTATCTCCTAAACAAATGTTGCTAGCTTGTACCATGATGTCATGCTCTCCCCTGCCCATGTGTAAACAAGGGTATATAAATAGCCCCTAAACTATTTTTGAGACTGCACTATTTGGGCCTGCAGATGCCTCATGTTAGCCATATGTGGCCGGTATATTAATAAATTTCCCCCTCTAATAAAACTCTTCAAGGCCTGACCTGTGGTGACGCAGTGGATGGAGCGTTGACGAGGAACGTTGAGGTCACCGGTTCAAAACCCTGGGCTTGATTGGTCAAGGCACATATGGGAGTGGATGCTTCCTGCTCCTCCCCCCTTTTCTCTCTCTCTGTCTCTCCTCTCTAAAATGAATAAATAAATAAAAATAATTTAAAAACACTGAACTTGAAAAAAAACGACTTAAAAAAAGACAATCATTCCTTTTTTTGTTATTTTTAATTATTTATTTATTTACTTTTAAATACTTTTATTTTTTTAATGGGGCGACATCAATAAATCAGGATACATATATTCAAAGATAACAAGTCCAGGTTATCTTGTCGTTCAATTATGTTGCTTACCCATCACCCAAAGTCAGATTGTCTTCTGTCAACTTCTATCTAGTTTCTTTGTGCTCCTCCTCCTCCCCCTTTCCTTCTCCCTTTCCCCCATCCCTCCATAACCACCACACTCTTATCAATGTCTCTTAGTTTCACTTTTATGTCCCACCTATGTATGGAATAATGCAGTTCCTGTTTTTCTCTGATTTACTTATTTCACTTCGTATCATGTTATCAAGATCCCACAATTTTGCTGTAAATGATCCGATGTCATAATTTCTTATGGCTGAGTAGTATTCCATAGTGTATATGTGCCACATCTTCTTTATCCAGTCATCTATTGACAAGCTTTTTGGTTGTTCCATATCCTGGCCACTGTGAACAATGCTGAAATGAACATGGGGCTGCATGTGTCTTTACATATCAATGTTTCTGAGTTTTTGGGGTATATACCCAGTAGAGGGATTGCTGGGTCATAAGGTAGTTCTATTTTCAGTTTTTTGAGGAACCACCATACTTTCTTCCATAATGGTTGTATTACTTTACATTCCCACCAACAGTGTATGAGGGTTCCGTTTTCTCCACAGCCTTTCCAACATTTGCTATTACCTGCCTTGTTAATAATAGCTCATCTAACAGGTGTGAGGTGGTATCTCATTGCAGTTTTGATTTGCATTTCTCTAATACCTAAAGAAGATGAGCATCTTTTCATATATCTGTTGGCCATTTGTACTTCCTTCTGGGAGAAGTGTCTGTTCATGTCCTCTTCCCATTTTTTATTGGATTGTTTCTTTGATTGTTGTTGAGTTTTATGAGTTCTTTGTATATATTGGATATTAGGCCCTTATCTGAGCTGTTGTTTGAAAATATCATTTCCCATTTAGTTGGCTTTCTGTTTATTTTGTTATCAGTTTCTCTTGCTGAGCAAAAACTTCTTAGTCTGATGTAGTCTCATTCACTAATTTTTGCCTTCACTTTTCTTGCCATTGGAGTCAAATTCATAAAATGCTCTTTAAAACCCAGGTCCATGAGTTTAGTACCTATGTCTCCTTCTATGTACTTTATTGTTTCAGGTCTTATGTTTAGATCTTTGATCCATTTTGAGTTAACTTTAGTACAGGGGGACAAACTGTAGTCCAGTTTCATTCTTTTGCATGAGGCTTTCCAGTTTTCCCAGCACCATTTATTGAAGAGGCTTTCTTTTCTTTATTGTGTGTTCTTGGCCCATTTATCAAAAATTATTTGACTATATATATGTGGTTTTATTTCTGGACTTTCTATTCTGTTCCATTGTTCTGAGTGTCTATTTTTCTGCCAATACCATGCTGTTTTGATTGTCGTGGCCCTATAATATAGTTTGAAGTCAGGTATTGTAATGCCCCCAGCTTCATTCTTTTTCTTTAGGATTGCTTTGGCTATGCAGAGTTTTTTATAGTTCCATATAAATCTGATGATTTTTTGCTCTATTTCTTTAAAAAATGTCACTGGAATTTTGATGGAAATTGCATTAAATTTGTATATTGCTTTGGGTAATATGGCCATCTTGATTATATTTATTCTTCCTAACCAAGAACAAGGAATATTCTTCCATCTCATTATATCTTTTTCGATTTCCCTTAACAATGGTTTATAGTTTTCATTATATAAGTCCTTTACATTCTTTGTTATGTTTATTCCTAAGTATTTTAATTTATTGTTGCAATTGTGAAAAGGATTACTCTTTTGAGTTCGTTCTCAGTTGTTTCATTGTTGGCATATAGAAAGGCTATTGACTTCTGTATGTTAATTTTGTATCCTGCGACCTTACTGTATTGGCTTATTGTTTCTAGTAGTCTTTTTGTGGATTCTTTGGGGTTTTCGATGTATAGGATCATATCATCTGCAAAAAGTGATAGCTTTACTTCTTCTTTTCCAATATGGATGCCTTTTATTTGTCTTGTCTGATTGCTCTGGCTAGAACATCTAGTACCACATTAAATAAAACTGGAGAGAGTGGACAACCATGTCTTGTTCCTGATTTAAGGGGGAAAGCATTCAGTTTAGTGCCATTTAATATGATGTTAGCTGATGGTTTGTCATATATGGCCTTTATCATGTTGAGATATTTTCCTTCTATACCCATTTTGTTGAGAGTCTTACACATAAAATTGTGTTGTATTTTATCAAAAGCCTTTTCTGCGTCTATTGAAAAGATCATGTGGTTTTTGTTCTTTGTTTTGTTCATATGGTATATTATGTTAACCATTTTATGTATGTTGAACCATCCTTGAGATTCTGGGATGAATCCCACTTGATCATGATGTATTATTTTTTTAATATGTTGTTGTATTCGATCTGCTAGTATTTTGTTTAGTATTTTAGCATTTGTATTCATTAGAGATATTGGTCTGTAGTTTTATTTTTTTGTGCCATTCTTGCCTGGTTTTGGTATAAGGGTTATGTTGAACTCATAAAATGTGATTGGAAGTATTGCTTCTTCTTCAACTTTTTGGAAGACTTTAAGTAGAATAGGAACCAAGTCTTCTTTGAATGTTTGATAAAATTCGCTGGTATAACCATCAGGGCCTGGACTTTTATTTTTGGGGAGGTTTTTAATGTTTTTTTCTATTTCTTCTCTATTAATAGGTCTGTTTAGGCTTTTGCTTCTTCTTGACTCAGTCTAGGAAGGTTGTATTGTTCTAGGAATTTATCCATTTCCTCTAGATTGTTGAATTTAGTGGCATAAAGTTTTTCATAGTATTCTACAATAATTCTTTGTATATCTACGGTGTCCGTGGTGATTTCTCCTCTTTCATTTTGGATTTTGTTTATATGAGTTCTTTCTCTTTTTTCCTTGGTAAGTCTTGCCAAGGGTTTGTCAATTTTGTTGATCTTTTCAAAGAACCAGCTCTTTGTTCTATTAATTTTTTCTATAGTTTTACTGTTCTCTATTTCGTTTATTTCTGCTCTGATTTTTATTATCTCCTTTCTTTGGCTGGTTTTGGGTTGTCTTTGTTCTTCTTTTTCTAGTTCCTTAAGGTGTGAAGTTAAGTGGTTCACTTGGGCTCTCTCTTGTTTGTTCATATATGCCTGAAGTGATATGAACTTCCTTCTTATCACTGCTTTTGCTGCATCCCATAGATTCTGGTATGTCGTATTGTCATTTTCATTAGTCTGTATATATCTTTTGATCTCTGCACTTATTTCTTCTTTGACCCATTCATTTTTTAAAAGTATGTTGTTTAGTTTCCACATTTTTGTGGGATTTTTTTCCTCCTTTTTGCAGTTGAATTCTAGTTTCAAGGCTTTATGATCAGAAAATATGCTTGGTACAACTTCAATTTTTCTGAATTTGCTGATGTTGTTTTTGTGGCCCAACATATGGTCAATTCTTGAGAATGATCCATGTACACTGGAGTAAAATGTATCCTCAGTCACTTTGGGATGAAATGTCCTGTAGATGTCTATCATATCCAGGTGCTCTAGTGTTTTGTTTAAGGCCACTATGTCTTTGTTGATTCTCTGTTTGGATGACCGATCTAAAGCCGTCAGCGGTGTATTGAGGTCTCCAAGTATGATTGTATTTTTGTCAGTTTTTGTTTTAAGGTCAATAAGTAGTTGTCTTATATATTTTGGTGCTCCTTGGTTTGGTGCATATATATTAAGAATTGTTATGTCTTCTTGATTCAGTGTCCCCTTAGCTATTATGAAATGGCCATTTTTGTCTCTGAGTACTTCTGTTGTCTTGTAGTCAGCATTATCAGATATGAGTATTGCTACACCTGCTTTTTTCTGGATGTTATTTGCTTGGAGTATTTTTTCCAGCCTTTCACTTTGAATTTGTTTTTATCCTTGTTACTTAGATGAGTTTCCTGTAGGCAGCATACAGTTGGATTTTCTTTTTTTTTTTTTTTTTTTTTGCATTTTTTTTTTTTTTTTTTTTTCTGAAGCTGGAAACAGGGAGAGACAGTCAGACAGACTCCCGCATGCGCCCGACCGGGATCCACCCGGCACGCCCACCATGGGGCTACGCTCTGCCCACCAGGGGGCGATGCTCTGCCCATCCCGGGCGTCGCCATGTTGCGACCAGAGCCACTCTAGCGCCTGAGGCAGAGGCCACAGAGCCATCCCCAGCGCCCGGGCCATCTTTGCTCCAATGGAGCCTTGGCTGCGGGAGGGGAAGAGAGAGACAGAGAGGAAGGCGCGGCGGAGGGGTGGAGAAGCAAATGGGCGCTTCTCCTATGTGCCCTGGCCGGGAATCGAACCCGGGTCCTCCGCACGCTAGGCCGATGCTCTACCGCTGAGCCAACCGGCCAGGGCTTGGATTTTCTTTTTTAATCCATTCTGCTACTCTGTGTCTTTTTATTGGTGAGTTTAATTCGTTTACATTTAGTATAATTATTGACATTTGTGAGTTTTCTATTGCCATTTTATAGATTGCTTTCTGTTAGGTTTGTGTCTTGTTTGATCGTTCTCTTTCATTTTGCTATCTTTTGTTTTTATTTGGTAGTATTCCATACATCTTTCCTCTGTTGCTATCTTTTTTATCTCATGTGCTTCTGTGGTGGTTTTTCAATGGTGGTTACCTTTAAGTAATAAAAAGGGTTCCTACCCTGTTCATTGTAGCACACTATTTTGTGAGTACGTTTGTACTCCATCGTCCTTTGCTACTGTTAATCTCCATTCTCTCCCCTCTTTCTTTTTGTTGTTGTCACAGTTTAAATTTGGTTTTATTGTGTTCTTCTTGGAGCTTTTACTTGTGGCTTTATTTATTTATTTACTTATTTATTTATTTGGTGTTCTTTGTATCTGATTGGAGAACCTCCTTTAGTAATTCCTGGAGTGGGGGTTTTCTGATGATAAATTTCCTCATCTTTTCTGTATCTGTGAAGGTTTTTATTTCTCCTTCATATTTGAAAGATAGCTTTGATGGGTATAGTATTCATGGCTGAAAGTTCCTCTCTTTCAGGACTTTAAATATTGGGGTCCACTCTCTTCTAGCTTGTAGAGTTTCTGCTGAGAAATCTGATAATAATCTAATGGGCCTTCCTTTATATGTTGTATTCTTCTTTTCCCTGGCTGTCTTGAGAATTTTTTCTTTGCTGTTGGTTTGTGCCAATTTCATTATGATGTGCCTTGGAGTAGGTTTGTTGGGTTAAGAAAACTCGGAGTTCTGTTTGCTTCATGAATTTGAGGCTTTAGTTCTTTCCACAGGCTTGGGAAGTTCTCATCTATAATTTGTTTGAGTATGTTCTCCATTTCATTTTCTCTCTCTTCTCCTTCTGATATACCTATTCTTCTTATGTTATTCTTTCTGATGGAGTCAAATAATTCTTGTAGGGCTATCTCATTTTTTTTAATTTTTGAGTCTCTTTCTTCTTCTCTCTGTTGTGCCTCAAGTTGCTTGTCTTCTATTTCACTAATCCTCTCTTCTATCTGGCCTGTTCTATTAACTAAGCTTGTTACCTCGTTTTTCAGCTCGTGAATTGAGTTTTTCATCTCTGTTTGTTTTTATAGTTTCAATTTCCTTGGACATATATTCTTTGTGTTCATTGAGTTGTTTTCTGAGCTCCCTAAATTGCCTTTCTGTGTTTTATTGTATATCTCGGAGGATTTTTAGGATTTCTATCTTGAATTCTGTGTCATTTAGCTCCACGGTTTCCAATATATTAAATTTTTTCTCCATAGATTTTTCCTCATCTATCTGTGTTACCTCTCTTTCTTTTGTATCCATGATATTCGATTTTCTCTTCCTTAATGGCATCTGAGGGTGGTTTTGTTGATAGTATTAATGAGATTTAATAAAAAATAAAAAGTTAAAAAAATAAAAAATTGAAAAAAGTTTTGTTTTTTTAAAATTAATAATGAAATAAAGAAAAAGAAAATAAAATAAAAATTAAAAAAAAAATTAAAATTTTTTTTAAAAAAGGAAATTTTCCCCCCCTCCTTTTTTCCTCTCCTCACCTCTCCCCTCTTTCTTGAGAAAATCTTGTGGTGAACTGTGAATTATATTGTATGTAATAGAACAAACAATGCCTGTAATAGAGGGCCTGAATTGGGGAAAAGTAATAAAGGGGCAAAAAATAAATAAATATATAAAAATAAAAAAAAATTTTTTAAAGGGGTCGTATGTACCCACAAAAAGCAAATAATGAAAAAATTTGGATCAAGAATAAAATGATTTGCATTTAGGTGTTGGTTGACTAAGAGTTATGATGAGAGGAATAAGAGGGAAACAGAAAAATGGGGGGATAAATTAAAAAATTACTATTGTATTTAATGGAATAAGAGCTTGATAAAATGGAGAGCGAGGGGTGGGAGCACTGCTAGTTAGTTAAAAAGGTGAAGTAAAAACTCCCCAAAATGCCAAACTCAAACATAAGTTTGAGTCCCAGTTAAGATAATTTGTTTGTTATTGAGGTTTGAATGAGAGGAGATGTAAAGGAGAAAGGAAGAAACTAATATAGAGTGAGAAAAGAAAGAGAGAGAGAGAAGAAAAAGAGGGAACCACTGAAACAAGAAAAAAGAAAAAAGAGGAGAGAGAGAGAGAGTTAAGGGTTTTGGAATGCAACCCTCATAGAGAGAAAGGAAGAGGAAAGAAAAGATATTGGGAGATGTAACACTTATGGGTAGTGTAGTTCAAGGAGAGGAGAGAGTAAGACCGGTAGAGAGTTAAATGACCAAATTGGAGGAGGAAAAAAAAAATCAAGGATGAATATAAGAGAAACAAACGAACAAATATAATAAAATGGGATAGGTTATAAAGTCTGCAGAGTATTCTTGATTTTGAGAGGTTATCTTCTTGCTTTTTCTTTTCTCTCCCTCTTCCTAGTCGGTGATTCTGTACCCCAGGTTCTGCCCCTTTGGCATGCTCAGGTAGAGGTTTGCAGTTGATAAGTCTCTATGGCGATGTCATGTATTGAGCTTTAGTCACGTTGGCAGTTGAGGCTCATTAGCATTTATAGGCTCCGACAGTGAGAGAGTTCGTGTTCCTGGAGCCTCTCTCCTAGTCTTTCCTTCCTCAATTAGTAGCCTGATAATCCAGCTATGGGGTTGCTGCTGCCTCTGCCTGGATAGTAAGAGGCTCAAAGAGCTGGCCACTCCCCACTCTATTCCCACTGAGCACAGGGCTCTGGGTAAGGCTCAGTCAGTCAGAGCTGCTAGCATAATTAGCCGGGGCTTCAACCCACTCAAAGACCTCTGGCTCTGCCACTCTGTCTGGTAACACGGGCAGGCACCCACTCCCGGGCGCTTGGAGGAAACCCTCGCTCACTATCTGTGTGCGTAGACTAGGATGTCCGGCCGTAAGTCTTGCCCCCTGAGTGAAACCCCCCGCCCGCCCTGAAAAGTTCCAGTGCTGGAATTGGCTCTCGCTCCATCCCCGTGAGCGGCTTTTTCTAGGCACTGGGGCAGCCTGAGATTCCACTTTCGGCCCACACAAAGGCCCTTAACTCTGCCCCTCTGTGGGATAACACGAGTTCCCACTCCTGAGGTGCTGGAAGGAGTCTCTTGCCCACTCTCCGTGTGCACTGACCAGGATATCAGGCCAGCCGACTCACCCTCTGAGTGAAACCCCTCCCACTAGTTCCAGTGTTGGAATTAGTTCTCGCTCCCTTCCCATGCGCGGCTCCCTCAGGGTGCTGGGGCGGCCTCAGATTCCGCTTTTTGGCCCACACAAAGGCCCCTGAGTCTGCCCCTCTGTGAGATAACACGGGCAGGCACTGCCGAGGCACTCGGAGGAATCTCTTGCTCACTATCTGCACGCGCAGACCAGGATATCAGACCAGCGGCCTCACCCTCTGAATGAAACCCCCTCCTGCACGGAAAAGTTCCAGCGTTGGAATTAGTTCTCACTCCCTCCCCATGCGCGGCTCCTTCAGGGTGCTGGGGCAGCCCAGAGATTCCACTTTTGGCCCACACAAATGCCTCTGACTCTGCCTTTCTGTGGGACAACACGGGCACACACTCCCGGGGCTTTGGAAGGAATCTCTCGCCCACTATCTGCGCGCACCAACCAGGAGATCAGGTGAAATGGCTGCCCCGCTTGTCTTTCTTTGTCTGGGTTTGGCGCGAGTGTTAGCTGTATTGCCTGGGTTGTCACAGGAACAGTTTTTCCTCGGCTTGGATCTCCATGCCACAGCCTGGTTCGGCCGTTTGTGCCGTGGCCTGGATCTATTCACCCCCTTTGCTCGCCTTAGTTTCTATATTCTCAGTTTCCAGTGAAAGCCGCCCTGTTTAGGTTAGTGAGGAAGGCGGAGCATTTCTTACTCCCTATTTCCTTCAGGGTTTGGTTATATATTTAGCCAATTTTTCGCTCGATCATACCTTCGGGTGTATTGCGAAACATCTGGAGGCTCCAAGGATAGGTTTTTCTGTTTCTGGTTGAAGATCTTGTTGAGTTTTGGGGGAGATTTATCAGTATCGCTTCCTACCCCGCCATTACTCTGATGTCATCGACAATCATGCTTTGAAAAAAAAAACCTCTTAAAAATTTATCTGGACTGTGTGTCTCTATGGGAATTCAATGAAATGAGGTACAGTGCCTTTCAGAATTTGGGGTGCTGTACTTTATAACAACTATAACATTATACTACTGTAACTGTGAGGTCACATATTTTCCAAAGATTCTTTTTTTGTGTGATTTTATTACCTTTGGAGCAGGATGTATGTTATGTTACCTATTAAATGTTGTGTGCCTGATACTTTAAAAGCCCAATATTCAAAATGCCATTTTGGATCAAGAATGTGCCAGCTTGAGAATATGTGGCATTACAGTGTCTGCAAATCCATCTTTAGAGAGCCCAGAATTCAGGCATTTTTTATGTGATAGGAAGGGAGAATGGGCCAGGCAAGTGGTGTATGACACCTAGGCTCCAACAGGAATCAAAGAAAGAAAATGAAATTTCTAAATATTTTTTTCCCCAGTCTCTTTGACCTCTGCTCTTCTGAGTCTGGTCTTGAGGCTCCTGCAGATCTTTGCCAAAAGCTCAACCCTCAAGCATAATTTCTCTACTAATTACTATATCTATAGTTATATGCAGAAACTATTAGCCTGAAGGTGATGGGAGAAATACGGACTAGTATTAAGATAGAGTCAGAGATACATACCTGACCTATGGTGGTGCAGTAGATAAAGCATAGACTTGAAATGCCAAGGTCAGTGGATCAAGGTCCTGGGCTTGACTGGTCAAGGCACATATAAGAAGGAGCTAGAGTTGATGCTTCCCACTTTCCACCCCCACTGCCTTTCTCTCTATCCTACCTATAATATCAGTTGTTATAAAGTACCGCACCCCAAATTCTGAAAGGCACTGTACCTCATTTCATTAAGTTCATGTAGAGACACCCACTCCAGATAAATTTTGAAGAGTTTTATTAGAGGAGGAGATTTATTAAATATGCTGGCCACATATGGCTGACATGGGGCATCTGCAGGCCCAAATCGTGCAGTCTCAAAAATAGTTCAGGAGCTGTTTATATACCCTTGTTCACACACAGGCAGGAAAGAGCCTACCATGACATCATGGTAGGAGCTGGCAACATTTGTTTAGGGCAGGGGTCCCCAAACTTTTTACACAGGGGGCCAGTTCACTGTACCTCAGACGGTTGGAGGGTCGGACTATAAAAAAAAAACTATGAACAAATCCCTATGCACACTGCACATATCTTATTTTAAATTAAAAAGACAAAACGGGAACAAATATAATATTTAAAATAAAGAACAAATAAATTTTTTTTTTTTTTTTTTTTATAAATTTTTATTAATGGTAATGGGATGACATTAATAAATCAGAGTACATATATTCAAAGAAAACATGTCTAGGTTATTTTGTCATCAAATTATGTTGCGAACCCCTCGCCCAAAGTCAGGTTGTCCTCCGTCACCATCTATCTAGTTCTCTGTGCCCCTCCCCCTCCCCCTAACTCTCTCCCTCCCTCCCTCCCATGTCCTCCCTCCCCCCCCACCCATGGTAACCACCACACTCTTGTCCATGTCTCTTAGTCTCATTTTTATGTTCCACCAATGTATGGAATCATGTAATTCTTGTTTTTTTCTGATTTACTTATTTCACTCCTTATAATATTATCAAGATCCCACCATTTTGCTGTAAATGATCTGATGTCATCATTTCTTATGGCTGAGTAGTATTCCATAGTGTATATGTGCCACATCTTCTTAATCCAGTCTTCTATTGAAGGGCTTTTTGGCTGTTTCCATGTCTTGGCCACTGTGAACAGTGCTGCAATGAACATGGGGCTACATGTGTCTTCACGTATCAATGTTTCTGAGTTTTTGGGGTATATACCCAGTAGAGGGATTGCTGGGTCATAAGGTAGTTCTATTTGCAGTTTTTTGAGGAACCACCATACTTTCCTCCATAATGGTTGTACTACTTTACAGTCCCACCAACAGTGAATGAGGGTTCCTTTTTCTCCACAGCCTCTCCAACATTTGCTATTACCCGTCTTGTTGATAATAGCTAATCTAACAGGAGTGAGGTGGTATCTCATTGTAGTTTTGATTTGCATTTCTCTAATAACTAATGAAGCTGAGCATCTTTTCATATATCTGTTGGCCATTTGTATCTCTTCCTGGGAGAAGTGTCTGTTCATGTCCTCTTCCCATTTTTTTATTGGATTGTTTGTTTGTTTGTTGTTGAGTTTTATGAGTTCTTTGTAAATTTTGGATATTAGGCCCTTATCTGAGCTGTCGTTTGAAAATATCAGTTCCCATATAGTTGGCTGTCTGTTTATTTTGATATCAGTTTCTCTTGCTGAGCAAAAACTTTTAATTCTGATGTAGTCCCATTCATTTATCTTTGCCTTCACTTCTCTTGCCATTGGAGTCAAGTTCATAAAATGAAGAACAAATAAATTTAAATCAACAAATTGACCAGTATTTCAAAGGGAATTATGCTCCTCTCACTGACCACAAATGAAAGAGGTGCCCCTTCCGGAAGTGCGGCGGGGGCCGGATAAATGGCCTCAGGGGGCCGTATGCGGCCCACGAGCCATAGTTTGGGGACCCCTGGTTTAGGAGATACACAGAAACATTAAGACTCTTAAGGTAACACAATCAAAGATGTTTAAAAATCTTTCAGGGTTTATCTTCCCTCACTAGCCTAGAGGTCTTTTACCCTCAAGATTCCAGGAAGGGGAGAGAGACAAGATGGCGCTGGAGTAGGCAGACGTACCAGCATCTACCTCCCAGAACCAAAGTGGATTACAAACTAATTTTATGAACTATCAGCTGGAAAAACCAACTTTGGACTAAACTAAAAGGACTCCTCAACCCAGGAACGCTGAAGAAGCCACACAGAGACTGGTAGGAAAAGCAGAAATGCGGAAATGCAAAGAGGGCTGCCCAGCTTCTCCGAGCGAATGGCAGCAGGGAGAGACTTGTGTGGCAGGAAGTGAGTTTAGCAGAGAGGGGAAAGGGTCCTGAGCCCCAGGAACAAAGCCCCAGCCTGCAGCCCCAGAGCCCAGAAGAAGCGTAATGACAGTATTTAGCTGGAAACAAGTCAGGATACTGTTTGTGAGACAGTCTGATTTCTCAGACCCAGGATCCTTCTTAAAGGGACCACGCAGAATATCTCTCTCACAAACACTCACCCGGGGCTCCTGGAGATGGAGGGAGAGGGGAGAGAACCACAGTAACAGGAAGAGAATGCAATCTAGGAAGCATAGGGAGAAACATTTTGGGAGATAGCCACCCTAACCCCTGGGACGAGTCACTCCCCAAAGCTGAAGTGAATATTTCCCCCGGAAACAGCAATACCAGCAAAGGGAAGCAGGAGAGCAGCCAAACAAGCTCCCCCGCAGCATTCAGAGCAGAGTCTCATAGAAGGAGGGAGCTTTCGGGTCTACAGTAGTGAGTCTTAGGGTCCAAGCTGCAACGCCCCCACCCACGCGGCTGAGGGCGTGCCAAAGGGCAGGCGGCAGCGGGAGACAAAAGCGCGGATCTGCTGGCAGGAGTGGAAGCCGGCTGGCCACCACTGGTCTTAGGTGTGAGCTCAATCTTGCCAGGCTAGGGAGAAGGGGGCGTGCAAAAGCGGCCAAGCTCAGCTGCCAGCAGCCTGTAATCCAGCCTCCGGGAGAAGAGCGGGAAACCCAGAAAGAGTAGAAACCAGCCCCGGAGGAAGGGCAGAGGAGCACATCCCTGCCCCGCCCGTGCAACCCAGGCTTGCGGTCTGACTTGGTAGCCAGCTCCTCCTGCGGGGGTGGAGCCAAAAGCCTAGAAGAGGCAGAGTTCCACTACAAAGCTGAGCTTGGGCACGCAGCCCTGCCTGGTGGTAGAGCCAAGGCTATCAGCTGTTCCTTGAGTGGGATCATCCTGCAAAGGCAGGGCAAAAGCTCGGAAACACGCGAAGACCCGCAGCTGAGCAAAGGTGCTCAACAGTGCCCTCAGGACCGAGCATAACATCACACACAGGGGCGGGACAAAGGCCAAGGCAACCAACCCTTGTGCACCCGGGAGCACGTAATCACAGCCACTCCCGTGAAGAGAAAATGCGGAGGCAGAGAAATACAACACAAATAAACCAAGAGAAATCCCCAGAAAAGGACCTAAGTGAATGAGATATAACCAAATTACCAGATGCAGAGTTTAAAATGACGATTGTTAGGATGCGCAAACATATTAGAACCACCATAGATGGCCATTATGAAAACCTAAATAAAGAGATAACAAATATAAAAAAGGACATTAAAATAATAAAAAAGAATCAGTTCAGAAATGACAAATACAATATCTAAAATAAAGAATACAATGGAAGGAATTAAAAGCAGGATGGATGAAGCAGAGAATTGAATCAGTGCGTTAGAGGACACACTAAATAAAGGCACGGAAGCAGAGCAGAAAAAAGAAAAGAGACTCAAAAAGTCTGAGGAAACTCTAAGAGAGCTCTGTGACAACATGAAGAGAAATAACATCCACATCATAGGGGTTCCTGAAGAAGAAGAGAAAGAACAAGGGATAGAGACTTTGTTCAAACATATTATAGCAGAAAATTTCCCCCAATTAAGGCAGGAAAACGTTTCACATGTTCAGGAAGCACAGAGAACTCCATTAAAGAGAAACCCAAAGAAACCAACACCAAGACACATCATAATTAAATTACCAAAGCTAAATGATAAAGAGAAAATATTAAAAGCTGCTAGAGAAAAAAAGACTATCACTTAAAAAGGAGCCCCCATAAGGATGACTTCTGACTTCTCAACAGAAACACTTGAGGCCAGAAAAAAATGGCAAGAAATATTCAAAGTAATGCAGTACAAGAACCTACAACCAAGACTACTTTATCCAGCAAAATTATCATTTAAAATTAAAGGAGAAATAAAAAGCTTTACAGACAAAAAAAACCTCAAGGATTTCACTGCAACCAAACCAAGGCTGCAAGAAATGCTAAGGGACCTGTTGTAAACAGATCAAAGGAAAAAAAGAATATAGCAAAAGAGAAAAACAGTTTTAAAGAAAAAAAATGGCAATAAACAATTACATATCAGTAATAACCTTAAATGTTAATGGATTAAATGATCCGATCAAGAGACATAGGGTAGCTGCGTAGATAAGAAAACAGGACCCGTACATATGCTGTCTACAAGAGACACACCTTAAATCAAAAGATGCACACAGACTGAAGATAAAAGGATGGAAAAAAATATTTCACGCAAATGGAAATGAAAAAAAAGCTGGGGTAGCGATACTTATATCAGACAAAATGGACTTTAGAACAAAGATCATAGTTAGAGATAAAGAAGGTCACTACATAATGATAAAGGGAGCAATCCAAAGGGAAGATATAACCATTATAAATATCTATGCACCTAATATAGGAGCACCTAAATATATAAAGCAGACTTTGATAGACTTAAAGGGCGAGATCAACAGCAATACTATAATAGCAGGAGATTTCAATACCCCATTAACATCATTAGATAGATCCTCAACAAAGAAAATTAAAAAAGAAACAGCAGACTTAAAGGACATATTAGATCAACTCGATTTAATAGATATCTTCAGAACCTTTCACCCTAAAAGAGCAGAATATACATTCTTTTCAAGCGCTCATGGTACATTCTCTAGAATAGACCACATGTTAGGGCACAAAAGTGGGCTCAACAAATTTAAGAAGATTGAAATCATAACGAGCACTTTCTCTGATCACAATGGCATCAAATTAGAAATCAACTACAATAGAAAAACTGAAAAACATTGAAACACCTGGAAACTAAATAGCACATTATTAAACAATGAATGGGTTAACATTGAGATCAAAGAAGAAATTAAAAAAT
This sequence comes from Saccopteryx bilineata, assembly GCF_036850765.1. Taxonomy (NCBI): domain Eukaryota; kingdom Metazoa; phylum Chordata; class Mammalia; order Chiroptera; family Emballonuridae; genus Saccopteryx; species Saccopteryx bilineata. The sequence goes on along the minus strand of NC_089491.1, from coordinate 166,363,542 downwards.
TCCTAGAAACAAACGATAATGAGCATACATCAACTCAAAATTTATGGAAAACAGCAAAAGCAGTCTTGAAAGGGAAGTTTATAGCATTACAGGCATACCTCAAGAAGCTAGAAAAAGCTCAAATAAACAACTTAACCCTGCATCTAAAAGAACTAGAAAAAGAACAGCAAGTAAAGCCCAGAGGTAGTAGAAGGAAGGAAATAATAAAGATCAGAGCAGAAATAAATGACATAGAGGCTAAATAAACAATACAGAGGATCAATGAAACTAGGAGATGGTTCTTTGAAAAGGTAAAAAAGATCGATGAACCTTTAACAAGACTCACCAAGAAAAAAAGAGAGACGACTCAAATAAATAAAATTAGAAATCAGAGTGGAAAAATAACAACTGACACAACAGAAATACAAAATATTGTAAGAAAATACTATGAATAACTGTATGCCAAAAAACTAGACAACCTAGATGAAATGGACAAATTCCTTGAATCATATAATCTTCCAAAAATCAATCTGGAAGAATCAGAAAACCTAAACAAACCAATTACAACAAATGAGATTGAAACAGCTATCAAAAATCTCCCCAAAAAGAAAAGTCCTGGGCCTGATGGCTTCACAAGTGAATTCTACCAAATATTCAAAGAAGAACTAACTGCTATCCTTCTCAAGCTATTTCAAAAAATTCAAGAGGAAGGAAGACCTCCAAACTCCTTTTATGAGGCGAGCATAATTCTGATTCCAAAACCAGGCAAAGACAACACAAAAAAAGAAAATGATAGGCCAATATCCCTGATGAACTTAGATGCAAAAATCCGCAAGGAAATATTAGCAAACCAGATCCAGCAATATATGGAAAAAATCATACACTATGATCAAGTAGGATTTATTCTTGGGAGGCAAGGCTGGTACAATATTCGCAAATCAATCAATGTGATACATCACATAAAAAAAAGAAAGGAGAAAAACCACATGATAATTTCAATATATGCAGAAAAAGCATTTGAAAAAGTTCAGCACCCATTCATGATCAAAACTCTCAGCAAAGTGGGAATACAGGGAACATACCTCAACATGATAAAGGCCATCTAAAACAAACCCACAGCCAACATCATACTCAATGGGCAAAAATTAAAAGCAATCCCCTTAAGATCAGGAACAAGGCAGGGGTGCCCCCTTTCACCACTCTTATTCAACATAGTTCTGGAAGTCCTCGCCACAGCAATCAGACAAGAAAAAGAAATAAAAAGTATCCAAATTGGAAAAGAAGAAGTAAAACTATCATTATTTGCAGATGACATGATATTGTATATAGAAAACCCTAAAGTCTCAGGCAAAAAACTACTAGACCTGATCAAAGAATTTGGCAAAGTGGCAGGATATAAAATTAATACTCAGAAATCAGAGGCATTTTTATACACTAATAATGAGCTGTCAGAAAGAGAAATCAGGGAATCAATCCCCTTTACCATTGCAACCAAAAAAATTAAGTACCTAGGAATAAATCTAACCAAGGAGATTAAAGACTTGTACTCGGAAAATTATAAAACATTGATAAAAGAAATCAGGGAAGATATGAATAAGTGGAGGCATATACCGTGCTCATGGTTAGGAAGAATAAACATCATTAAAATGTCCATATTACCCAAAGCAATTTATAAATTTAATGCAATACCAATGACTTACTTCAAAGACATACAACACATATTCCAAAAATTTATATGGAACCAAAAAAGAACACGAATAGCCTCAGCAATCCTGAAAAGGAAGAAAAAAGCGGGAGGTATCACACTTCCAGATATCAAGTTATATTATAAGGCCATTGTACTCAAAACAGCATGGTACTGGCATAAGAACAGGCACATAGATCAATGGAACAGAACAGAGAACCCAGAAATAAACCCACAGCTCTTTGGACAACTGATATTTGACAAAGGAGGTAAGACAATACAATGGAGTAAAGACAGTCTCTTCAACAAATGGTGTTGGGAAAACTGGACAGCTACCTGCAAAAAAATGAAACTAGACCACCAACTTACACCACTCAGAAAAATAAACTCAAAATGGATAAAAGACTTGAATGTAAGCCGTGAAACCATAAGCATCTTAGAAGAAAACATAGGCAGTAAGCTCTCTGACATCTCTTGCAGCAATATATTTGCTGATTTGTCTCCACAGGCAAGTGAAATAAAAGACAGGATAAACAAATGGGACTTTATCAAACTAAAAAGCTTCTGCACAGCTAAAGACAATAAGAACAGAATAAAAAGACAAACTACACAATGGGAGAATATATTTGACATAGCATCTGACAAGGGGTTAATAACCAAAATTTATAAAGAACTTGTAAAACTTAATACCAGGAAGACAAACAATCCAATCCAAAAATGGGCAAAAGAAATTAATAGACACTTCTCCAAAGAGGACACACAGATGGCCAATAGGCATGTGCAAATATGTTCAACATCACTAATGATTGAAGAAATGCAAATCAAAACCACAATGAGATATCACCTCACACCAGTCAGAATGGCGCTCACCAACAAAACAACACAGAGTAAGTGCTGGAGAGGATGTGGAGAAAAGGGAACCCTCCTGCACTGCTGGTGGGAATGCAGACTGGTGCAGCCACTGTGGAAAACAGTATGGAGATTCCTCAAGAAATTAAAAATCGAACTGCCTTTTGACCCAGCTATACCACTGTTAGGAATATACCCCAAGAACACCATAGCACTGTTTGAAAAGAAGAAATGCACCCCCATGTTTATGGCAGCATTGTTCACAATAGCAAAGATTTGGAAACAGCCCAAGTGTTCATCAGAGGACGAGTGGATTAAAAAGCTTTGGTATATATATACTATGGAATACTACTCAGCCATAAGAAATGATGACATAGGATCTTTTACAACAACATGGATGGGCCTTGATAACATTATACTGAGTGAAAGAAGTAAATCAGAAAAAACTAAGAACTATATGTTTCCATACATATGTGGGACATAAAGATGAGACTCAGGGACATGAACAACAGTGTTGGGGTTACAGGGTGGGGTGAGGAGAGGGAGGGGGTTGGAGGAGGGAAGGGGCACAAAGATCATGGCTTTTCAGCATTTGCCATATTCCCCCCTTAATCTATAGACAGACAGCAAATATTTACGTATGGTGTTCCCACTATAAAAACTGCTGTCTTAGGGACAAATGCTGATAAACTACTTTAGCAGTTCCTCCTTCTTCAAAGTCTTATATGTAAACATAGAGCTCCATATTTCATAGGACATACTCAAGCTCACTCCATGCTCCCTGGAGCTTTAGCACAAGGGAATGCCCCTCCCTTTTTTTTAGTATTTTTTCTTTTATTTATTAATTTTTTGTATATTTCTGAGGATGGGGATGGGGAGGCAGTCAGACAGACTCCTGCATGCGGCTGACTGGGATCCACCTGGCATGCCTACCAGGGGGAATGCTCTGCCCATCTGGGATATTGCTCTGTTACAACCGGAGCCATTCTAGTGACTGAGGCGGAGGCCATGGGGCCATCCTTAGTGCCCAGGGTGGATTTGCTCTGGTGGAGCCTTGGCTGCGGGCGGGAGGAGAGAGACGAAGAGGAAGGAGACGGGGAGGAGTGGAGAGGTAGATGGGCGCTTCTCCTGTGTGCTCTGGCCAGGAATCGAACCCGGGAATTCTGCACACCAGGCCAATGACTCTGACGGGTCTACCATATCAAGCTTTTTACTTGAAAAAAAAAATTACATTTCTTTTGAATGCTGATGAACAGGAGACACCAAATCTTTTTTGCCTGCAAACTACTACCTTCTTTATTAGATCTAGCTAATAACACTGTTATGTCTTTTTTCCAAATAGCTCCAGATATATGGAAAAGATTTATATAGGCGGATGGGGATCCTCAACCCCGTCAGCGAGATCTTCTCAGAATTGCTTTTAAGATACCTAGAGGCAGAAAAAGCCCAATAGAGATCAGGGGAACTACCAGCTTTTAGGATATGCCCTTAAAGGCTCCAACACCCCAAAGGGGTCTCATAGGATGCCATCTGGGTCCTGCTTCAATAGTGGAAAGGAAGGTCATTGAGCTAAAGCCTGCCAGGGTTACATGCCTCTGCTGTGAGGAAACAGGGACACTGAAAGGTAGGCTTCCTTCTCGCTCCTCTAAGGGAGGGTTCAGTCTCTTCCAGCCCTGCTCCAGCCATCTATGACCTAACCTTGCCCGGAAAGCTGGGGTTTGCCACTGAAGGCTGAATGTGCCCAGGGCTGTCGGCCCCATCTAGGACACTGTGGACGAGCCTAGGGTATTTCTTCCAAGAAGCAGGTAAACTGATCTCATTCGCACAAGGGCCACTTAACTATGTGTTGCCTGAATAGTTAGGTTTTTTATTCTTCCCTAAAAGATCTCTGTTGCGGGTGTTGATAGTCCTATTTTCTGCTGCTTTGCTTAATATATAGTGTTTCCTTTATCCCTCCTACCTCAATGCTCCACACATATTTCAGGCTGGGACCTACTCCTAATTTAGAGCTCTCTTTCCTCCTTTTGCCAACTTGTATTATGAATTTACCTTTGACACCCAGCTTAGTGTAGCCCCAGGTTCTCTTTACCAGGCCACAGTCGCAGAGCTCCAGGGAAAAGCAACCTGGTCTCAACTCTCCAGGCAGAGGAGAACAGAAGCTCCATATTCACACATGCTGCAAATGGCTTTTTCCAGTGTACCTGAATCATTACCAGCTAGAAGCAGCGGTCATTGGGACTTGGACATGAGCTGCAAAGTATAGAATGGTGACAACAATTCCAGTGCCATGCGGACTTTTCCTGTGGGGAAATTTCCTGGACTCCTGCTCCCTGTGACAGCTCCTAACAGACTGAACTGTCGTTGGGTTGCATTTTTCAGGGATTTGTCATGGTGATGGGGCCAACTTGGACTTGGGGAACATGTTAAGGACACTACTCTTTTATGGATTTTTGCTGTATTGGCCAAGAGTTTGCTTAAAGGCTTTTAATCACTGTAAAAAAATAGAGGACTGGGTGAAGAAGATGGGGCACATATACACCATGGTATATTATTCAGCTAGGAGAAATGGTGACATCGGATCTCTTATAGAGGAATGGTGGAGTCTTGGTAGCATTGTGCGGGGTGAAATAAGCAACTCAGAAAAAAACAGGAACTGCAGGATTCCATACATTGGTGGGACATAAAAGCGAGACTAAGAGGTATGGACAGGAGTGTGGTGACTATGGGGGTGGGGGGAGGGAAGGAGGGAGAGGGGGAGGGGAAGGGGTACAGAGAGAACTGGATGAAGTGTGGCCGAGGATGATCTCTCTTCAGGTGATGGGTATGCAACAGAACTAAATGACAAGATAACCTGGAAATGTTTTCTTTGAATGTATGTACCCTGATTTATTGATGTCACCCCATTAAAATAAAAATTTATTTATAAAAAAAAAATTCCAGGAAGGGGAAGGAACTACAGTCAATGCAAGGTGGTATGTAAATGCTGTCTCCCATTGAAAGAGAAAAAGTTTCTAAGTTAACCTTTATTTTAGTTTTAAAACTGAA